>NC_142176.1:31355564-31667155 GCF_026936395.1 Plectropomus leopardus | reverse complement strand
TTTATTCTGGGCTTTAAATGTGTTATCTTTCTGTCATCATTTTTCACCATGCTGTTAGAAAAAAACGATGTATAAATCCAGCTGTGAATGATATATAAACAAACAAATCTGTAAGATTCTTCAAATATAGATAGGAATAAAACGATATGGTTTGGTGTTCTGACTCAGAGTATGAGTATGAGTATGACAACTCAAAATGGCCCTTAAAAATGTGGATTGTAAAATTCAATATATTTTTTGACTAAAAATAAGACACTACAGTGAATAGGGTAAACATTTCAAATTGTATGTTTTTATATTCCAGAGATTATCTAATTAAATATGCACTCATTTGTATACATTTCCAGAACAGAAGCCTGAACAATGGATAAAGCCTGATTCTAAATTCTTTTTACATTTTGCTGACACATTTAAGTCGACAGTTTTTACCAAGATAATTTTGGATATCTCTTTTTATCACTCTATAAAATGGATAATATTGTCAAAAGTCATGCAAAAATCATTTCTTGCCATGTTGTTAGAAATAAAATGTCACATAAATCAGGCTGTGAATGATATATGAACAAACCCCTCTGTAACATCCTCCAGAATGTAGATATGAATGAAACCGGAAACCATGTTGCGTCTAAGTCCTAATGAAGTGGAGATTTCTGGCTAAGCGTATGAGAACAAAACGACCTTGAAAGATATGCATTGTAAAATTTCATACATTTAAAGATGAAACAAAACAAAACAATGAATAGGATATACATTTAACTGGTAGATATCACTGTTAAACCTCCCCAGTTGATTACTTGACTTTTTTTTTTGTATTCCAATTTTTTTCTGAAATATGTTTACATATGCAAATGATGCATTATCTCATTAAATATGCATATTTTACATTCATCTTCCAGAGAGAAATCTGTACTTAAATAAACACCTATATGTGTTTTTTGAACATGTTATGGAAGCAAAATATCCCAAGATCTCAATGTTGACCTGTTCTTAAAATGTTTCCACGAGGCAAGTCTCCTATAAATTGATAGAGGAAAAACTGCTGGGTTAAAAATGTTGCCAATAAACCTATACAATATGGACACCTTTCAGTTTGTCACTGAAATAACTTGCAGACCACACAAAAGCCCAAACATTACCCTTCTGACACTTCTGACCATTGACATGTAAATTGAAAACCCATCAGTTAGGGAACCGCTCCCCTCAGCTGCATTCCATAAGGGTTAAATAAATGTTGATTTATCGGTATGCTGTACTGAAGCGACAGCTGATGTCAGATCAATTGTGCTTCCTTTGGAGCTACGCTCTTTCATAACATGCTGATTTAACATGAGGGCAATCAGCTGCAGGTGATTCAGAGTCACACAACAGGTGTGACACAGTCAGCCTCCAAAAGAAAATAAAAGAGAACTCTATTATGAGTCAGGCTGAAACAGAGACTCTTCCATTTTAACAATACGGCAAAATTAAAGCACAGCATGAATGCTCCCTGGAAACTGTCAATATTCAGCCAATATTGAATGAATAAGGGCTGTCTGTCCTCCTTGGAAAATCGATGCTCCCTGCACAGCCTCAGTGACTCTCTCCTCTCACAATATGGGCAGATGTCGGGAGTACCAAATAAATAAAAGTAATCAGAAAATTGAATGAATGTGAGCAAACATAGCAGATAAATATATTTGATTTAGGGGCTTAAAATGACAGATATGCACAGAAGTCTTTCCCAGGATGCTATGGGGTTTTAGTACCATAATTACGGAAGCTCACAGATGAGATAGGACAGGGAATAATCTGATTCCAAGAGGCAGGAGGACTCAGTGCAGGAGAAGCACTTACCACCATCTTATTTTTGGACACCCAGCAGTCGGCAGGGAAGTCCTGCAGCATGGGCACCAGGAACTGCAGGCAGCCGTCCCAGTGACACAACAGCAGCATCATGCCGATCAGGTTGACTATCCTCACCATGGCGCTGGCAAGGTCATAGGTCATGTGGAAGATCTGAGGGATGGGAGAGGAAGGAACCAGGCAACGGGTTAGGGTAGGATGAATCATCACACTGATGGCTAAATCCCTGAAATCTCTCTAGATTACAAAACACACACACACACATCCTCAAAGGAGATTTTCCTCCTCCAGTTCACTGACTTCTGGGTCTGTTTTTTTTATCACGTCATGCACAGGGTTTGTGGTTTAGGAATTAGACAACGACAACTTAGCCGGTAGAAACCATTTTACATTGCACACAAATGAGCTGGTGGATGCAGATGTTGCTGTTCTGAGAAGAGTCCACTGGGAATGGTCAGTGGACTGGGACAAGCGCTTTATCTCCTCTGCTGTTGAATCGCTCTTATCATCAGCCACTCAGCCAAACACAATAATGGTACAAGTGTAGAGGTGGCTACGCTCCTGAGGTGAGAACATTCACAGGCTGGGTTTGTTAATCCTAATGATAAATATGCTCATAAGGCGCTCTAGGACTTCTGGGCTGGTGTAGATTTTAATGGCCTCAACCATTCAAAGCCTCTTAATCCCATTGAAGACCATGGTGTGGACTGCTAACGGCTCCACTCTCTATTAAAGTCCACTCAGTGCCTTTCAAGGGTTTGTGACTGAGAACCTATTTGTCACCTAAAATATAATCCTTTTTCCAAAAGCACTTGGCTTGTTTATTTTTATGTTTCCATCTGAATGCATACAAATATGAGTGCGCATCTGTGTTTTTTTTCTGTGTGCGTGTCAAGAAGAAGGCTGGCAGGGATCAGTGTGGTGTTTGACCGGGACAGTGTGGGTGCTGCTGCACCATCAAATCACATCAATTTAGTCCCGTCAACAGGCCAGCATGAAGCCAGAGGTATGCCCGGGAAAATGTGCCCGAGCGAGTAGGGGAGCCAGGCTCTCTCAGAGTGGATGGAGACATCCCCACTCACGCACTCTCTGTCTGTCCTCACAAAAACACACACACTCTGAAAGTCAATGTGTCTCTCTACCACTCTGTCCCTTTTCCTTCTTTCTTTGGGCTCTTGTTCAAAATGTTTAGCCTTGGGTGCTTTTTTATCACCTAAACTGAATCATTCGCTCAGTTGCACCTTTTCTTGCTCAACTCACCAAATCCATTAATTTTCTACACTTCTGTTCACAGCTGCATGGCAAATGTGAGCTATCTTTTTTTTTTTTTGAGCCAGACTTTTCTTTAGATGCATCGATAAGTAATGTTATATAATAAGCAATGTTGCATGATGCTGAATTTCCTGCTGGAGCTGTAATGGCATTCCTTAACATTAAAGTGTTAAATTCACTCTGTGGCGAATGAATAAATCATGAGGTACCCCTTCCCCATCTCCCACACTGAGCTACATATATTTTTCATTTGTGAAATCACATTTTCAGACAGGAAAGAGAAGATTTCTAAAACATAGGCTGCTTCCAAATCTGTAAAAACTTGCCAAACAAGATGTGAATTCCAGTGCCGCAATTTCTTTGACATGAAGAATTGACAAAGACATAAAGTATACAAGTGCACAGTGCATTGTTTACATTTTAAATTATTATTAATGAGTCATTTGAGATTCTGACGTAATTAACACTGCAATATTACAGTTACCCTCAGGTTCTCTGCAAGAGGAAGCTGCATTTTTTGTTGAAGGAGAACGAGCTGCCTCTTTATGCCTAGTTCTACACAGTATAAACAGGATA
The DNA here is from genome assembly GCF_026936395.1 of Plectropomus leopardus. Lineage (NCBI taxonomy): Eukaryota > Metazoa > Chordata > Actinopteri > Perciformes > Serranidae > Plectropomus > Plectropomus leopardus. The sequence continues at coordinate 31,663,465 of NC_142176.1, read as the reverse complement.
TTTAGGTGAAATGGGGAAGAAGATATAAAATGTCAAATGTCCTAAACAGTTTGTTTCTTTCATATTTGTTTCATCTCCTGCTTGCTCTATCAAAGGACAACAATTAAAGGGGCATTCAAAACATCAAAATTAGCTTAGTTGTCACTGGGGATGATACAACAGCTGAATGACTTCTTCTGTGGCTCTAGAGGAGTCTGAGAAAGTATCTCTGATGATGTAATGGTGATGTCATCAGTGTTATCTCACCTTGTGCTTGAAGAGATTTTTAACAGAAAGTCTGTTTTACATACTGGACCCTTTAAGTTTGATAGATATGGGCATTTACTAGGCAGAGAGGGTAAAATGAAAGATTATCAAGTGGCATTGTGGGAAATGTAGGATCCAGTGTTTTTGGAGCATGTAAAAAAGTCAGAATATTTTGGCCCTGCTGCATCAATTTTGACCATTCTTTTGAAAATATGTCTCATAATTACATATATTCTAAATGTACCCTCGCCCAAAATATTGCTAAAAATAGATTTCTGGACAGGCAACCACACCCTGTCTGCTCAAATATTCATTAGCAAATCTATTTAAAATCATAAATAAACTTTACACACTTATTACCATTATTAAAAACATTACTACTACAAGTTCTAGTGTTAGGACGCACTGCTGTTCTACATGTGGCAAGTGGTGTTACTGTATCCCAGCAGAAGCTGTTGCTCCACTGTTGCGGGTACATTAAATCAATGTCAAACACTGTAGTCTCTCCATTTCATTACTTTTAAATGTATTAAAAAGTGGAAAGCTAGAATATAACATGAGTTAACATGTTAACTCAGCTCAGATCACTATAGAATGTTATTTTTTAAATGTTAGTATGTCATACTAACAACTACTACTAACTAAAATGTCATAAAAATGGGATAGTATAGTATGCCATCAAGTTGTAGCAGTCAGTAAAATGTGAAAAACTAACAGTATGTCATAAAAATGTCATTTAAAAAGTCAGTGTAAAATGTAGTCAGTCTAAAATGGTCAGATTAGCTGTTGCGTTTCAAAACATTTTTACTGGGGGAGCCCACCCACCCAATTTAAATAGGTGATTACTGGCCTGTCTCATGAGTCCCCCTAACTTATGGATTAAGAACCCTTAATTGCTAATGTGCCCCTTAAATATTAATTTCACAAAACATCATTATTACTTTTCCGTTTGATAAACAGGTGTTACCTGTATCATCTAAAATGGTGCATAGCACTGGCTCATTTTGGGAAATTACTTTTCTCAGGGAGCACAGAGGGATCTGCTGTCTTCAGTGAGTCCTGCACTGTCCCACTGCATTGTGTGGGCTGTCCCAGAACCTGTCAATATACTGAAAACTATTGTACTCTCTGCAGTGTCTGAATATTTCTGAAGCAGGATAAATTCCTTTCAATATCTTTTGGCGCAGCCTGAATGAGTCATTACTGTTCAACAATAACTCCTGCTACATTCCTACTGTAGATGTGCCCTCAAAAGACCTCTGGCACTTAACCACTGTGCGGAGAATAAAGCCTGTGAGAACTGTCACGGGTAATGCCATGCAAATCTCCGGTTTGTAACCCAAAGTATACTGTCACTGGAGGAAGGTGATTCCCCTATCTCTATTCACAGCTGTAATCAATTGAAATACACCCATGCCAAACAGGAACAGACTTTCCAGTTACGAAAAATTGTTCCCAAAATTGGTTCTGTTAGAAGGTTATTAAGGATCATTATTCCGCGGCAAAGGGATGAGGTCTCTGGATCTTGTCTTTGTCTCTGTTTGTTTCTCCTCTTGTAAACTAGAAAATAGCCTCACACAACAGGACTTCTGTGCAGTTTAACATGTACCATATCATAAAAATGCACACATTCAGTATTTAACTCAAACCCGCAAATGTGAATTCACACATGAAGCATTTCACAACACGGCGTGTAACACCGACAATGATGGATTGCTGACCACTTCCTTTTAATTTATCGGGACACAGAGTGAGCCTGGCAGTATTAGCATCAGCATAAACAAGAGAGCTTTGATTGATGAGGGCACGGAGACACAACACAACAGCTTGTTGTTCCTCTCACTACCCTCATTAGGCCTCTCCATATGAGAGGCCATGCCGATAGCTGCTCGCTTTTTTAAAAAATGTAAGACGTGGGTCAGATCACGTAACCTATAGTAAGTCAACGCCAGTGTAGAGGTTACATTAATGCAACTAATGAAATCACAATTACATGGTTGTGAGCACCTTGACACTGAGGCTCCATTTAATAAACAGTAATTGTGTGGGTAAAGCCACAGCAGTGTTACTAGTCAAAAAATATAAAAATGGAAGTGAAACAAGGGTTTTTAGAATTATCGCCTTGCAGTTGTATGCCTCTGCGAACCACTCAAGTTGCTCATATGCTTCACACACATCTTTAACCTAGCAGCACAGAGGATCTATGCAATCAGCAGTTTCAATGTGGACAACCAAGATTAGTGTCACCAGTTCAGTATCTGACCGAATGTCTTCCCTTTTGTTCCGGAGTTATGATGTTTAGTAATGGCAAGACACGTTTTTGCAGAACATTATGATGTCACAGTGATGTCGACCTTTGACCTTTTGGATATAAAATGTCATCACCTCATCTTTATGTCCTATCAGACATTTATGTGAAATTTTGTCATAATTAGCATGTGTGTTCTTGCGTTTTGGCTAAAAACATGTTTTGTGAGGTCACAGTGACCTTGACCCTTGACCACCAAATTCATTCTTAAATCCAAGTGGACGATTGTGCCAAATTTGAAGAGATTCCCTCAAGGTGTGGTGGAGATATTGTGTTAAGATGGACAACCCACAAACATAATGCCTCCTGTCCCAACTATCACTAAACTGGTGGCATAATTAAACCACAACTATGTCTACATTATTACTAGATATACTATGATTACTACAATCTCTTATCCTGCTGATGACATTGCTGTCAACAAAAAGTACTATGTGTATACTACTACCACTGATGGGAAAGATAGATGAGAAATTTGCAGTGTTTCCCAGACATTTTCAACTGGTGAATAAAGAGCAATAAACATGACAGAGGTCAAAAACAGGTCTATGTGCTGAAGTCAAAAAGTCATCAGTATACTTGTGAGTCAGCCATCAGGCCCACACAGGCGCAGTGTGGGTGAAGGCAGCTGCCGAGTCATCTCAAAACAGATGGAGTGAGAAGAGCGTGATCCAGGTGAGAGAATAGATGCATATGTCCCATGGTGCTGATGGTAGCTGCCCAGACACATTTGATGCAGCACTATACCGAGGCATCTGGTGTTTGCTGCTCACGCTGCTAATGATGATGAATGTTTGGGCACGATAGCGCGCCGACACATAAGAGATATGAAAATTCTTTGCACATTTAGTTTTTTTCTGCTGTTTTGTTGACTGAACCTTAACACGTGTCCTGTCTACCTCAAATCTCATCACCGACCATATTTACTTTGAGTTACTGCTGTGCACTAAGTGACATCCTTTCTTAACAGAGGTTTTGAAGTTATTTAATTGTTTTTTGGCATAATTCATGCAATGATTTACTTTAATTGTACAAGCTACATGTCTGCAACAGTTAATTTTCAGCAACAGAGTGGATGTTTTATGTTATTACACCATTTTGTTGTAACGCAATACAAAAATCATGAACAGGGCAGCTTTCCAATTAAATCATTCATTATTGTGTTTCATGCACTAATAAATCATGTAATAATAGCAGTTTCTGAGTTTTGAGGATTCTCCACTGACACATTGTGGAGCTCAGTGCTCATTATCATTTACTTGTGATACAAAGCAAAGGTGGGAGCAAGTCATGGTTTTGCAAGTCACAAGTAAGTCTCAAGTCTTTACTCTCAAGTTCCCACTCAAGTTCCAAGTCAGGCAAGTTTCAGGTGAAGTCCCAAGTCCAGTCCTAAATCCCAAACTTTCAGTTCCAGCATTTTTAAAATGTGAATTTATTTGTTAAAAAAACATTGTTAGCTGTTAAAGTAATGTTAACTATGCATTAGCTGGCTAACTACTGTATGTTAACATTTGCCTTGACTTACTGTTCTTTATGCACCTTCAAATGTCGAGCAAGGTGGAAAATTATTGCTTCTTCTTCTGTAATTTTTAACCCATACTTTTTGCATACTGCAATTAGTTTTTTGTCGACCACCTCATAGTTTTTGCACATGAACGAAATTAGCTTTGGTATAATTTTCTCCAAATTGTGCTTAGTAATGAAATGTTAGGTCTTCCTAGTTCTCTCTTGGAACTTTGGGCAATTAAGTGTCAACTAAGTGGAAATAAATAACACTGATATTAGTTGATTCGGGAAATGACAGGAAATGCATTGACTCGTCGGACATTTTCAAATAACACTCTTTTTAATATTTGGGCTTAGGAGAAGGTATTAAGTGTTTTCAAATCAATTGGCTCAAGTCCATGTGAAGTCCTTTGTGCTGAAATCCAAGTTGAATTGCAAGTCTTTTTTGTTTTTTTTGTCTTTCAAGATTGTTTTTGGGGGGCATTGGCCTTTCATGGTAGGGCAGCTATAGATTGACAGGAAAGGTAGGAGAGAGAGAGAAAGGGAACAAGCGCTAAAGGGCCACAGGTCAGAATCAAACCCGTGACCCGAGTCTGATTCAAGTCCAATATGTGACTCAAGTCAACACCTCTGCTAGAAAGACATGGTTGTAAATGTAAACTGAGCTGAACCTTATTAGTCTGTTCTAAACACATATGTAACATTACAGTATTTTAACTTTTGCTGTTGTTTTTTCTTTATAACTATAAATATACATTTCAACTTCTCAATCTATAAAAAAATACAAGATTTTTGATGGATGTGCTGGTTATTGTCTCAAGAAAAAAATCCTAATTTAATTAATTTAATCTAAGTACTGCAATGTATATTGGGTGTTAATTACCACATGCTGCATCTTCCTGTTTTTGAGAGACACAAGATTTCCCAGTGATGAGTAATGAAGTTTATCAGCTAAATCAATCCACGCATGTCTCAGAATTATTTTTAATCATCCCACATGATGGAAGATTCTGGGGGCGGGCTGTGGACAGGGGTTAGATTTCTCGCTATAAATGCCTCGGCCAAAATGTCATGCTCATGCATGCTGTCATGGTGGATGAAGCACATGAGGAGAATGAGAAGTAGGCCTGGGAGTGGACCACTGGGAACACCCTTCCATCATCTGTCTAAACAGGCCTGGAGGGCTCGGATCACAAAAACCACTCTCACTCTGCTCCTTACCACACCGAGCCATTGGGTTTGTGCCGGATTACACATTTTTTGTGTAATAGTTTTTTTAAGCAAATGCACTGTGTGTATTGATATCACACGAGGCTCATTCAGAATGTTGAGGACCTGTCACTGTTGCTGTCAAGCCTCATTGTGCACTCAATAATAGCCCATTAAATCTTTTCTTCCTGCTTTTCTTATCTCTGAAAGACCAGTCCTTCACCAAGGTAATGGGTCAGTGAGTGGGGGGTTGATTAGCTGATTTACCTTATTTAAATATTTTTGTATAGATTTACTGGGTGGAAATGAAAGGTGCCTCACTTCTTTTCTGGACCCATGGGGCAGCCACATGACTGACTTCTATCAAAGCACCTGAGCCTTTTACTGATTTAACTTTGTTTCTCTCAAACTGCAGCACGCAGCCACAGCCCATAAATCTAAACAATCAAAGATGCCAAAATTAATAGAGATGGACGTTCTGCCATCTTGCAATAAATAAACACAGGTGGTGTGGTATAATTTGTTTAATTCATTAAGACTTTACCCCTTAAAATAACAGGGCTCCTTCAGGCTCCTACAGTCACACATGAGTGAAATTACCTTGGGCAAATATTTGCCTCCTGTTCATTTCCATTCAGTTTGAGCAAAGGGGCGAATAAAACGCTCCCTTCAAGTGGCAAAACATATTCGCAGCTTCGCAGTGTGTGGAGTTCAACTTTGGTGAACTCTGACCGGCAAAGTTGCAGCCTCAACCAATAGCAAAGAAGTATATGTGGAGGAGACAAAAATTGTTGCCGTGTTTAGGCAGCCAATATTTCATGATATTGACCATCAAAAATACAAACTGCCCCACATGAGAGATGCTGCCCTGCTGGCAGTGAGTAGGGAGACAGGCATGGAACATAAGAAAACGGACAATGTACCAAAAATATATACATAGATACATATTTTGCTGTATTTATTAGCAACCTAACAGTAGTTAGTTTGCAAGCTAGATTTCTGTGTCCATCACATCAGGCACTGGCCACATTCAGCGCAAATATCGCCTCGGCAGGCAGGAGTCTCTCGTCTGCAATTGGTCATGTGTGACCATGTGAACTGGCAAGTTAGTTTATAGACTTTCTGAAACTTTAACTTTAATGCTACTTGGAATAAATTTAAGAACAATTTTACAATAACCAAATTTTAGGAGGAAAAAAAAAGAACTAACGTCAATTACTTAGGGTTCAGAACACTTTTGCCCAAATGGTTATTTTAACATAAAACATGACTATTTTGTGTTGTGGCAGAGACAACGGTAGAACAGAGGGGGAATTACATGGTGCTGTTGGGGGGTTTGATGATTTTGTTTTATTCGTGGGTTTTGAGTCAATTTTCATTGAATTTGTACTGTTCAGCCTACAGTGACAGATACAAATTGGAGTGTTTCTGCTTTCCTGATCTGTATTGCATTCTTGTCAGAGACATTCAGTAAGTTATGCAAAAAAATCTATCTATCTATCCATCTATATATATATATATATATATTTATATATATATATATATATATATATATATAAAATTTAAAATCCTACTTCCCATGCCTTAACATTTTTAAGACTTTTGAAAGGCTAAATTAGGGAACTTTAATACCAATTAAGGCCTTTTTTGGATCAATGAATTAACTTTTAACCCCTCAAGGATTCGCATGAACCCTGCAAAATATCCTCTTCTTTGTCTTTCAAAGTCCCTGCCTCCCTCAGTAAAGGTCTCAGCTCTTGTCTCATGAATTTATCTCCATCCACACTAAAAGCCACGTTTACTGGGTCGGCCAGTCGAGACGGTTATGTTGTAGGCATCAGGCACGATGGGAGAAAGCCCTCAGAGCTTAGTCATTAGTGCACTGCCTTGAATCTGATTTAACGGGATGACTAATCTCATCCAAGTCACTGGTTCGTCAACAGGAGACAACTCCAATGAGGAGAATATCCGGTCACAGTCTTATTTTTATCCCGATGAAAAGTGACAGGAGGAAGCTGACAAGAGGGAGACAGGGGAGACGCTATAACGGCAGTCTGCTCTCTGCGTGTGAGTGTGATGGATATCTGCACACCATGTTGAATGCTATTATGCATGACAGTGTTATCACTGGCACATAGCCACCATCACCAAAACCTCCTTGTTTGTAAACAACATTCTGTCAACATGGGAGCTGTAAAAAAATCTTGTGTTTGGAGGGGAAATGAAGGCAATCAGCTAATTTATTACAGCTGCAATAAAAAAGGACATAGAAGATGGAGATTCATGATCTGGTGGGGATTTGGGCATTACTTCAGTTATGCAAAAGGATACTGATGGTGTTAGTGGTGTGTTCTGATTAGAGTCTTTGATGAGTAGATAATGATACGATTGCTATTTCAGAAGTCACTTTTTCTGTAATGTCCCTGAAGTATTTCATTTCATATTTTGTCCCTGCCAAATTGTGAGAATGCTAATAGGCAGGCTGTTCTCATGCACTGTTCATACATGCGCCTATGAAAAGAAATGCACTGCAGTTCGTATATAACCCACGTAATCATGAGTAATCTTTCATGCATAACCCACATAATCAAGAAGGCTAAAATCACATGACCAATATGCTGATGAGACTGAAGAAGAAAGTAGTCCATGTAAGGAGGCAGTTTGGGATGGTGGATGGGTCACAAGATACTGAGAACCAGCATTTGGAAATATGTGAACTTTTGAGTTATTTTAAGTTATGTCGTCACAATGTTTTTTTTTACTAAACCTAGCCCACGTAACTTTACGTTAAGTATATAACTATGATAAATACGTAATGTCATTGGTGAGGCGCTAGTTTGTCAGACATCATAGGAATTGTTGTATGAGGATATGTTGTGATAAGTTGTGAAGGCACACTGCAGGTTTAACATTATTTTACTGTTCGAACAACGTAAATGTTACATCCTGAACTTTCCCCCCTAGTATTACAATGCATATTGTGTTAGTGACAAAAAAGATAGATAGAGAAGAAATAATCTTAAGATTTAACTGTAGATAAATTCTAATGCTTGTTAAAGCCACTATGTAAAGGGGGAAGTACTCAGAACTTTGAACCATTGAATTATCAGTACTGATGGATTACTGCACATACCAATTTAATATTGTAGCTTGTAGATGTGGAGTTAATTAAAATTACTTTATTAATGCTGTGTAGTGTAATCTATAACAATACACCATAATTTACCTTTTGATTATATCATTGAGCTGTAGCATGTTTGATGACAGCACATGAAAGAATGCAGCCCAGCTGACCCCAAATCCGCTTTGTTGTCTTCTTGGAAGCCCCACTGAAGCAGTTTGGGGGTCAAGCATCGCACTTAAGGACACTTCAGTAATTTGTGGTTATGTGCCAACATGTCTGAGCTTCGGGCTACTTGCAGAGTATGCTCTCCTAAGCACATGCAATTATAGTCCACGTCAACAGAGCCAGCAAATGCATGCATACACCCAAATGCAGGAAACTGCACTTGACATGCATACATATATAATGAATAGCAATGCACTGATAGCAGTGCACTCAGCGATTAAGTATTTGCCTTATGTGTACGTACATGGGCATGTCAGATTATGATTCATGTCCTTGACTTGTCAGGCAGTTTCATAAAGCTAAAGCTATGGGAACTCAAAGGATAATCTTTTTTTGTGGCTCTAAGGAGGCATCGGTGGATTCAGCACCTTTATGTCTCTTAGATATGTTGTTATTTCACTTATAAAATAGTAACACTTTGACCAAGGACAATACTATGTGTGGGAGTTAGCTAACTGTCCCCAAAGGATTATGAAACAGATTTATGACGTGCTGGACCAGCCTATTGATGTAAAAGTGCAGGTCACACAGGTGCAATTTTCAGAGTGAGGAGGTGAGGCGAATGATTAGCGCAGTCACCTCTTGACCAAGACTTCTATATGGTCTCTATGGTAAGTATGCTACTTTGTTTTTATGACTTTATTTAAGACAACTTCAAAACAGTCTCATGCCCATCCCTAAAATCTTGACTCTTAGGCACCTCACCTGTAATACATTTGAGCTGTTTTGTCCTCGATTCTGGTATGAATGGCATCTCCATCTCTTATCTGACATTTTTTATTCCTTTTTGTCTTGTTCTGAATTCCTAAAAATCTTTACTTCCCGCAGAGAGTACATGAGAAAAGATTCTAATTTTAAAATTTGTTCCCAACAGTATCACTCTACGAGGCATTAAACCATGCAGTACAGTTCACTGAGCTGTATTCAATACTTCCCGGAAGAAGTGTCCTCTGTGTGACTTCTTACTGAGGAGGAAATGAAACTCAAACAAAAACACTCCAAAATGAATTTGTGCAGGACTATTTATAGCTTGCAGATACTTGTGAAATATGAGTAAAATAAATAATCTTTACCTTTTGGAGGACATTAGGCCATCACAGGTCTTCTGTCATGTCAGAGACGTGCACCTCATCATGGAAAGATTTATATTTGTAGATTATCAAACTGTTTTCATAATTATGTTGTAGTAAGAGCATGATCACTGCCTGGATTATGCTCAGAGGCAACATCTCTTTGAGTTAATGTAACACTACATTTGTGTACCGCTCTGGATTCACAGATAAGTGGTTGAGGTGGATGGTGGACATAAAAGTTGTTGAATATGACACCAGACCCCTGTCTATGGTTAGGTTTTGATTTTATTAATTAATGCAAATTTTTGGTTTAAAATTAAAATCTAGATTTTCTCTCGCAACTCTCTTTAGGCTTCTGTAGTACCTCCAAGGGATACACACACACACACACACACACACACACACACACACACACACACACACACACACACACACACACACACACACAAGAACATGACAGCAAGCACTAATGACGGTGAAGACTACGTTCACAAAAAAGGCCCAGTCTCGAACAGTGGAAAAGGCTGGGTTTATCCACATGCTGAAAACTGTCGACCCCAGGTTTGTGCTAACAAGCCGCAAGTATTTTGCTTAAGTTGCGCTACCTCATCTGTACAACTGCACATTTAAAAAGATCGCAAGAGAGCAGGAGAGGATGTCCTTTCACAACAGACCTATTTTAGTTTGTTTTTACAAGGACAAAAATTAATTAAAATCGCAAATTGAGTTTGGTGTAAAAAAGTCAGAAATTTTATTTCCAGGCCACATTGCCCAGCCCTAATAAGGTAATTTTGCTGGTAAACAAATTAAATATGTTGTCAGTGAATATTTTGCTGATACGTTTCAAAACATTTTTGCGACTTTAAAGGTACACAGATTAGCAATACTCCTTATGTCGTTAATAGGAAACATAATTAGCATTAGCTTTGTATTATATTTCCCTCAAAAACATATTTGCTGTCTCAAATTAATTGTACATAAACACACTTTCTAGGAGACAGGGCTCCATTATGATGCTATAGTGTATTTAGGTTGACAAGCAATGCTGAATTGCATTCAGTGACGTTACGGGGGCAAACACTGCTCAGTGTCATGAATCACAAGGATCCTGTCTCAATTCAGTAAAAAAACAGCACAAATAATAATGTTTTTACACTTTTCTACTGTGTATTTCTCCATGGAAAAGTAGGAAAATAAAACAGTGTTGCTAAATTGTTACTCTTCCTTTCTATCTTCAGTCTGAAATGGCCTCCACTCTGACCAATCTCACTGGGGGAGGAGGACTTGATTTTCTGTAACCAATCACTAGAGACCATCGCATCCACCTGAAACATTTCCACAAGTCCACACTGATGTATAGTCATGTCAACATACTTCTTTAGCTGGGCTTTTCAGAGTGAAGTATAAACAAACTATGATGTTGGGCACAAATTACAAATATGTCAATTTCTAACAACTTTGATATCAGTGTCTATTTTGTCTATAGTGCCTGGCTTTGTGGTTATTACTTCTCACTGGTTCTGGTGCACCGCTTGACAACGGCTTGATATCGACGTTGGCCCCCACCTAGTTGCCAGAAAGAAAAAAAAGCATTGTGCATTTCTTCAAATCCCAGATACATTTGCAAGTTATCATGCAGTGGATACGCTGAAACATTACATTGCAACAATGCTGTTGTTAACGTGTGGTTAGGTTTAGGCACAAAACCTACTTGGTTATGGTTAGGAAAAGATTTAACTGAACTTATTGTTTATTTTTATATAATGCTGTGGCTTAAAATACTCAGTTTGTGGGGGTAAATTCCAGCAAGAAGTGCAGCCATGTCTCTGTAAAATCAACTGCTTTTTGTGCCGCTATCTTGGCAGGAAACACTTTGTCTTGGCAAAAAACAACTGCCTATCTTGCACCATCTCTGCCAACAGATCCCTGCGAAACACTGGCGTTTATAGCCTCAAAAAGCTACTGAAAAGACAATGACAGGTTGCTAGAAACACCCAAGCTTGAAGCCCACACATTACACACATCAGGAGCCTACATAGCCACTGAAAACACATCAATGAGTCGCCAAAACATAACTGGTTTTGTTGTTTGTTGGTCTTAAACACTGGTTTGCAGACTGAAAGGCATCAGCTTGGAGTGCGCCCTGACTGTGTAGCACACCATGTGCCATCCCCCTACACCTATTTAAGACAAACTAATATGATATATTAGTGTAAGTCACTTTTAAAATGTTGATATAATACGTAGGAAATGTGCAAATGTAATGTATTCATGGTTTGCAACAACGTTAAATGCAAAAACTTTCTGCAAAAGGTGCTGATTGGCTAGTCATTATCCCCCCACTGGGTCTGGACCCAGGTAGGGACAATTTAAGTGGGACGACAGCATTACTGTTTAGTTCTAATTTCTCTCCCGAGCTCAATATTCCAGTGAACAGACAAAACTTAGGTCAGCGTGAAGTGTTACCAAAGTATTCAAATGGGATGAGATAAATACACGGTGTCTGAAGTGTGGCTGTCAATAGGAAAAGTCAAAAAGTCAGTCAGGTGGTGAGATCTCTGTGACAAGTTATTCTGCAGTGACAGATGACATTTCTATGAGGTTGCATCTGGAGTACTCTGGCGCTGAGGCAAAGCTGGCCTTTCACTCTGTCTGCCTAACTAGCATTCATCAGCATACCACACACACACATACACACACAGGCATGAAACATGTAAATGGCAGCTGGCTCTGTGCAAGTAATGCCCTCTCTCTGTCGTATTGTTTCAGCGTTTTATACATGCTGCAGTCATCACTGTCCTGCTAAGTCTTTGCAAGTTTTTCATAATGACATGAATATAAATTATTGCCCTCCGTTTTCTTCTTGTCTTACTTTCATCCTTTCCTTGTAAAAGAGGGGACTTTTCCAGAGTGGTGGTCGATTACAACCAAACAATAGAGGCTATAAACTAGTTCGGAGGCTTTTTCTGTCATTCTCTTTTCTCCTTCTTTTTAGTTCTTACATCATTTTTTTTGCTCTCCTTCCTTTGTTGCCTCATTGCAGAGGCTGAACACGTGACAGCTCAGTGTCAGTGTGTCCACCCTTTTTCAAATGAAGGTTGGCTTCAACTGCATGTATCCCTGCCTCCATTTTGGGCTCAGAAGTACAGCAGCCGGCGTGTATGGAGGCACAAGGTGGCAAAGGGATTCTCCCCCAGTGATTTATTTGAACTTTTCCTCTCTTTGAAATGGCATCACAGAGGCCTTGCATGATTAATGTCGCCACCCTTATATAAACTGTTCTACACGGAGTGCCAGATGAATATTTGAAAACATAAAAGTTTTCACAATGCCCATGGGCAGATCTGGGGATATTGTGGTTTGATTAGCAATCAGCTTGCTATTCAACCTTTCAAATTGTCCATGTAATGCCATGCACTCAGGTGAACACACCCACCAATTAACTGAGAGGCTCTGCATTTTGATACAGTTTTGTTAGTATGTAAATGTGATATTAGGGCAAACGTCCACACAGCCAAACCAAGGATCTCATCTCTGATAATGTTCTTGATTATTTAATTGTTCCATGATCCATTTTAAAGCTTTCTTTGATATGTATAAATGATGTGTACTTGTGCTTGTTTCAATTAGTGATGCCACAAAGAGAAACACATAACCAAATTGAATTTATTATTGACATTATTATTTTGTTGACTGCGATTGTTCTGATGAGGACATACAGAAACTACTAAATTTTAACATGGAATATGACTGCTTTATAGGTTTGGATACTGATCAAATTACATTGGTACTGCCGAGTACCAATTCATGTTAAATCCATCAATGCCAAATGTTGGCACATAAGGGCATGAGGGAAGTTGCTGGCACATCTGGGTAAGAACACCAAGTTCAGATATGAAGCAAAATACCTGGGAAGCACCTCACAGCCTAGAGGCCTGCAACGAAGCTCCAAAGCCAACAACAGAGCTCCACGGACCCACCAGGTTTAACTTCAGACAGGAGGAGGAAGCCCCCTGTAGCCAGCCAAAACTATCACTGCAGCTTCAGATCGATTTTCTTTTCTGCTGGTAATGGTATCGTGTCAAATGTGAACAGTGCCCTGCCCTAACACTCTGCCTCCTGAGCCACAGATGTTATGCCTATAGTTCTTATGCAAGCTGAAACTGTTCTTTCAAAATGTTTTATTGTATCAATGTGTATTTTCCCCACTGAATACTATAAATATCAAAACTGAACAAGATTTAGATTTAGAAAAAGATAAGTAAAACAAAATGAACAGATATTCTTACAAACCGAACAAAACAAAACAGCATCTAAATCTGTATTAGCAATATACAACAACATCAATGATGTATTATTTAAAAAAGTAACTTGGTGATGGGGTGAAATGTATCCAGATCCAAAAGTCGTTACTGGATGATAAATGAGATGTACAGACTGCTCACGTTCAGTGCACAGCCCATCTATTAATTGGCCTCTGGGCCTGGAGGTACACCAACTGACTAGTAACTGAAAATGCTGCTTTGATCCCTGACATCAACAACTGTGTGAACTGCAGCACAGCAATATAACATCTGTATTATGACCATGCACGCTTCTTGTATCAAAGTACTCTTCATCAAGACACTAAACCCTGAACTAAAGCCTCCACCCTGCACTGCTATCACCTCAAAGAAATACAAGCTTGCAGGGGGCAAACAGCTGTTATGAAGCACTGAGCCTCCAAGAAGTAGTCCTTCTCGTGGGTTGCATTTATTAAATTATCCAGTGTTTTTTTTTTCTTATTTTGTGACTGGCCAGCAGAGCAGCCCTGACTGTCTCATATTTTCCTCTGTGGAGTGTCTTCTTATTGACTCCATGCTGAGACTCTGATGCTTCTCTTTGCACCTTTTACCTCTGAGACTAAACAACAAGATCCATCCAGTGAGTGCAATGGGAACTTTTCTAATTATTGCCGCAATTATAATCATGCTTGTGTAACAGCAATGCCTCTCTGGGTTCTGTAGTCCCATGTCTAACTGGTTGGGCACACAGAGAAAATGCTAATCAACATCCCGGCCTCATCAACTTATTGGTGACTGGGGTACAGCAAGAGAGCCTCTTCACTCCTTTCAAGGGTGGATGTAATCAGAGGCAGCATCTATCCATATTTCCTTCCCAGGGGAAAGGGAAAGGTACAGAGTTCTGCAAACATAGTCTAAGTAGATCCCCAGCGTAGGAATACCATTTAAAAGCCCTATGTGTTTGACTAGCTTCATCAAATAGAATGATTGTATGATTGCCAATCATGGTGGTGTCCTCGGTTTTTTCTGGGAATCTCTGTCTTTTTCTCTCAGCGTGAATCCACTTATCAACATGAGTCCAGTTTGCCAAGGCCTTCTCAAAACAGCATGGAGCATCAAACACATCATACAGGAAAGTGGGCAACAATCAGTACAACTACACAGACACACAAACACACACACACACACACACACACACACACACGCACACACACACTAAACACACTGAGGTGCACTTTCCTACCTCTTCCCACTGGTGGATGTAGCGAATGAGTCTAGAGAGGCGCAGGAGTCGCAGCAAGCTGAGGATTTTCGTGAAGCGAACTATCCGCAAGGCGCGCGCTGTCTTGTAGAAATCTGAGTCGATGCGCGTCTCCACAATGAGGAAAATGTAGTCCACAGGGATGGAAGAGATGAAGTCCACCACAAACCAACTTCGCAAGTACTTGATCTTGATCTGTTGTGGATCAAGTATGATCTCCGTGTTGTCCTCCTTGACAATACCAGTCCTAAAGTTGAGGACCAGGTCCATGAGGAAGAAGGTGTCGGAGACCACGTTGAACACTATCCAGGGGGGCGTGTGCTCATCCTTGAAGAATGTGATACCCACAGGGATGATGATGAGGTTGCCTACCATCAGCAGCAGCATGGTCAAGTCCCAGTAAAACCTTTTTGGAGAAAGACACAGACAAAGGCAAAGACAGGATGGTGAGAGAGAGGTGAGAGAATATAGTAAAATTCTTGTGTTAACTATTGTTAACATCCTTCCCAGTCAGAAGTTAACACTCATCTTATCTTCTGTTCCCTTTAAAATGTCATCCTATTTGGACTGCACAGTGTATTATATACTAAAATGTAGATCCCTTTTTCATCATACAGTGTAAATTGTATAACAAAGCAAATTCCAAAGGAGAGCTGCTGTTTAATCGAGGCAGGAATTGGGCTTGTGTTGCTGGGGCAAATCATACACTCACTATGTCTATTACAGTTCAAGTCGATTTCACTTCAATCCCACAAATTGAAGATGGTAGAAATATCATTTATTTTCTCTAACTAACATTCACAATTCAAAAAAGGCATTAAAAAGGCAGAAAGCATTTGCAATGTTAATAACCTTTTAAATGTTTTACTTATTAATTACTTATTAATTACTTAAATATTATTGTGTCATTTATGTGTAACAGAAGACATTGACATGTTGCTGCAAAGTGTAAGGTTGTTTTCGTGGACCTATTTAGCATTTTCCTGCAAAAAGCAATGCACCAAAATTCTCACATATCAGATGTAATCATGAGCCAGTAATTCTTGTGTAGCCCTTGTATTTGTGAAGGCTACGATCGCACTGCCAAAATGCCAACAGGAGTAAAGGTAGGAAGTGGTCCCCGTGAGGATGCAGGTTGAGGTTGGAGAAGGTTTACTAAACACCGGACTTCTCCCCAGGAGACCAGTGTTCAGAACCAAGTCAGCTTAAATTTCCTATATTTACGTTCATATTGTTAGCTTTATTATCCAAGTCCTTATATTAGTATACATTTTAATCCTATCTCATCTTTTCAGACAATTATACTATAAATGGCATACTATAAATGGTTTCTCTATCATATATTTACAGGCGGATGTTTTTCTGTATGAGCAACCAGTGATGGGACCCTCTCTGTGACTCATCACATGCCTGTTTTAACATTTGGCACCTTTAAGTGTTGTGTATGTGTGGTGAAAGCGAGTGTGTGCACACAGAATGTAAAGACAGTGTAAAAACATATTCATATGTAACGTTCCCACCAGGCCAGATTACAGCTTGACATGAGAGCTATTTTTGTTGTGCACTGTAAATCATAACTCCAAGGTCAACAAGGGTTAACTGTTAATTACAAACTGTACTGTGACCTCATCCATCTTGAGTTTGGATATAAATTGCACTCTCTGCTGGCTTAGTAATTGAATCAAGATCGGCTTTTTTTGTGTTAAAGGTGATATATCTTGGATACTCCATAGATAGCATCGTGAGGGGAGTTATGCACGGTTTGCTTGCGCAGTGATTTTGGATGACTTACCCATCCAACTTTAACTGGGCCACAAAGATCTGCCACACAAAACCTATTTCAAGAGCAGGGCCCTAAGGTAGAAAGGGTACGCCATACATAACCAGGGTAGGATATCCAGTTTTACTGTGAGCTAGCTAGTCTACAGCAAGTAATTACTGCTCTCTTCTCTTCCTTGTTGCAGCCGATGTCTATTGATTTCAGGGTGGATTCACAGTGTGTTGACGGAAATAACTTGTGGCTTTACAATGAACTGCTGCTCTACAGGATGACACAGTCTGATCTAAAAAGTCCTCTGGCCCATGTTATGTCAAGT
Organism: Plectropomus leopardus; assembly: GCF_026936395.1. Lineage (NCBI taxonomy): Eukaryota > Metazoa > Chordata > Actinopteri > Perciformes > Serranidae > Plectropomus > Plectropomus leopardus. Next base: position 31,646,134 of record NC_142176.1, on the reverse strand, counting down.
TGAGTAAAATTTTAGTTATCAGGACAAGCGCATACTGTCTGCCTCAAAGAACAAAAACACACAGATAGCGTGGCACATACCAGGTGTCTTCCATCATTTGATACCTCATGAGATTTTCTTGATCGTCTTGTAGTTTTTCTTTGCTTCCCTGTGTTTGCTTTGTTGGATGATGTACTGTTTATCATTCCATTGATGAATAGTTAGTTCTAAAATGGCCTTGTCTCTTTTCCTTTGAGACCTGATTGTGATGAAGACTTCAAGAAGTTCTACTCTTATACCTTGATATCACCATTGATGCTACTACAATCACTGAAGTTGCTATAAAAGACTTAAATGGTGAAAAACCTTGTCCCAGCTCTTTTGTTGTTGTATTTTCTTTCTGAGAGCATGAGTAAACACCATTACTGATGCATTATGGAGGCAAAATAAAAGACAATGATGGTCAAATCTGTGGACAGACTTTACATCACTTTAAATAAATAATTATGGCAAAATACTGTAAAACTACACAGGCTGCTTTGTTGCAGATGCTTGAGTTATAAAGTGCTTGGGTTACATTTTACAAGAGCATCTCACAGTTACATATACATACATAAATACCATACAGTACACACAGATACACAACTCAGTTTCATGTCTGCAAACACAGACCCATATGTGCACATGCATGCACGTGCACACATGCACGCACACGCACACACACACACACACACACACACACACACACACCATGGAAACAGTGACAGTAATTGGAATTCTTCAAAGTAAAAGGGTATCTACTGTTCCAGCTTGTTGTCAAGTGGAGTTATATTTAGACAGACCTTGCTGCCACTGTGTTTGCTCATGTTAAGACTGAAAGCCCATGAGGACAAGAAAAACTTCAAAGGAAGAAACACAAACATAGGTAATGACATTTGTTCTTCATATTGCCATGTTCCATAATATTATAAATGCTAGATAGCTTGTCAATTTGCTGCGTCCCTAAAGCTCTGCAGCTTACTAATAGGATGTAAGTGTGCTCCCAGCGTTTGACAGGTTCTATCAGAGATGAATTAAGATAATCTGTTTCTCTCAATAACAGCTGCAAATCCTTGCCTTTGTTTTGCTATTTGTATCAACTGTGATAACTAAACCGCACATAATACGTCGTTTCACATTTAAAGAACAGTGTCAGTGTTTTTGCATTTCTGCAGCTTTTTTTCTATGAATCACTAAACACTATCACAAACCTTTTTCAGAAGCATGCCATATGGTTAGTTCAATGTTTTTCTTCTGTTCCTCAAAACTGGGTTTTCATTTAGTTCACTACAGTAAAAATCACAGACTTGAAACTTCTTTGAGTAAGGTAACTTGTGCATTGTCACATTGTCATGGTGTGGCAGCGGTTAGTTACAAAGCATAACCAAACAAAACCAATGTTATTTTGACAAGTAAAGGGCAGATGCTTCTGAAACATTATAAAGAATAATATGAAATATGTGTGACTTATTGCAAATGGCAAAATTAGAAAACAAACAAACAAAACAAAAAACAGTTTCACCAGTGAATGTAAAAGCCAACCCAAGATTCGCTATATATTGTAGCCTATTTACAAGTTGTTTTTTTTTCGTTTGTTTGGTGCTTTTGCTGCGATTTTCCTAGCTTCCTCTTGGATGCCTGCTGCTTATGGTCTGGAACCTGCACATTGTGCCCAGGAACATATGACCACAGCAAAATAATTTCATTTTTGTCGAGTCTATACATTGTTTTGTAGGATATTCTTGCAAAGTAGAAACTAGAATTACCGCCTTCACAAACCAATCAAGTTGTAGCTAACATCTATGTCTGTACAGACTCACATGCAAGCATAACAGCTGACAATGCTTTAAATATGAATGTTGCTGCAGAGAAGCTGCAAATTCTAAAACAAGAAAGTTTCACACACATCTTTAGCATGGCAGCACGGAAGATCTGTACCATCACCACATTTTCAATATAGAACCCAAGATTACTTTCACCAATTGAGTATCCATCAAAATCTCTCCGTTTTCTGTTCTTAAACTATGACGTTGACTAATGGAAAATGTGTTTTTGCAGATCATGATGTCATAGTAAAGTTGACCTTTGACCTTCTGGATATAAAATGTAATCACTTGTTTGTTTTATCCAATTACATAATTGACCTTTGACTGCCATAATCTAATGTATTCATCACTGAGTCCAAATGGACGTTTGTGCCAAACCAGGAATGTCCTCAAAGCATTTGAGATATCATGTTCACAAGAATGAGATGGACAAGGTCACAGCAACCTTGACCTTTAACCACCAAATTCACATATATGCAAAATTTGAAGACATTTTTTCAACACTCTCTTGTGATATCGCATACACAATTATGGGTAAGGTAAAGACATATGGATGCCTTTAGCCATGGCTGTTGGTGGTGCGGAAGCATAAAAACAAAGAATGATATTCCATGATTGGCACATGTACAAACAAGTTGCCTTACCATAGCAGCAAGACTAAGAGTCTCCAGTCATGCTCGCGGTTTTGTTCGGCTGCTAGCAGCGCTTCAAGCTAAATGCTAATATCACTATTCTTACCATGCCTATGTGACAATGCTGACATGCTCATATTAAGCGGGTATGTTTGCCATGTTCAGCATTTAGCATGTCAATATGATAACACTTGCTAATTAGCACAAAACATTAAGTACAGCCAAGGCTGATGGGAATGTATTTCATTTTGCAGGTATTTTGTCATAAACCAAAGCTTTGGACAAATGGACTGTGACCTGATAATGCTGCCAAAGAGGCATGGCCATCCATAGAACCAGGCCACTGGCCAGGCTAATAAAAATAAATGCACAACTGGGTACCTTTCAGCACCGGGAAAGAACAACACAAATCACAGGGGTGGGGGCCTGACAAAAATCCCAACTTACATAAAAATCTCAGCCAGCCCTTAGATGATGCAGGATGAATGAGGAAACTGAGTGAAAGGAAAAGACGAGAAGTGCCAGGGGACACGTCCTCAACGTATTTGCAGAAAGAATAAAGAGACAGGATCCTGTTTAAGACCCTTTGGACATCTTTCTGGCAGAACACAGCTACTGCCGCCACCTGTTTGAATAGACCTCACTTGTTATTGGAGTGTGGGGATTGTTAAGATTAACACCTGCTGCTGTACTGTGCACTCATTGTGAAAATGCTTCTTTCTAAATATGAGTGGAAAAGCATATCACCACAAAGAAAAAGAGAAAAATACATCAGAGCTTGTATTTTATCACAGTACATTATTATATTCTCTCTCTCTCTATGTATGTATTTGTGTGTGTGTGTGTGTGTATGTGTATATATATATATATATATATATATATATATATATATATATATATATATATATATATATATATATATATATATATATATATATATATATATACTGTGACTATATGACCTATGACTGACCCACTATAATGTTTTCGGATGGAAGGCTATTGCTCAGTATTCAGAATTTTACAATAGCTGTGTAGGAATCCTTTTCTCATGTGTTTTTTGGGACTGTGCTTTTACATGCATATGTTTGTGCGTGTGTGTGTGGGTCCATGAATGTGTAGAGTAAATGCTCATGATTTCTTCTTTGCACTCTTGCGGTTGCCTCCTAATGGAGGTCAGGCCACCTAAACATAGCAGGGATCCATTTACTGTGTTTTATTATTCACTGGGACCCTGACATAGAAGAACATTGTTCTATAAATACAGTTGGGCGAGTGCAAGATGTTACACGGACATTTCAAAGGCATTAAACAATCCCATATCTCTGTGTGCATCCCAAATTTACTGAATCATGCTGTGTGGTGGTATACCACCTGTCTTGAAATTAAATGAAAGCAAAATGCAGAGACCTAGCAGTGGTGATATGAAGGTGATATTCCAGGGTGTTTGAAGACATGCAAACATCTCATCTGAAACATTTTTACTTTATTTTACCAAATTAGTACATAAAAAATGCAAACTGACAATATGGTAAATGTATAGTAGGTCAGTTTATGTTTGTCAAAGCTATGACAGCGATTAAATACTTATTTTTTGTAAATGACATAGGAAAAAAAGATGGAAATTTTTTTCTGCATAAATCAAACATTTTGCTTTCATTTGGTTTAGAACCCAATCTCTGGAAAAATGTGACCAGAGCTTATGTGTGTGTTTGTATAATTATGTGACCATGGGGAAACATCATTGCTGTTCGCACATCAAGGAAGTAAACTAAAATATCAGGCCTAGCATTGCAGAGAATTACTAAAAACATTGAGAAAAAGAGGTAGCACAGTAGCTCACACCTAACTTGCTGTGGTGCTGAGAGTTCAGTGTACCGATGAAGGGAGCCCTGACATTTTGCCGTCTGTAGGGACAGAGCCACAGCCCACTCTGCTCTCCGGTGGGGTGACCAGGGACTAGCAGGAACATGTTGCCACCCTCAGAGTGCATCTGACTACACGATAAGCCTCTCTCATTCTCCTCACCCTGCCAGCCATGCTACCTGAAAGGGACTGTGAGAGCCACCACAAACAGCCCGAGATGAAAACACACTCACCTTTCAGAGTAGCCTATATTTAAATAGAGGGGGCACGAGGGAAACAAGAATGGAGCACATATAGTCCTGCACCTACATATATAGTCCTCCTGCATGCATGTGTGCACTTTATATTTCCGTTGTAGAGATGTCTGTCTGTCTGTTGGCTGCCATGCTGTGAGAGTGATGGCTTAGCATGCAGATCATCTGCCATGTCAGGTACAAGTGGCAGACAGCATTTAACAGAGCCTTCCTTTATTCCGCAGCACACTGACTGAATGGGAACAGCAGACGAACAGTGGGTGCTCCCAGACTGCACTTCCACGAGGGCACCAACACTGTGAGCACTGTAAATGAGATTTGGGCAGATTAAATGATTGCAATGCATCTGTTTTTGTATGCAAAAGCAGTTTATCTTTTGCTAATTTACTGTGCGTGCGTGCGTGCGTGCGTGCGTGCTCGCTTTCATTTGTTCTCTGAATATTTGGTTGGGTTATCAGGGGTAGGGCTGCAAATATCTATTATTTTCATTGCCAGTTAATCTGTTGATTATTTTCTCACTAAATCAATTAGTTGTTTGGTCTATACAATGTCTAATATACTGTATATGACATAAAAATGTTTCCCACAACCCAAGATGAAGTCCTCAAATCTCTTGTTTGGTCCAAAACCAAAAGATATTCAGTTAACTGTCATGGAAAAGTTAAAACACCATAACATATTTACATAAAGAAGCTGGAATTAAATATATTTTTATGACTCACTACATGCCTGAGAATCTTGAACTGTTAATTTTTGACCACCACATGCCCATACACAGTTCTTACTTTCCTGATTTCTGTACGTAAACAGTACTCTCATTTTCAACATCTACAACTGTCATACATGAAAATTTCTTTATGTGTCTAAGTATGTGTTATTCCACGGTTTTAGCTAAGTTGCAGATACAGATAAGTTTACACTAACCATAGCTACAAAACAGGTCATTCTTCAGAGCCTTTCACAGTCAATAAAAATAATGATCCATATCAATATCCCCAAAAAAACTACACATGCCAGTGAGTATTTTCTGATTTGTCACCTCTCTGGTTCCTCTAACATTAAATTTTGTCAGCTATTTTACTTTGTTACATTTTTAGAGATGTAACTTTAATAGTTAAACAAAACAAACACTAGTAGAAGACAGGACATGAGTCACAGTCACAGGATTTTTACACCTAACCAACCAACCTCAAATGTTTTCCTTCCATCTCCAGACGGCGGTCTATGGCATAACTGCTAATTGGTTTTAACTATAAAAACCAATTAGATTAGATGTTACTGTATCAGATGAAGTAAAACCTGATGCACACATTTTTTAACTGTGGTTTTAGGGCACAGAATCTTAATTTGTGTTGAGGAAGGTGTCTACTGCTCAGCTCTTAAGTACTGTTATGTGTGATGTCTTTTGCCATGAATCATGTTTAACAGGTTACTTTAATGCCAGGCTTTATAGTTTCATTTTATGTCCAAATATGTCCATAATGTTTAAAGTCAGAGTGGGGGTATTTTATTACTTTATTTAATTATTTTACTGTTTGAAGCTGAATTTTAGCTTCTAATAGCTATTTTAGCACCAGTTTAAATTAGCCTGTTCTAAATTGCTGTTAAATCTATATGATAACTGATGGAGCAACCGCCTCACTAAGTCCACTGCCATTTTTGAATGAATAAAAAATATGAATATGCATATGATCAAAAAATACACCCAAACCTCCTACTGTCCATCTGTAGGACTCTTAATAATATGACACCAACAGTTGTGCAGTATGATCACTGTTAAGTTGGCTTTGGCTTTAAAATAATAAACATCAAGATTGTAGGGTTTGTTTCAATACTGGGGGATACATATGAAATTGGGGAGATCTCCTCAAGGAAATTTTAAGCATCAAATACCTAATTAATCAAGGGAATTGCTTTTTCTCAATCAATTTAAGGTAGAAATGTCTTTTTTTTAAATAAACATGTGAGAAGTTGGATTGAATGAAAATTAAGTATGAAAGGCTCTTGTGAGAAAGAAAATAAATCACTTAATTTTACAAGAGCTACACTTAGCCACAGGGAGAGGTAATCTATGATAAAGCCTGTCACACTTAACATGTGAATAACATCTGTAACAACAACAACAACAACAAAAAAGCCTGTGTATTGCCCATAAAGGAGCAGCCCATTGGTTTTAAACAAGCCAGTTGGCAAACACAGCAAGATTAAAGTGTCTAGGAGAAGAAAAAAAAAACAGGTTAAAAGGGTTAATCCTATTTTTGTTGTCATCCGCTTCAATGAACCGTCATAACGACGCTGTCTTTGCCAAGAACAGCCAGCAGGCACACTGCAAGCACATCACTGACACTGGGGCTGTGCAGTCGCAGGTGGCTATATTTAGGTGAGGCACGCAGTTTTATCAAACCTAGGCTAAGAAGATTTCATCAGCGGTAGAGGCAAATCTCCCAAACCTTAGGCTACGAGAAAACAGAGGGATTTACTAAATACCTACAGACGGGAGAGGTGAAATCAACTGAAAGGAGTCAACCTTACCTAACACTGCTAAAAGAAAGCCATAAATAAGATTACAAGTAGTTCTATGGTAGGACATTCAGGTAAGGGTATGAGTTTTTCACTCACCTCTAAAGCTCTGTCTGGGACTGTTATTCAACACAGCACTGAAAGACAATGCTAAAGACAATGTCACATCTGCTGCAGTAGAACATTTTCTAACAGATAGAGGTCTGAGCCCTTAAATGTAAGCACTGACAAATGTGCAAAGAGGAGACGCACAATCACCAGAATTCAAAACGAGAGTGGCGCATACCATAACTCGGAGTGATCAACAGGTCTTTTGAACCCCAAAGTAAAACTTCACAACAGCTGATTTATTAACTTCATCATCAGTAATTATAATTTAAGAGGTAAAGCACCATATGCTGGTGGTTATTATTTATGATTAGCTGACAAACAGAATGCAGTTTTTTGTTTTTTTTTAACTACAGGGCAAACTCCAGTTAAGTGCAGTTCATATGCATATGATCAAAAAATACGTCCAAAACTCCTACTGTCCATCTGTGGGACTCTTAATGTTCAGTGCACTAAATTGCTCATAATATGACACCAAATGTTGTGCAGTATGATCACTGTAAAGTTGGCTTTGGCTTTAAAATAATAAACATCAAGAGTGTAGGGTTTGTTTCAATATTGGGGGACACATATGAAATTGGGGAGATCTCCTCAAGGAAATTTTAAGCATCAAATACCTAATTTCCTACATTCTAGTGAATTGCTTTTTCTCAATCAATTTAAGGTAGAAATGTCTTCTTTTTTTTTTTTTTTAAATGAACGTCCTCTACTACTTTCATCTTATTTTTGGAGGGGGGGGGGGTGTCTTTTGTTATGATTCTCCATTATTGGTTTAAAGGAATTTTTGAACCATTCAGCAGCAAAATAATAAGTGAGTTGTTTGTTTCTTTCTACTGAATCTTCATTCAATATTGGAGATGTTGGCAGCAACTCAGGCTAACCATCTAATGAAAAACTCTCTAAATGCCACAGCATCAGTCCCAGATACTCAAGAATATGCCCCAGATCCACTCACTGAAACAAGTCCAGCCTAAACTTGCCCTGCTGTTTGAATAGCTCAGAAGTGTGCACTTAGGATCTCTGACTAAATCATGAAATCACCAAAGCCACTTTGCAAACTGACCAGATGCAATCAGGGAGCCCACTGAGAAGAATACTCTGAAGTTGCCAAGTGTGTCCCCAGCAGGACATGTTTTTTTTTGGGGGGTCTGGAGAGGCTCTGCCTGGCGCCACTAGTGGCTACTCAGTATCTCTGTCCTTGTCTCTGCAGTCTTCCCAGAGTGTGACCTGCTACCTATCTGCTCAGAGGGACAAAAACTGCACAAAGGTAGCCTGCAGTCAGCAAATAAATATGCCCTCTGCAGGGAAAATATAGAGACAGTGAGAGGCAGGGCTGTACTATGAAAGCCTCTGAGAGGACGCAAAGCTTTCCAGCATGCATTTATCCTACTAGCATGTGCCAGTATCTGCACTCCAGCTTTGTGGACTGTCATCCTGCCACTAATTGCATCTGTGTTTTATCACGATGCCTTGTTATCTCCCACAAGGTCTTTAGGGTCATGTCAGAGGGGTTCCCTGTCAGCCAGCTGCAGAGTGAGGCAGAGGAAACACTGACCACTGCCCCCCAACTAAACACATACCCCTCCCCCCCGCCAGCACCTCTGCGCTGTTAGACAGGAGAGAGCCAGAGAGAGAGATGGAGTGATGGGCTTTCTCTTAACATAGATGAAGTGCTAAGATAATGTAATGTCTATAATACCAGGAGCTGGTCACCATCACCTCATGCCCTTGCTCTGGGATGCACCAGCACAGGGCCATTATCTTCACCACTTCAGGTCCTGCAATCAGCAAATGGAACAGCCACAATAAAAGTCTTTTCTATCCATCTCCAAAACTGTGATCTGAGGTCAAAGGGTGACAAGGAGAGAACAGCCATGAAAAGGAAAAATATGGGGGAGAGAAAATGTGGAAACAGCGAGAGAAAATGAGACTGTGCAACATATTAGGACAAAAGGACAGGGACAACCGGGAGAGGGAGTGTGAGAAGGGATCCATGTCGGTGCGGTTGTCTGGAAATAGGGGTCATCGCTTTTCTTTCCACACTGTTGTTTTGAGCAACATTACACAAAAGTAGAGGTGAATAAAACCAAAATTAATACAGCTTAAAAGCTGATGGAAAAGCCTCGCTAAGAAGACACTCGGAGCATGAAATGAAATCAAATCAGAGTGGAGATGCAGTTTAGCTGATTTTTGCTGGTCTGCGTGAGTAAGCAAAAGTGGAGGCTTATCTGACTGTTAAACCAAACAGGGCAGGATTTATCATGTTTATTTGTTAGCTCAATAATTTCTCGATTGTACATGCTAAACAGGGTCAGAGTTGGATTTATACACACCAGCTTTGCTGCTGCCTCCCTGTTCAATCAAACACTGGGAAACCTGGTATAACCAAAACTGGCGTGGGGTAAAAGAGGACATGCTATCGACTATGGGGATGGTGAAGATAAATCAGCAGCCTCCCCCCAACAGCAGAGGAGAGGGAACAATGTGTCTCTCACCACTGCATGTCTCACAATCCAGCCATTTGTCTGAGTCTTCTAGACACTCAGCGTGTGGCGGGGCCAGGCCAAACACATTGATCCAGGGAAGTATTTCCTGTGAATCACGCCAGCCACACACAGAGTTCTGTATTCAGCACACTGGACTCTGGTCCTCTCTGAGTGGAAACCCCACTGTTTCCAAAGCACTTTAGCCTTCTATACATTCTTACAGAGTACACCTGGAGAGGTTGTCTCAGGAAATGCCATACTCCTCGCATGTCTGCTCTGCACGGCTGGAGAGAGCCATATTAGCAGTTAGATATTAGCTATTTGAAGAATGAAATATAATGAGAGTCCTGGCATAATGCCATCTCTGTTACATGACACATGTCTTCCACCTGAGTCACCTGCAGGTGGAACTGATTATTGTTTCTGGCACATTCTGCTAATTAACTGAACTTAATATAACTTTTGCGTTGTAATGGTGAGTGTCTTACATTAAATTTAACATGCTTTTTAGAACAGTGTTTCTCAAATTGTGTCCAACACCTGGAGCACCATATCAGTGCCAGTTTGACATCTTGGCCATTTCCTATCCAGGCTGATAGGAAAAAAGCAATCCAATTTCAGAGAGACAGGGGTGTGTGAGAATCCACCTGGGACACAGGCAGGGCTGAAAGGGTCAACCTGTATGTGCTAGAGATAGCAGAATCTGCCTGAGGAGGTGAGGCTGTAGCATGCATGCAGAGGTCAACAAGGGAAGTTGAAATTTGGTTACTGTACAATGCAAACTACGTACAAACACATGGGGCATTTTGAGGGGTAATGAAAATACCAAGTAGTCTTTCAGCGCACTATTTCTCAAGCTGATGGACAAATCAGGCCCAAAACAAAGTTTGCAATTAATGCCCGAGCTTATTTCAACCTGCTCGAAGCTCAAGACGATAGGATTTTAAATATCAGGCATTTTGTGTCTCAGGTCAATAACAGTGGTGCACTGAGCTGCCATATACTGTGAGTGTTTGTGTTTTGGACCCTCGTTGCATTGTTAAAATGAGCAAACCTCAGCCATCTGGTTCCTAAGCATGAACAGAAACCAAGAAAAGCAGTTGCAAGCAAAGCTGGGCAGTACAGTGAAAATCAAATATCACAATGTTTTTGACCAAACACCTCAATAACTACTGTGACAGTTTCATAGAGTTAACTACTGGTGCTTCAAAAATATTTACACAATAAGATTTTTGATAAATAATTATCAGTAATATGGATACAATAACTGAGTGTGACAGCAAATATAGAACAGCTAGAACAGTCTGGGATGTTCAGAAAATTGTATTACTATACTGTAATGCAGCAATTACAAAGAGGAAGAGACAATACTTAAGATATTAGGATATTAAAATCCAAGACAATATCTGGTCTCATATCACAATACCAATAAAATATCAATACATTGCTCAGGCCTAGACCCAGGTCTGTATGTGTGCATAGTGTGTACTGACACTGAAGTGAACTGAGAGCATAAAGGAAGTATTTTAACCCAAGCAATCTTAATTATTGATTTCAATCATCAGTGGCAGCTGGTGGAATCTTTTTTTTTTTTAAGGACAGGTTATTTAAAAAATCTAAAAAGCATCTTATAATAAGACTATAAAATATAATAATACAATATTATTATAAAATATTACTAGTGGTAATACTATATAGTAATTATATGTTTGTACTGTATTGTGGTACTGTATTGTTACATTTTATTATGGTTTTGTATTGTTGGAGTCTAAAGTGAAATAATGAAGATAAAAATAAAATATTTGAGAGAACAATATTTATGACATTGTCTGTGTAACTGCAACCAGCCTCCAGAAGGACTCATCATGTGTGTCTTGGGCTGTACAAATAAACTGGTTGCTCTTCTCTTAACTGTAGTCTGGGTAACAAAAACAAGAGTCTTGTTTATTTTATGGATGAACTGACTGGATTATTAATAAAATCAATAACCAGGCAGCTCTGTAACATTTTAATAGATATAGAAAACTATGTTTTTGGAGAAAAGCTGGAATAAAATGAAAGAATTCTAAATAATTCATATTTGATGCTGCGTATTTATAGATCTGAGCCTGCATTTCCCAGAGGAAGGTGTGGCTACTCAGAAGGTTAATATTTTGGCATAATGCTGATTAGATGCAAATCAAATCACAAATGCGTTATCTAGGCCTTCTTTATATAATCTATGGTATTAAACACAGTTCAGATAAATACTGGTGGAACAGGTGCATGCGCATTGTTGCCAATTTATCCTCATTACTACAATGACTGAACAGCATATCTGTTATTGTTAAAATCCAGGGTTAAGCTAATGTTAGCCATGTTGAGCTAAAATGGGACCGTTGGTCTGGTGCAGCCTCTTGTGGTGTCGTAATAATTGATTACAATTAGTTTAAAACTGTAAACCAATATTTTAGCAGAAACAGTTATTAATTTGTTGTTTAATCACACTGAACATTAAAATTCAACATCTTCCATAGCATTATCTTGTTTCCAATTTAAAAGCTCATGAACACACAGAAGTCGGAAGAACAACTTCACGACTCAGGAAATGGGACCATCTAAGGAGCACATCAATGCACCAGGTTAAGCACTGTATGAAGGAACGCATTACCGCAAGCCATCAGGGAAAGCCAATCAGAGTTACAGAAGGGCAGAGGAGGGCGGTTCATCTCTTTGCCATCCGAAGAAAAAAAGAATTCCAGTAACCAAAAAGATTGCATTGCAACACACACACACACACACACACACACACACACATACACACACATATATATACCACGACACGATATTAAAGCAATCTGGGCAATTTTCAGTCCGACCAAATATTGACCAAAAGGGTTGACATTCCACGTAACTTGACTTGACACTGCCAGTGACTGGACCATGATATTTAGAGGCCAGACAAACTGTCTCTTAATTGTTTTATTCAATTAATTATATCAAAAAACAGAAATGATGATGATTGCTATTCTTTCTTTGTAGCTCAATGAGAGTGGCAACCTAACGCCCTCTATTGGCCAGCTGCCAGTAGTGCTGTGCTGTCTTGATTGCTGCCAACTAAGTGATTTCATGTTTTCCATTTCAAGTTCTATGAGCTATAGATTCTTCAGTCATTCCACATGAGTTAGTGAACGCAATCATTCCAGAGATCATATTCTTTATTCTGGTTATCAATCAGGTGATGATGCAGAGGCTGAATCCCTGCAGCACCTGGAAAGAAAGTAAAGAATGCCCTCTTGGGTATCACTGGAAGATTACACTATTCTTTGTGAATGTTGATCGCTTTTTCAACCTGAGCACATGTCAAATGTCAGACTTGAAATTAAAACTAAATGTATTAAATGAGATTTGGAAACAGAGCCACTATTTGGATGGAAAATAATTGTAGCTGTGCCACAGGCAAAAAAGATGCATTCAGAAATGCATTACTGACAAATTCATAGTTTATCTCTAAAATCAGTTGCAGCTCCTTTTGCACAAAGTTACATATCACTAGGCTCACAAATCCAGCTGTAACATGTTGTCTGCCCTGCATGAGCCCAGTGGACAGGTGAAGTCAACAAGGGACAAGTGTCAGTCCATTGTATGGAGAGAGTGGCCACTTTTTTTTTAACTCCTCTCTTTTCCAAACCAGGAGCCAAGCTAAACAAAGTCATAGAATAACTGAAGCAGAATGAAAAGGAATACAGAAAGGTCAGCAGAGGTCTTGGTCACTCTACACACAAGGCTCTTCAATCGTGACTTGAAAATAAGGTGGTCATTTGTTTTAAAATATTAGACACATTTTTATCCTTTAACCACCCTGAGATAAGATAAGTGAAACTGACATACTTTCCTCTGGTCAGTGGGACAATAATCATGTCTGTCCAGTGTCCAGAAATAAATTTGACACTCTAATGTGTTAACAGCGGAAAAACTCTCGGCTGACTGGTCTTGTGTATCTACCTGGTGAGATTATAAATTTATGTTGTAGTGCGGAGGATGGTAGTGCGGAAAGGACACAAAATAATACATTTGTCAGGTGACCAAAATACATCAACCAGCTGTGTAACGGCACTTAACAGAAAATGCTTCCAGCAGGCTTTTCCATTATCAAAATGTATATGATGTCCAATCAATCAATATAATCTCACCTCGAGATTACCATCACTTTCCCAAGGTTAAACTCAGCTCTCTGGCTAATACGTAAAGCTGAAGTAAATGACATATCAGGATGGGCGGGAAAAAAAAAAACACTGACATGCAAAAAAAAAAAAAAGGCCATTCTCTTACAGTTGTGATCTCGTGTCCTGATTTCACACTCCCACACAAGTGTGCCTGGCGAGGTCATGCGGTACCGTTCAATCATTCTGCCACTATGACAGGCAACCTTCCACCCACCAGCCACGCACATCATCCCTGGGCTCCCTCCATTAAATAAATTGTGCTGTAATAATCTCTTGGCTTCTAATATTCATGGATGAGCACAGCAGCCTATTTTGATTACCCCACTTTCAGGCCCAGCCAGAACCATCTGTAATCCCCATGTTTTACCCTCACTAAATTAAAGGAGGAATTATTTAATGGAGACCGAAAGGAATTGAGTGTCATTCATCCTATGTAGTGTCAAACGCTTTTTTTCCACCTTCCGATGAAGATTAGCACTGCAATGTGAGACAACACACACGCTAACGTTGTCAAGTCGGGCACAATTCATGCGTGCTTAATTTAAAACATTTTGATATGGTATGGATCTTGCAGTCATTGTCATTAAGTCTTGCTGCCAAAACACTGTCAAAACTGTTTGAATGGGGCTCTAAATGCCCATAATTTTCATTCCTCTACTGTATCTCCAGCACCTCACCTTGACCTTTGTGTAACTCTCACCCAGACTATGACTCCTTCCTCCACCAGAGGGGGAATCACCCTTCCTGCAAGTATTCATTTCTCCATCTCGTTTTTCAATAAATCCACCGATGGCAAGCTAAAGGCCCCATGAGACCCAAACAAATCAATAGCAAAACATACTCTCAAATCAACCGTAATCAACCTGACTGAAATGAAGAATGCAGTTATGAAATCTGATCCCATACACTGAACAAACGTAATACAGATACACACGCACACTCTCCTGTACAGTTTGAGTACAGTATCTTGTATAAAAAGCTTGTAGCTGCAAATGAGGGAAATTTCTATGATTTGAGAACATTTGGGGCTTAGCCTGGACCTCAGTAGAGTAGAGTCCAGGGGGATTCTTCACTTGGATTTTTATTTATTCATTTTTTAATGAACAAACTATTGGTGCTTTTTAATGCACTCTGGCACCTTATATACCCTTAAAAACTGTCTTTTTAACTTTCCAGATTAATCATAAATTGTGATGAGAAAAATATCAGTAGTGGGTAATTATTGAGTGCAGAATACTTAACAACTGAAAAAATGACTAACTAGAATTGGAAAATAGTTAAATGTGTGTATTTATGTTAACAGCAGTTATTAATAGTTAACTGAAACTACATTTATTCAAGTATAATTATTAACAGAATGGCAGATTATTAGATCCGGGGATTTCTTTTTTATTACTATTTGGCCTGTTTGTATTTTCCAAAAATATGAATAGCTAATATATTTAGATCCAGGACTATCAATAAAACATCTGGGGCTGAAGCCTCAGATGACCAGGCCTAACAACATCACTGCTATTATTGCAGAATAAGGACTGTAAAATAGATATATGCAGTTTGTGCAGTATTGGAATATTTCAAAATTCATCAAGGGAATAATAACCATTGGATTTATTCCCCTAGATTTCCCATAAAATACAGTCTAAGTACAGGTAGTACAGCTATTATTCTCATTTTTTTGTTATCATGTACGCTGAGCTCTTCCTTACCATTTAAGTCTTTGAGATATGCAATTATGCAAAAGTCAACTCAGCTAGGCTATTGTGTGAATCCTGCTGAATAAAATAAATAACATTTTTCTATTCAGGCTAATAAAGGATATAAAAAAATGCTCACTGCAGCAAGAGAAACATTAAACTGGTTAAATTAATAGGTAAAATGAATGCTTTTAGTACCAGCGCATATTTTCATTTAGTCAACACTTTGCCTAAAAGTTACTTCCCTTTAACTATATTGCAGCCTTAATGTGCACTAGGTGACTACATCTGCTCTACTTTTCTTTAATGTATTCTCTGGAAAAAAAATAACAGAAGCAAAAATTGTAAAATGTCTTTTCAGAGGATTTATTTTTGCCACTGTCTAGGTAAGTGTCTTCTGGGAAACAGAACTGGATGTGCGGGAGGAATAAAAGGCTGTTGAAAAAGTGGACTTTGCAGAGGGGATGGAAGGATTCGCCTGACTGTTGCAAAGGGATTTAACTGATTGACAGAAACTGCAGGACAGCCGACCCCCTCTCTGATAGTGTTGGCAACATGGTTCTAAAAGGAAAAAATGGGGGATTAATAGAGCCTTCAGTGCAAAATAAAGTTTTAATGTGCGACACCTTCTTTTCTATCTCTCCGGGGAAATGTGGAAGACTTTCCAACAGATGTGTCCTTTGGGCTCTGAATCACAAGATAATTAAAAGGCACTTGACGATCAGAGGGCTGCATTCTAATATTGCGTCTAGAACTCTGCACAATGCTTCTGTATTGATAGAATCCACTCAATGTGCTCTATGCAAACAGTTAAAAAAGGAAAATCATCACCTGGCTTTCACCATGCTCAGATAAAGGATGCATTGTGTGAGAAGGTTATCATTTTGTCAATCAAGCACTGAAATATTCCATTATCCTCAGAAGGGGCAATAAGTATTATATGACTTTTATCAGTCTCTATTCATGGCCAAGGTCATGTGGCATCGATTTATGGTGCACGGTTTATGGTACAGCAGCTTTTAAATAACAAACGTAAAGTTACATTCTCATGACAGGGACAAGTATGCTAGCAGAGCAGAGCAGATATCCAACAGAAGCATGCATTTAGGAGCAAGGCAGAAGGGGCAGTAATCTCAGCACCAATCGCTCAACAATCCTTTCAAACCCCTGCAGATATTTCATGCTCAGCGTATGTGTTTAAGGACAGTAATAACCACCCTTATTTAAAAGACTCCATATAAATCAGTAATTTTGTCGGGACTCTTTTTTTCCCCCTCGGGTTGAAGATGTCACTCTCTGGTTAACTGACCACATCTGCTCGCTGCGAGATGCTTGTTCCGAATCGAAGGAGGCTGTTCAGCTTTGGATCTGGAAAATGAGGCTGTAGATTGGATTATGATGCCATTTTTAATCCGTCTTTCTCCCTCGCAAGATATTGCTCCTCCTTTGCTTCTTAGCGTTATACAATACTTGACAAGAGGAGATTTTGCTGAATTCTGGGTGCAGTGATGACTATGTGATTCCTTGTGACACTCTAATTTGAGCTTATAGTGCCAAAGCTTTGATGCAGACATGGGAATAAAACTTTTTAGTCACAGAGACCCTTCTCTTCTCTGGGCCAATTAAAAGGTCCCCCTCATCTCCTTGTGTACTTTAATTACAGTCATCTTGTCCTGCCTCTGATCCTGATTTCCATCCCAAATATCACATTTTTACTCCTTCAGTTCATTAAAAACAAAATACTAGCTGTAACTCATCTCAGCACGCTCTGTTAACTCACTGACATGGTGTGCTATTTTTCTCACATTGAGATGAGTTTCAACCATTATTTAAAACTGATTTAAAGGTATAATAGATGTTGATTTCCTTCGGTTATGGTCTATTATCCTTTAATCTATTTGTGAATTAAGGAATTTGTTATCGTTTTTTTGTTAGTCACAGAAAAAAGCATAAAAATCTTTTCCCATACAGAGTTAGCCAAAGCACTGGCTCACTACTTTTTCTCTCCTGATGAGTGCCACATCTGTGGTTTTAATTGTAGTGTTGAGTGATTACGTAATCATAGTGTTGAGTGATTGGACCACAAGCCAACTGCTCTCAAATTGGCAAAATGTTTAATTATGGTAATATACAGTATCCACCCTCAGACCTTGAACAAGTGGGTGGCTAACCTCATTTTTAGAGCACTTCTCTCTCTGCGCATTTCCATTTATCTTTTTATTTTGGTACATCTCACTGACAGAGTCACACCATCCATTTTTTTTTTCACTCAGTGCAGTGTGGAGCTCCTGTTTCAGCATCTTGCTCAAAGACACTTCAAAACTGTTGACTGGCGCCAAATCTCTGACCTTTCAGTATGAGGACAGTCTCCCCGAGCCCCAAATCACCCTTCCTCGTGACATTTAACACAGTGAGTAAGAGAGCAGAGGGGGTTAGAGGAAACACAACCAGCTGGGAGGAGCATAACAAAAATGGCAAACTGTCTAATACATGTCTCACTTCCTGATGATGACCTGTCTAAACTGTTTGTGGGTTTTGGAAATAGAAATTGCTAATCAGTTTAGTGTTCGTCTGCATACAGTTTCCGAACAACATTATGCTTGGGATGCCTGCGACAGGCTTGCACTTGTTTACAGGTTTTGCCTGAGAAGACACTCGCAAAATTCTATGTGGCAACACAAATTTCTTTATACAGAATAAATCGATCACAGATTATGCACACTGGACGACAGAGTTGATCAGCTGGGTCTTTTTGTACGCTGGCTGAATGTTGTAATGTTAAAAAAATGTTTTTTACATATACGTGTATATGTATATGTATATGTATATCTCTCCTCTATTTTTCTGCCTACCTCTCACTCACCCACATACGCGCAGTTCAGCTAAAAAAAATGCTTCTCATGACAGCCAAAGACAGCTGACGAATGAGTCAGTCTTAATTCAACAGAAAACATGTAGCAATGTTAACCACCACAGCGTTGCCCTTTCTCTGAGGATAAACAGCCAGATACATGTGTCTGTTTTCTATTCTAGGAAGAGTCTTATTTAGCCTTTTTCCACTGACACCCCAAGCCAGTGAGCAATTCACACTACAACTCACAAAGTCAGACATCTTGTTCTTGAGGTAGAAAAACACACTTTTCACACACGTTTCTATATCAAATGCCATTACACCATCATAGCCAATCAAACACCAGGCAGGCGAGACAACATTCAATGTCACAGACAAGGAGAAATACAGCGTGCGTATCGGAGACGATTTTGCTTCATATGACTTTACAGCAACACGGATCTATTGAGAATATCTAAACTAAATGCCAAGACTCAAGACTGAAATAGCTTGTAATGAAACCATTTTATCCAATTTATTTAAAAACAGGAAATGTGGTTAATAAAAAGGTTCACTAACTACTGATAAAATCTATTAAGTGATCATATTTATATATATATATATATATATATATATATACACACACTACTTAACAGATTGTATCATTCATACTATATATACACATAATTTTTTGTTTGAGATATTAAATTATGTCAGCACTTTTGAAAGGCTATCATAGTATGAGGGCCATCTAATAATATCAAGATCATACATGTGTGCACTATAGCATGTATACTGTGTACAGTATGAAGTTCAAGTATCAGTCTTGCTGTTTGGGCAATAAATAACAAATGTAGACTAACAGTTTACTGGCACTTCTTAGAAATTGCGAGTGTGAAATGGTTAAAAAAAAAAAAAGTAAATATACATACAGTGATATAAGTAAAATTATTAATTTCACCAACTGATTGTATGACAACCATACAAAAAAACTAAAAGCAAAACCAAAGGACCTTAAATATCATCTTGCTAAGCGCTAAAGAGCCTCCATGTAGCCATAAATCAGATATATGTGGCCAATAACAAACTCAAGGGCACTAGCAACCAAGAGGAATCTGTAGGCCAACAAAAGAGTGCTCATGGACTTTCTCTTTTCAGTTTTGTAGCTGTAGTTTGCAACACCGTCAGATGCAGACACACAGTGTGTTGATCCTTTCAAAACTGCTCTATAACTACTGATCAGAACTAATTTAAATAAAATCACTTAACCATGGCATGTTTCAAAATACCATGTATAAAAGAAGAACAAGAAAATCAATATTTAAGCCTCTGAAGACAACGCCAAGTGAAGGCCTCATCACTAACCCCAACCAATGATGAATGATGTGCCCTGAGCACAAGTTTTCTCAAATAAAGAAGAAACCACTAAAGGGTTTTAATTATGCATCTGTTTGGATATCATTTGCACAAGATAGGTAAATTGGCCTAATTACCAAAGGTTGTGTTATCTGTGTGTTTTTCTGTAACACAGCACTACATGACTCCTGAATAACGTGTACTAAAAGTAGTGATTTTAATTATTGTCCTGTGTTATGGCTCAGAAAAATGCCTTATTAATCAATTAAATATTTTTTATTAAGCAGTAAAGACAATAATTACAATTAGGGTTTTTTCGTAAATGTCATCTTTCAAAGTGGCTGTGTAATATAATTGATGAAGGTGTTGTGAAGCTGATGAAACAATGAATGGGCTGCTGTTGAGCTGGTGGATGTCCTTATAAATGATAAACACGTTGAAGAAAAACATCTGGACCTGTGACAAGCATCGACGTTAACGTGACGCTTCATTCTAAACCCTTTTGTTGTTTGGGGAGCACAAGCGCAAGGTGTCTAAATTTACCTGAAATCACTGTACGGGTGAATTATCCAAAATCCGGCGGATTTAACCCGCTCTTGCTCCCGTTCAACCGCCTTCTCACTTCCAAACATCCTCAGGGAGAACTTGTTGACCCCTGGTTGTAGCATTGCTCCAAACTGTCTGTGTATGAACCCAGCTTGATATAGTCTCTCGTCGTCCGGCAGAATTTGATCAATGCCGTCCAACTTTATAAACCCTGACTGCTGGTCTGGGGAGTCTTTCTGGGTACCGCCGCCACCGCTGGCCCCTTGCGCGTCTTGATCCGGCGGCCCATCACCCATAGCTCCGGGGGGGCTCTCCTCGCTCGGGGTGACATCCCCCTCGGTGATGAGGCGCCTCTCCTCCGCCGAGTCAGAGTCGTGCACATGGCGACTTGTGATGGATGAGAGGCTGCCTCGAAATCTCCTGCAATCTCCATTTGAGCTGGTCTTCATCGGTCTACCAATGTCAGTCTCCATGATCACAGACTCCCCACTTTTGCTCTCCCCGATGCCTTTGCAGCTTCCCCCAGAGGTCGGCGACGGTGACGGTAGAGGCTTCATCCTAAGACTCTTCCTCCGGGTGTCCTTGTCTGCGTCTTCTCCTTCGCCCATTATAGACGCTTTCTGTCCAATGTGCTGTGGCAAACTGTAGAGCCTTTTACGCATGGAGGAGTGCAACCTGTCCATTATGACATTGAGACTTGGTGGAGAAAATCAAATAAATACAGATTGTTAGGCTGTATAGTAACGATTATTGCCACCAGCCTCTCGCTCCCTATCTGTTTGTGAGAGCGATCAGTCTGGAGCTAATCTGAATCCCTGAAAGCCCGCTACACATGACATGGACCGCCGTGGCTCCACTGAAACAGATGAGCGATACTCTTTCTCATAATTAGACTACCTGACAGTTTGCATATGTCCTCACGCACAGCCTGGGCGGTCCGCTTGGCCACTGCGTCCCCGATGTACATCTTGTGCCGTTCCGACATTGTGCGCAAAAGTGGAAAAAACTGCTTGGAAGTCACCTTAGCGTGACATGTGAGGGACGTGCCGACGGACGGTGATACGGAGACGAGGGAAAGGTCATGCACGACGAAGGATGCTCTTTTCACCAGATGTCTTGCCAGCTGCCATCAAACAACGCGACACAATCATTGCAAGTAGAGCATTCCAGGGACCGCTGACATCACTGATCCATAGTCATTGTGCGTTTTGGCGAATTGTGAATATTCATGATGCTGATCTATTGGGTTGCCATAGGAGCGAGAACTGCAAATAAGCTCAGCCCACCTTGTTTAAAGGGGAATGCTCTTCCCATTCTTAAAACGCTCCCCTGCTTTCTTAAGTTAGGGCTACAGGTAGCCAGTGCAAACCCATTGTTCAGCCCAGCTGTGGGCTTCACTTGAGAAAAACCAGGTAGCCCGTCTGCGATTCCTATTATCACTCTGATCCGCTGCGTAATTTGCGCACACTAATGCTGGGTGAAGCCTGGAAGAGGCTTGTCTATATTATGTCAAAAGGTGTTTTTTCAAACAGGCTCCTTTAAACAGCTGTTGGTAAGCGTGACCTTTCAATGGCAATAAATATAAATAAGTGGTCTACAGTTTTAATTTGATTTTATTTGTGCAATTATGGATTAAGGGTTCCCAATATACAGCTCTTACAGATGGTGCCACAATTGTGAAATGAATACATTTTCGAATTTGTAAATCGTTTCTTTTGGTCTAGGCTGATGACAAATAAAAATAAATGAATAGCCTATTGTCTTTAGAAAAATAAAAATTAAGAGTTATGGTGGCATGAGTAAACTCCATATGCAAATATTTAGTCTATGTTTTCTGGTCATTCCTGCAGGTCATCTAATCTCAAGCCTAAATTTTATACAATTCTGTAATATGTGTAACAAACATTTACGTCCCTATGTGAGAAAGAAAGCAGCATCAGGTACCACCTGACAGGCCTGAATTCTTTTGTCAATGACTTTCATTCACAGTGCCCTAAGCAGGGGCGTATCTTTGCATAATGTCATTTTGGCTGACAATTTAAAAAAATAACTGAATTGATCCCAAGCCAAAAATCACACGTTGCACCCAGTTAGAGTTTGATTTCAATTAATACATATATTCTAAGTACCTTCTTTACAGAGGTTTGCTAAGCAACTGACTTATTAGCTGCAATTTCAAGGGAGAAAGCGGGGTAAACAAAAGAAAAAAAACTGTGGGGTTGCAAAACAAAGTTTAAAGACATTTTAACCACAGCAAGTCCCTTTAGGATGATTTGTTTAGGTATCTTGTCAACAAGGATTACACCAAGCTGGCTTTAAGAAACTTGAACCAGGCAAAGTCAAGTTGAGCCTGGCTGATTTCAACTTAATGCAGAAATGAATAGAAAAAGAAATGCAGAAACACCAGTTTAGAAACAGCTGTTACTGTCAAAGTTAGTCTATCAGCAAGCACCAACAAGTTTTTTTTATCTGTTTAATGTCCTACTCAGTATAAGTTCTACATGATGTTAATGGATTTTAAAAAACTCTTGGTATCAACCTCAAAAGCCCAGTTTCAGTCAGGCGAATCAATGTGAAACTGTCAAAGTGAAACCCTGATAGAAGGTGGACATGCATTTGATTAAGACCATAGCAATTATCAAACACTTGATACTTCAAATAATTCAAATACCTGACTTTTGAATTATCCAATAAGATTATTAGGTTTTTTTTACATTGGATCATCACATTGGATTTTACAATTTGTTGTGAAATTCTGCCCATTGTCCTACCTGTGCTGTGCCTCTCGTTTGTCATGTTAACAGCTGGATCTGGGGGGGAAACATATGGGGAGGGGGGGTCAGACTGGTTTACTAGCAAACTGCTTTGAGCGAGGCATGGCAAACATCTAATAGAGCTGCACTAATAAATTATCCAGGTTGATATATCTGCTGATATTAGCTCATTGCAGGTATAATAATAATAATAATAATAATAATAATAATGTTTTTAGAGCACTTTTTATAACAAAGTTACACAGTGCTTTAGTTGAACCACAAACAAAAACATTTCAGGAATGTAATGAAATAAAATCAGACAATTACAACCATGGTTAATATAATTGAAATAAACTACCATAAGTGTAAAAAACAATAACATAAAAAGTAAGACGGCTATGCATATGGAAGGTGATACGTAACAATAAATTTGTCGTCTGTTTATGTTATGTTTCCCTTTGACTTGTGTGCTTCTAATTGCATGTAATCATATTTGTACTGGGGCTGGGCAATATTTTTGGAAAATACTGTTAACTGCTGAATTACTAAACTGCCAAATAAAATGCAGTTATATTGATGTTAAATAAAGCAGCTATTGTGATATGATAAAAGTTAATTCAGTACTATTATGTCAGGATTTAGGAAAAGATGACCATGGTGTTTAGAGAATCCGACTGCACTTCTCAGCTCTGTAATCATGTGACAGCTGAAGTTATTGACGTGGGTCTGCTGTGATCAAACTACAACGTTCAGATGACGGACTTCTAAAAGCACATCCTCACTGCACTGGTTTTTATGCACCAAATAGGTTTTTTTTTCTTTATTGTTTTATCTGTCTTCTTTTAAAAGCTTGATTTGCTACCTTCTTAAAGCTCTTTGTGATATGAATCTTTAAAAGTGCGCTATTAAGATTATTATTCTTGTTGTTATCTTAATTATTTTTGCCCCATGTGTTTTTACCTTGTTGTGTTATGCTCGTTATAAAGGCTAAACGATGGCAACCCCAGTGAGAAATATTACATCATTAGCAATGTTAGAATTAAAATAAAAGTAATATAGGCTCCCAGTCACAGAAGTAAAATGTAGCATTGTCACATGAGATGGTCGCTCACACTCACCTTCTTTTCCCCTCATATTTATCGCCATGAATGATATAATCATATAAAAATGATTGTTAAATTTATGAAAGATATGTACAATGTGTTAGATGCATTACTGTACATATGAGCATCCTTATGTTTCAAACATGTTGAATCAAAAGCAATGCTAAACAAGTAAAGAAGTACCTCATATTTGTAGTTAAGTAGGCAAATGTACTACTCTACATTCCACCACTGTTTAGGTCACATGTTGGGAGATGTGCCAATTTGTCACACTTTTGGTCCAGTGTGATCCTGTAGAAAGTTAATAAAAAAATAAATAAATAAATAAAATTTAAAAATCTCTAATGTGGGCCATCAATTTCTTAGTAATTAGTAAGTAAGTAAGTTAGTAAGTAGTAAGTGATGTTTAAAAAAAAAAAACTGCAATACCAAAGTGTCCTACCACTGGCTACATATCTTAGGCTACTGTGTTTTTGGTTTGTTTTATTTACTTTTTAACAGCTTTATTTAACAAAAATATGTACAAAATATGCCAGATAAACAAGAACACAAACATACATGAAAGCACAGATAATTGACATTCTACACAAAAATAAAACAGTTAAAATAAAAAAAGAAACAAAAGCAAGCAAACAAAAATAATTTATATTTATATCATTTCAATGGGTTTCACCAAATAAGCTTTGGTAAAAGTCTAAAATTCTGCTGCTTTTTGTTGTTGTTGTTGTTGTTGTTGTTACTTTAAAGCACAAGAGGGGGAAGTGCTGATGCGAAACCAACCAAGAAAAGATGGAAAGAGGGTCATGAGCCAAAAATGTTTTTCTTATGGATAAAGACTTTCCTCAGAAAAAAACGACATAGATCAAATATTTGTTACTTGTATCATAATAACAGATCTCTAAGGGTAAAACCTTGAGTATTCTGTGAAAAGCTTAATATATGTTGTAAACACTGTACAAAAGTATATTCATAATGTGCATGTATGTGTATTTTAACAAATATTTCTGTGTAAAAACAAAAGAACAGGGCTTCATACTGTATTATAAATACAGCATGTATTCCAGCAGTCCTTGAACTATTCTATAGACTACCTTCATGTCAACTGTGTTTTCATCTTTTATCTTTAGCCCTGTAAATTTAACTAAACAGCACAGTTATGCAGTATATCTCCAAGTCTGTTTGTCCTACAATCTATTGCTGGATTTTTTTTTTTCAAACGTCACACAGGCGTGCGCTCACGCCGCGTGCAGCCACCCTCACCTACTCATGCTAATTGTTAAGTGTTAGGTGTTGTTAGTAAGGTTAGGTGTTGCATTAGCCCGAAAAATATCGTCAAAGAAGTTGTATACTGGAAATGACCACAAGTCGGGCATGGAGGTTAAAACGCTATGGACGTTTGTTTCCAGGCTCTGCAGGGAAAACGCCCTGGAAGGTAACTGACACTTAACGAAAAGCTATTGAACTGCGGTATGTTAGCGTTAGCTAGCTAAGATTAGCCAATTTACCGGAGCTAATGTTAGCGTCTTGCTGAAGAGTCTGACACACAGGACTGACACTAGCTTCCCCTAGTCCCAGGTGACCGTATATTGTCAGTTTCTGGGTATTTACTGATTAAAAGTTACTTTGTTCACACTTATGAATTCAAATTTGCCTCATATTATTGTTAACTAAATAGAGTTTTACCTTTACTTTGAACCTTCCTCTTGCTAGGACACACGCCCCAGTTGGTGAGCCTCTCATGTGGCCCCTCATGGAGCTTTTCCACAGCACTTTGACTTGTCATAGTCGGAAATCCACAGGTGATACTGATAACACTGGCGGTGGCTCTGTTCCATTTAGTGTGCCAGTAAGCTAGCCCAGTGAGCCAGCATGCACAATACCGGAACTTACCCTAAATGGAATACGGCTAACATGTGTTAAATACGTCGATTACACAGACACAGAGCTATGTTTGTTGTTTGTTGTTGTTTTGTAATTTCATCATAACGTCACAACATTTAACTAACTATATGTAATGATATAACTAACTATATATAATGATGCATTTTATATTTTATTGATTTGTAGTTCCCAAAGCAGGATGTGAATGACATCATGGTAAAGCCCACTAAAGTTTATTTAGAAATAAATACTATAAATAGAAATAAATACATTCCTTGTTCAACCAGAGTCAGGCTAATTCAATGTAAAAGAAGCCTCTAATTATTATACACTGGGTTTGCTACCCCAAATGATCTCTAGTTCATTACAGATGTTAAGTGAGCAAAGGTAAGTTTAAGGATGTTGCCATTTGGATGTGTAGCTTTTTTTTAAAGTTAAAGTTTGAATAAGAACAATCTCCCCCAGCTCAAATTATTGACCTGAATGTTTATTTAGCTTAAGCAACAGTTAATACTTTAAGTTACTGGGTTAAATAAAATGAAAATGAGAACAGCAGCTTGCACTGCATACAGCTGTCATCTGGGAAGTTGTGAAAAAAAGGATTTAAAGCATTTCCACTTTTTGTTGGAGAGAATTCATGTTGACTGATAAGACCTTTGTTTGAAGCACTTCTGCAGTGACTCCCAGCCCTGTTTTAAATTCAGTTTTGGTACTCACATGGCGGTTGATACGAAAACAAAAAAACTCATGCATTTCAAGACACAAAAACACATCTCCAGAAATGGATTGTAAATACAGCAGTAGCTGTAATGTCATTAGCGCAATATCTTTTGTAATCAAAATACTGTAAAAGGGATAGTATCAGTGACAGCTTTTACACAACAAAGTTTGACAAAGTAGAAAAAGCAAGTGTGTTACTAATAATATTAACAATGGCACTGTTATATTCATGTGTCCTGGTAAGAAGTGACAGTGAAACAGTAACAGTATAGGCAAAATGCTGAAACTCCAAACCAATTAAATGAAATTCTACATCATTATAAATTTTATAATTTACAAATGCTTTTCCTGCCACATGTCAAAATGTCTGATGAAAAGGCCTGTTGTAGTGCTAAATGAATAAACATAAAACACAAAATTTTACATTTCAAGTAAAACTCACTTATTTCATATCACTATAGATAAAAGTGTTTATGCTAACCTATTTTTAGATGAACAGATAAATAAAATGTCACAATAAACAAATTTGTCCTAAATATATGACCATAGTCTCAGGATGCTTTCACACTTATTTTGGTTCCTGTTCACACTGAAATCTTACAGATCAAAAAGAGCTAACATGAAGTTATACACACCAACAAGTTTAACAGTTTTAGCAATTGTCATCCTGTATCATTACGACCCACATGGGGATATAGGGAAATCAAATTCCAATAAAGTTATGCAGCTTCTGAAATGCATGCTTATGTTGTTTGGCATCATAAAGAGCCCACAAAGAAATAGCTGATTATATGCATTAGTACTAGACTTCAAATCAACCGCATGTTATGAATGACTAAAGGGGTAGACACGGGGCGCAAAGGTCTTTTTCATTAATGATTCAAGGCTTATTACTGTGAGGTTACAGTCACTTTTTAATGGACTTAATGAACTGACAAGTACATGGAGTTGCATACAAGCACAGCAGATTTAA
Source organism: Plectropomus leopardus (assembly GCF_026936395.1). Lineage (NCBI taxonomy): Eukaryota > Metazoa > Chordata > Actinopteri > Perciformes > Serranidae > Plectropomus > Plectropomus leopardus. The sequence continues at coordinate 31,618,360 of NC_142176.1, read as the reverse complement.
CAGCTTTTGACCTATTAATCAGTGAAATAACCATAATGACGTGTTTGTGTTACCATGGTTACCAGATGATTTGTAAATATAGGTTTCTGGTATATAGCTACATGGCCCTTGGTCAGTCTATCAGTAGTTGGCCTTTTGAAATCATGCTAAAATCACATCTTCCATCATAAAACCCAGTGGTTACTGGCTTTAACATCACCAACAAACTGCACCCGAGTCCAAATCACTGTTTCAACCAAGCAAGTACACCCAAGTTAATTTTAACCAAGTTAAACAGGTAAGGTGTGAAAACACTCAATGTGACTAGCCGAAGTTTTCAGTTACATAGTTATAAAAAAAAATTCTACAGACTTGTGGAAGTCTGTATTGTCTGCCAATGACAGTCACATCAGATGTCCCAGTTTTAATTGTTCTAACAGTTTTTTCCCCTCATATTATTGATCTTCAACTTGCCATCTACATGTGTTAGGTTTTCAGCAGTGAGCTGGGAATACAGAATTCCGGGGATGCTGTTGTGCTGCACAAATTTTTTGGTTTTGTCTTTCATTAACTGCATCTGACTCTAGAGGGCAAGCTGGAGCTGTTTAGTGTGAAAACAAGGATGGATGGCTGTGAAGCTAAAACCTAACCTATCCACATTATACAGTGTAGTGTATAACATCTGAAAATAGAGCTGCAATAAAAGTTGTACATTTCAAAGTATTTCTTCAAAATAACTTTGGTTGCATTTACACTCCAGCCATATGATGCCACAACATTTTAGGAAGCAATACAATTCAAGAAAATTTACAAATGTTTAGAGGTTTGACTGAATTTATAATAATTATTCTAGACACTCATTATCTAATAGAACAGTTAGAACTTTTTGTATAAATGCTTATGTGCTGTCTCAGTTACCTCAATTAGAAAGAAAATCCACATCCTTTTAACCACATACCTTCTACAATTAGATCGATATTAGATATAGATTTAGATTAGATAGATCCATGAGTTCATCAAGGACTAATTACTCACCATAACTGAACTACCTAATATTATCTTCTCTTCCTCAGGTATTTGAGGCAAAGGGCAACAAACCTGAAATTTTCCTCACAATTGTGGAATCTGGATACTTGCTGGTAATGCAAGGACAGGAAAGCTTGGTAAGATGACTGTAGCGAAACTCACCGTTTGTGTTCTGTTTTGTTTTCCATGCATTGTCCCTCATGATATGCACACAACATATGAAGGTAAGCATAATTTTCCAGGTTCTGACACACTGTTTAGATCCAGCCTTGTGAGTGTCCTAGTTGATGGTGATGTGGAGAGGGCAATAAGGGGGAAGAATGAAGAGGATCAACAATGCCACCTGGGGAATTAAACCTCAGGAAATACTTTGTCAGTAACCATAAATTGTGTTGAAAATAGGACAAACATTGATAAATAAACCAAATGTTTTATTGACTTAATAAAAACAAGCACATGGGAAGGGACTAAAGCTGCTGGGGAGAAAAGGGGAAAAAATAGCCTAAAGAAATACCAATAAGGGGAATTGAAATAGTGCTTTATTACAATTATCTAAAAAGGCCTGAATAGAAAAATGTAAAATCACATATTGACTAAAATGCAGTCCAACGTAGGCTAAACTAAACAAAACAGAGTGAGATGAGGGCAATTGTGGAGAGACAGACTAACTTAATAGTGCACTGGGATGCTGCCACCTACCCACCCCAGCTGCTACACAGCAATCCTCACAGCAAAAATGGTGCAATCTACAGTTGTGTCCCGGTGCTCTAGTGAAGAGAGCTCAGCCTCCCAACAAGATGGCACTCTGCTTTACTGAAAGAAAAATACAAAATAATTAAAGAAATAAACAACCCAGTTGCATTAATGATAACGGCAAAAAAAGTACCACAAACTATGAGGCTAACCAAAAGTCAAAATCCAAATAAAGGGCAAAACAGTGTTGCGGGATTACACAGGGACAAAACAGTAGCAGGTTAACCTAACCTAACCAAAATGAACAGGACTAACTATGCATCAGAATGTTTTTTAGGACTTTTCCCACAACCTCTGGTATGAGACGTTGACACAGAATCACTGAGGTAGGCAGGACAACAGGGTTACCACAGGAATCATCCACAGCAATAGATAAGATCAGAGCTGTTTCAAACAAAAGGCAACTAAGTGCGCAGTGTTCAAGACCTGACTGTTTGTTTAACCACATACCTGTTGCAGCAGGAGCTAAAAGAGACAGGAGCCAAAAGAATAAACTTAGTCAACAAGGACATTATATAATGAGGCCTGATTAGGGGAGGTGGTTAAGGGAGGAGTCAGGTCTGAGGCTGCATTCAACAACACTACAAAAACTGCACCAGGGGAGCACCCTATTACCACAGTGAGAGGGCTAGTTCTTTAGCTAATTATATCAGTATGGAAAAAAATAAGTATGCAAAAATGCCTCTATTTTTGGTCCCAATATAAAATGTATTCAGAAAGATTATCTATTTAAAAGCTTGTGGTTCAAAATATCATGAGCAAAGGTTATTCAAATGTTCTCCACCTCCATCAAGATAGATTTCAGTCTTGTGAAAACAAAAAAATCCTTTTAAAACTGGTGTCGCAGCTCTGGGGTGTATATCAATTCATTTTGATGTCCACATACAGACTTCTGGCTCGTAAGAGCTTCACATTTTGACTCTGTGGCAGGTTTCAGTGCACAATGTTGCATAGGTGTTGCAGTGTTCCTGTACCCAGAGCGCTGTAATTCAAAAAAATACATTGTGGCCATAGGGAAATTGCTTAAAATCATTTAAGGCTGCAGTTGCAATTGTCATGCTCTGACACTGGCAATTTGTAGTATGTCACAGTTGTTACTTCAGGTTGTCCTCCCTCATACGGAGGGAACACTGAATACTAATTCTATTAACTATAAGTAATGCTGCTCCAAAATGACATTCCTGGATGTGATGAGACTTCTCTGCTATTCTAATTCTCTTTAAAGAGTGGACATGTACTATTTACACATCGCATTGTAGTTTTTGTGTTTATTTTAATGCTTTGTTTTTTACCAAGGCACAAGCTCTATGTTTTTGTGAAGACAGTGAAGCCGTAGTAGTATAATTTTTCAATTCCACCTTTCACAAAATGGTTAAAGAAAAACTGCAGCATTCTCTCAGCAGATTTTCTGGCATGTACTGTAAATCTTTACCAGAAATGTGCTTTCCAGATCCCATGGGAAGTTATGCTGAAGAGCTTGATATTTCTGCTTTAATCTAATGGCACTGACCAGATAGACTTTGTTGGTCACACCAAATGTCCCTCACTACTTTTTGGATAGGTTTAGTATCAGTTAAAGAATATTATTTGGAAATGTATCAGGTTCAGACTTGCACACAGCTAAAACTCACATGAGGCTTAGTTCAGATTTGCTATAAATATTTCATGTGGTAGTCAGGTTGGGTGTGTATTTACATGCTTTAATTCATTGTCTATTTTATATGCCTCATAAAACATAGACCTGACATTTGCTGTGTCATTTTAAAATGCACATATTATTACTGCAAATACTGTAGACAGTCAGCGTGAGAAATGACCACCATAAATAATGGTAAATACTGTGGGTTAGGCTAACTTTTTCATTAGGTATCCCTTATCTATAGGGGTGTTAAACCAAAGTCTGGGTTAGTAAATCATACTGTAAAAGTAGAATATGAATCTGGGGCTTACAAAATGTGTTGTGGTCATTAGACATACAAAGTTAACTCTGCCCCACGGAAAACAGAAATTTGAGGGCCTACTTAATGTCTCATTAATGGAGCTCTGGCAGGTGACACAGCTATCTTGCTGCACCAGGGTGCCTAGCTAGACAGATACAGGTCAGACTGCAGAGAGCTTTCACTGAGGATGATAGACTGGTCTATAAAAGATTGGTGCAGCGAAAGCTTTGGAACCTTCAGTACAGAGAGCTCAGGCCTACCCAGGCTACAGGATAAGTTCTGAAAGAGTCTCTGGAATTGTCTCGGAGTGCAACTGAAATTTGCTTTATTGGAGAGAATCAATGGGATTTAAGATCCAATTCTTAAGGAGCTCTAGTGCTAAAATACAGGTGCTCCTGATTTCACAGGCATCGTCTAACAAATTAAAATGCATATGTACAGTACTGTGCAAAGTTATAATGACCATACATATTTATTTACACTCAGTAGTCTCTTAAATCAAATAAAACCAATATACAGTACTAAAAATGCAAATATTTCAGAGTAAAACAGCCTCATCAGGCTTAAGTTGCAAATATTTACTGTGACCACCATTTCCACTCAGCATGTCTCGACCTCTCTTAGGCAGGCAATATGATATTTATAATACTCAACCTCTGGTGTGTTTACACCAGGTAGCATTCAAGGCATGTCCAAAGCTACATATTGATTGTTTGAGCTACCTTTTGTTATGGTTGTATGATTCCATGTTTCACACTAAATATTGTCTTCAGTCAGAAGAAGCCATTTTGTTTTGACTTTTTTGCTGGTTTAAAACATTGTACATGTTCTCTATATTCTTTGTATCTTCATAAAGAGACTAAGCAATAAATGTATATATTATGTCCTCATTACAAGTTTTCTAAAATAAATAGGTGGCCAACGATTTTTGCACAGTTCTGTATATGGCATTCATTCTTTCTGAGCATGCAACACATGGTGGCAATGTGAAGGAAAAACCAACATGAAGTGCCCTTGTAAATCTTCTGACCACTATGAGCCACCAGAGCAGATCCAGCACTCCTCGGCATCATTTTTGGAACACAACTGGTGGTATTAAAAGCCATTCTTCCAAAACGAATTCCGTCCTTTCATATTTTGGTGGTGATGGTCGAGGGCACTGTCTCATATGCTGCTCTAAAATCTCCCATGGGTCATCAGCTGGGTTGGGAGCAGGTGACTGTGAAGGCTTTTAATCGTGATTCACATAATTTCCATAGTCATCAAACCATTTTGTGCCTTCGATGGAAACATCTACATTAGTAAGATTTCCACAGACAATTATTCCAATTTTTCCTTTCATTCACAGCCAGATGTACAGTTGGTCTCATAAGTTTTGCATTTTAATGAAAATTCAAATCCAATAATGTGTGTTCCCTAATTGGTATGTAAAATAGCATTTGAATATCCCAAAGAAAACAAGCATATCCCCCGCAAAAAAAGTCTGTCCAAATATTTCCACAATGATGGTTTTTTTTTTTAAGCAATGCATTTATTTGTGCTTGAGTTAGCTTACTATAACTAATTACTAAGCATGATATTGCTTTCAGTTTCAAAAAATGTGGATTGTTAACATTAGGTATTAAATACATTTGCTGTGGTATAGTAGAGCACTCCCCCTATGGTGCAGTGCCATTGTTTCAAGGAAACCATGTTGCTATACCCACTTTTTTTATATTTTTAGGTCAGAACAAATATATCAGTAAAGCACATTTCACAAATGCTGATTACAGCAGTGGGCTTTTGTATACATATGCTTGTTTGATTCCTTGTGTGAAAAAGCACATCCAAGGCCTCAAAGCTTAAGCTCGGAGGTTATTGAGTAAATAGAGACCCCTGCAGACAGTTTCAGGTAACTATTTTTCCCCAGTAAAACTGATAAAACTACAAAGCTTTATTTTGTCAATTAACCTCATCCTGTAATTTTAATGAGTGAATGAGATGTGAAAATCAAGCTGCTTTTACTTTGAGTTATACAAAAGAAGAGAATTTTACAGTGTTAAAAAAAACCCAAAATGTATTTTTTATATTTTATCCACTAGTTAAAGTAGTCTATTGATAAAGCTGGCTGCTGAAAATGTTAATTCACTTTTCTTTTCTCAGGACACAATCCCTTTGCACTGTGGATCTGATTCTCTCAAAGTACAACAAAAATCTGATAACCTGATGTTTCGATTTACTATGAAGGTGAGTCATAAGATGGATTGCAATCCCACACTGAGTAGTATTTGCTCAAGGTCTGTTTCAGTGCCTTAATTTACTTGCAAGATCAAGATCATTACATTTGTTGAAAGGGAAAACTAAAAGGTTTGGACTTGGTTATCTTTATATTATTTGATCAGGTGCTGTGAAAAACAGCCTCTTTGTACTTAAATTATTACACAAATAATTTGTAAAATCCAATGATCAGAAATGAGTTGCCTGAACATTACATTTTGAAGTCTCCTTGTAAACCCACTTTTAACACTTACTGAGATGCCAATTTCACAAAAGCTAAATGCAAACCACAGAAGGTGTGCACTGTCACAGTTTAAATACAAATTGAACATATTTGTGGATTTCTGCAGGGAGAAAGCCGCATGATGAGGATGCAGTTTGATGGAAGTAGCCAGGCAGAGGCAATAAAGGAGTGTTCAAGTGCTGTGGAAAAACTGATGGAGCACATTCCTGTCACCACTCAGGATGACGCCCCATTGCCCCCTAATCAGTCCCCTGCTGAGGTCTCCGCACCAGTGACACAGGTTGCCCAAATTACACTTTAGTCAGTATAATGTCTTTATTGTAACCAGCACTAACGTCCAGATCAGACATTTGTACATTTTTTGCAAATATGTGGCCCATAGAAATCATATCATAACGGGTCTATGACATACTGCAAAAGGCCATTTGAAGCTAAAAGTTTGACTTTTGGCTGCACAGTATCAAAGAGCTACTGCTTTTATATTCCTGGTATAGCCTTTGTTTGGTTGAAATCAGACACTAATCTCCTATGACACCATGTATTGTACAGTATTTTATAAATTTGAGGAAGTATCAGTGTAATTGAATGTGCTGTAATTGAAGTTTTATAGTCTCTACTGATTGCTTTGTCAACAGTAATGTGCTACAGTGCTGCGGTCGGCCTCTTCAACAATGGCCATGTTATCCTCACTAGATGGTGCTATTTACAATACTGTCTTGTCCTTAGAGATGGGACTGCAGCTACAGTAGGTGGACTAAAATAGAGAATATACTGTACATGAATCAGTAGCCAATCACAATACAATATACGGTGTGCAGAATACAGTATGTCCCACCCCAAACACACACACACACGCACAGACAGATATGTAGAACAATAATATAATTAATTTATAAATACAAGCATCAAAGTGGCCTTTTCTCTAAGCCACTAGAGAAATAAGTTCTTAATATTGCCTTAAACAGTCAAATTGTTGATTACGAAAACAAACATTTTATCCCAGAGCTTAAAACCAACAACAGTATAACATGCCATGAAAGCATTTAACCAGTTGAGGTTTACACACGACATACGACAGGAATGAGATTGTTGGCGTCCTGTCACACAATTCTGCTCAGTTTTGTCCTTTTGTTTACCTCTCAAACTTTAAAACACTTGGAGCACATGGTTAATTAGTTATTGGACTGCGAGTAAAACTTGGAGCCAGCCATCTGGCTTTAACATGAAGGTCAGTGAAAGGGACGGACTCTGCCATGTGACCTTTAGTGAACACACACACTGAAGGAGTTCACAGTGAAGATGAAAGGGCTTTCAGGGGTGGATATGTTTCAATTAGTAATGAAGCCATTGATTGGCCTCTTAACCCTGTGGAGTCATGCTGTGTTGGTCAAATCTTTTTTTTTTCTTTTGTGTGTGTCAGCAGACTTGGCAGGGGAAGGCTGATGGAGTTGAGTCTGAGGTTGTCCAAGGATCATTGTCCATCAGGCACCTTACCCAGGTAGTGATTGTTAACTTTAAAGTAAACGCTAACACCTAACAGCATTGAACATCCACGATGCAACATGTTCTTTGTAAATCTGTGATAAATTTAACTAAGGACCACTATGTTTTCTTCGATTTTCATGAGGCGCAGGGTGCTCAGTTAATTTACCTCTTTACATATTAAACGTCAACATAAACTTCTCAATTATTTGTTCTTCTTTTTAATTTCACTTAAGTATTTGTTGGACCTTCCTCAGCACTTCTTAGGAGAGACAGCTGTGACTCTGCCTCAAGTATATTGCCATGGTTCTTTGGCACAAGGGGACTTGGAGCCCATCCTGCATGTTTGTCTGCTGGATCCCAGCTTTCCTGCGTTTGTGGAGAAGATGGAGGGGGAGCTGAGGAAACTGCTTGCAGAGTGAAGAATCTCAACAATAGCTGAAGGCAGAAAGGTTAAGTTAGTGCAACGTGTTTTTTCGTATACGGTTTGCGTAGGCGGTGCCTTGTGGTGGTGGTTGAGTGTTTCTTACTGTGCTGCCAAAGTTGTTTGAAATGTTACACATTAGTTTTTATGGTATGTGGCCCAAAGAACATGCTCTGAATGGCATTGGATTTTGGTGGTTAAAGGAAGAACTTGCAAAATAAAATAAAAAATAAAAATCTGGATTCATTTTTTAGTTTTTTATTCAGAAAAAAAATATTGGTCTCACTCATATGTTTGATCGTGGCTATATACTCTGGTCCCTCAGTTTCCACCTTAATGCAGGCCCGTTTCCACCGCGACACACATGGATACATTGTATTGAAAGAGGAGTCATGCAGCTACAGCAGTGAATTTTGCTATGCCAGCTTCCAAGTGATCCCACAATATTAAAGCTTCACTGAGTAAAACAAACTGCCCTCCATATATCTATTTAAGAATACATATTGCATAGGATTATAGCCATGCTATACAGTTAGAGAGAAAGAAAAAATAAAAAAATTAAAATTGATCAATGAAATTGGGAAATATAAAAAAAATATTTTTTTTTACAGATTTCCTATCATTTGAACACTCATACTTCAACATATACAAGACATCTAAGTTACTCTGGAAAGAAAAAAAAAATAATACACTTATCATTTTTGTTTAGATAGTTAAACACACAGTAGTCATTTTCTATAATCACTCTCAATTCAATTTAAATACTGCCAGTCATTGAAGCCCTTGCTTCACAATAAAAGTTTTGATAAAAGTGGACGCATTGTCACAAAATCAAACATAGTTAAATGACCATGATATGCTGTACAAATTTTCAAGAATAAAACTAACTATATACTGTATATATATATGTATATATATTTGTATATACATATACATGTATATATATATATACATTATAGGATGACTCCATAAAAAACATAGGTCATTTAAGATGCAAAAAATGCCACACGAGGGATAACAACAGAAAATGTCTATTCTGAGTATCCTATTGCGTAATTACCTTGCATGCATTGTACATGATATGTAATACAAAAGGGATCACCTCATCTGAGGATATGATAAAATTAATAAAGGAGACATCAACAGCACATTAAAAATGTGTACACCTTTGTGGTGGTTTTAGTCATTATTCGTCATCCTGAAATCTCCACGTAAGACTGAATAAGGCATGCTTAAGACAGCCATTATGTTCTTTTTGTTGCCAGTGTTATGCTGATATTGTTTCTCATAAAATGAGACAAGATATGCTTTTTTCAAAACTGCCTGGAGCTCTATCCACCTCTGATACCTTCATGTAGTCAAAAAATGCAGTTTAGCCATCTCATCTGTGAAGAGAAAATCAAGAGAAGGCGTGACTATGGATAATCCTCACAGTGAGTTCTATATTTAGCCCCCATCCCCTACAGCAGTGTCTTACTTGAGTAAATTGCTTATTTTGTATTCCTCTGACGAATGTTTTTGTCCTTGTGGTTGTTTGTTGAATTTGTTTTCCTGGGAAAAAAAGAAGCTTGGATTTAATGACCTACAGGTGATAGCAATTCAAATCACAGTGCCCAGTATTTCTGTATGAATTATATGTTTTGCCTTAAAATTATTTATTTACTTACATCGGTCCAACTGGTTCATCATCTTTGACACGAGAAGAAAACGGGGGAAAAAGGTGAAAACACAAGTCAATTTTGAGATAAACATAAAAGCAAAATATGAGTGTTGTATGTTTCAGCACATTTACTGCAAATAATATGTGCTTTTCTTTGCTGACATTTTTCACAATTTGCCTTTTTGCTGTGAAAATTGACGTTCAGAAACCTGGCATCTGCTAGAGATAAGTTATCAAATCATTAAGTGAACATAAATATTGTGGGATGATGCAGCTGAAAGCACAGATTGCTTTGAATACTTGAAGACTGGTGTGGCAGAGTCGTGCACTAGTGGGAAGCGCTGACATCACAAACATGGGAGTCAGCTGCTGAACAGCTTTGTATGCACAAGCCTTGTGTTTGATAAACAGAGTCAGAATGAGTACGCTAAACATACACAGAATTTAGCTGCTTCTTGCATTAAAATAATGTTTTCGGGGGACTAATAGCTGCTAAAGGCTGTGGCATACTAGCAGAAGGGCTAAAATGTGAAAAAAAAAATTGTCATGGTTTTTTGAATAACCACATCTTTAATGACAAGCGCTCTAAACTTAACCTCACATGCTATCTCAATCTCATGGGGTTTGTGTTCATTTCAGCCTGAGCATATGTGTAGGAGGGTTACAGATGGCTCACTTAAAGCCATCTTTTAATTACACCAAGCAATTTCATAGTGATTTTTAAAGAGCCTGGTACATGAGTGTGACATTGTGACTGACTTGGCATGAAAACACGAATCCCTTCAAAGCTTTCTTGCAGCATCAATTCCCTGCAACACGCAGTGGTTAATATCTCTCCTATTCTGTGATAATTCCATTCAGATTATCTACATCAAGTTAATAAAAATGTGCTCTTTTTGCATAATAATTTTCTCAGTGGTGCCAAGATATAAAATTGTCACACTCTCTCACCATAACAACAGTGCAATGAATAACATACATTATGATGTAAAAGGCACTTGCAGAAACTGGTGAGTAATAGTGAACATTGTTGCATTGAGTGACAAGTTAGTTCAAAACCCGCAGCCTTGGGGTTGACATGGTGGTTGGTGTTTGGCATACAGATGAAAATGTGTCAACAGGTAAGTAACCAGTCAAGGTGAGGTATTTTCCATGCAGTTATAAGTTGGAGATAAGCAGCATTAGCAGCATTCCATGGCATTAATGTGGACCAGATTATGGCAGTTAAAATGTTAAACAAAAAACATGGCTCTGTGATCACTTCGAGGAGGAACATCTGTCAGCATATCCCACTGTTTTCACACCTCATATGTAAACACCACAAAAGCTATGTTTACTATAATGACCTTGCAAGCACATAACAAATAACAGATTGTTGCTGCGTGAGAGTGATGGTTGAACATTGATAATAACCATTTCAGTGCATCAGTTCTGATTGCATCAGTTATACTTCATCTTCAAAAGATGCTGCGTGTGGGCACAAGCTTTTAGCTTAAAATTTGCCTTATTAAATAAAATGATCTGTTACTTAGCGAATCATCACACAGCAAAATCTGCAATTTTAGCAACTGGTTTTGAAACACAGGATAGAAATGTCAGCCTCTGCCTCAGAGCCCTTGGCTCTGGAGTATAAAAGTGTTCAAACACAGCTAAGCCATCAAGAGACCAGAATTCATAATGCACACAGACAGGGGCCAAAACCTCCGGGAATACGGGAAGCTAAAAGGAGATTTTAGAGAGGCTGTGCATCGTGAGCAGGGAGTCCTCATTCCTGATTTGAATGGCATAAACATGGCAAATATAATCCACCTTAATCGCTTCATTTTTCCGGTAGATGAAACCAAACTAGAGGCCATGCAGGGAGCTCACTTTAGCTGTGTGGTTTGTGTATGTCCGTGAGTGTGTGTGTGTATGTATTTTAAGCAAGGATTGTTTTTTGTTTTTTTTAATGCTCAAGTAATTCATTAATTTAACAGGTCATAACCAAATAATATTATATGATTGAGTGATGTAAATTGAATAAAGATAACAGATGATTAAAAATGCAGTTCAACACTGTAGTGTTGGTAAAGAAATAAATGCTACAATAAATAATGCTTAGTAGCTAATAACATATCTCAAATTTTAGAAATGTATTCTGGTTGTTATTATGAACTGATATCAACAGTATTTAGTTAAACTTGAATAAATATTTGAAAATGTCAGTTAATGTTTACATAATGTATTTGCTACTTATGTTTATAATCAAACGGTTAATAAGTAGCTAATGAAGCATCCATACATAATAACAGTATTTCCCTATTAAATGATTGTGGGTAAAGTGTATATACAAAGTGTAGAGAAACAGCAACACCTGTGATGAAAACTTCGAGACAGGTTTATCCACTTAATATTCCTTATACATTTGACTGAGAAAATCTTATTTTGTGTGGACTACAGTTTGTATTTTCAACGACTCTCACAGTCAGTAAATGAAAAGCAGGATGCACCCTGAAGCTCTGTTTGTGTAGTCTGTATTAGAGTGTCGAGTATAACTGTTGCCCAGTTGGAGTGATTCATATTAGTGGTTGCGGTTCTGTATTTTGCTTCATGTTTTATTCCGAAATGAAAAGAAAGCACACGAGTAGAGGTCAGACAGAACCTGTGGTGACTGGAAACGCCCTTGGGCTTTCGAGACATTTTCATCTTGTCACATTCTTATCGTGCGGTTTTGTCTACCTCCTGCAGCATAGGCCTTTTCTACTGTTAAATGGAAAAGCTGATCTTTTGGAGGAAATACTGGACAAAACTAAGACTGAAATAAATTGGAAAAAATGCATTAATTGGTTATGTATGTTGACAAAATCAACAAAGAGTGAGTAAATGGATTCAGAATTAATTATTTATGTTTTTTTTCCTTTTCATTCCTGTTTACTTTTGCATTTGTTTTGTCTACATTAGTGGTTTTATTTTTTATTTTTGGGATAATGTTCAGACCCAGACTGCGGATGCTTAGTTGTAGCCTCAATTGGCCACAAGAGAAACTGCCCTTGATTTTTTTTTTTTTTTGTACTCTTAACAGTTAGGTAGCTATGTAGTTTACAGTCCTAATATTGTTAGGCTGGATAGACTATTTGGGTGACTCTGTCTAAAAAGACTTTAATATTTTATAAATTACAATATTACATTTAACTTGAAGGTGTTAACATTTTTGTTTAAGATTATATGCCAGTTTACATAATAAATATAGAGCAGGGTATATTCATCAAGCAGGGGCTACAGTTACCCAAATATGTATTAAACTGAATTGAGGCATCCATTTGGTTTGGATTTGAATATGTTAAAGTACAGCTGAATTTTAAGGAATGTTCATCAGTTGCCAATGTTTTTGCTAATATTGACAAAGTGGATTAATATATCTGTCACTCCTAAACCTCAAGGTCTGGGCTTTAATTGTTTTTCAGTTCTGTCACTCACATAGTTAGGTCGGACTGCGATATTACGATTGCTAATATGTGCATTTTTAATGAGGACCAGTTGAGAAACAGAATGTTTATTTATAAAAAATCTTGATTGGGCTTTTACTATGGCTAAATATTATGGCTCTTTGGAGGTTTAGGCAAATTAATCCAATGTTTGACTATCATCTGTGGAAACGTCCTAATGAAAAAGAACATGAATGAAGACAGGTGTTCATTTCACCATAACTGGTCTAAAAATAAACATAATTTACTGTGTTAATATCTCATCAGAGATCAAAATGTTTTGGATGGACCGGAGGCTCATAAAAACATACAAATTGACAGAAAGAAATAAAATCTCTGAAACCATGCAGGATTTCTCACTTACCACCCATTTAGAATATGTTGCCATTTGGAAAAAAGGGGGAAAGAGTAGTAACCAATTAAGTTATATAGTCGGATGGATATGATTTATAGCTGAAGGCTGATAACCTGATATAAATGAACACTGTTATTCTGCTTTCAACATGGAACTAAATGTGTTGTTACAATTGCCATTAGCACAGCGCACATGTAGCCAACTCTTGAAAAGGTTTTTCCTTTCTCCATTTGCCACACCAGTTTAGGCAAGGAGGCAAGTCCTTTCATAGTCAGCTGGCCACTACAGATCTCCTCTGAGAGCAAATGAGACCTTGTGGTTCTTGGGTCTGCAAATATTTCTGTAACTTAAAAGGAACAGTTTACCCAAAATAAAACAATTTTTTTTCTTCTTACCGATAATACTTCTAGATTGTTTTGGTGTGAGGTGCCAAGTGTGGGAGATATCAGCTATATAGGCACCTTCCATCTTTTAAATATAACGGAGCTACATAGCACTCAGCTTGTGGTGCTCAAAGTGACAAAAAAATACATTTGAAAAGCTCAACAAGAATATCTCTTTCTAGAAATCATAACGCGGTTACTCAAGAGAATCCAAAGCCTTTATTGTGAGCGGTTTCATGTATGGACTATTTCCTGTCTACTTAACTACAGCTGCCAGCTGAAGGAAGTGTGCATTTTCTGCTAGCTAACTTAGCACCATTGAGCGAGCTAATGTTACAGCTTAGCTGATGAGAATGCCATTATTGCTGAGCACAAGTCTCTTGTCCATGTGAAGACAACAGTTCCTTCTGTGACGTGATGCGGTTGGCGAGTTCCTTTATGAGGCTGCTCACAACAAAGTCTGTGGATTATCATGAGTAACCGGGTGATGATTTCTGCAAACGGACATTGCTGTTGAGTTTTTCAAATGTATTTTTTGGGTGCTTTGAGCACCACATGCCAAATGCTATCTAGTCCCATTATATTCAAGAGAGGGCAGACATCTCTTTAACTGATATTTCCAACACTCAGCGATATACATTTTTGATTTTTTGGGGTGACCTGTCCCTTTAAGATCTGATATGATCCTCTTTTGATGACATTTGATCTTATAGCTATTGTCCTTTCGGAAGAGGGAAAACGGGTAATTTCTGTACCTTTAATGTTCCACCATAATTAGCAGTCTTAGTTTTAATCTCAGTTTCAGGGCTGTATGTACATACAGTACATAGGTAATGTATCATTAAAATATTGCAATACATTTATAGCAAAGATCAGACTCCAAACTAAAACATAACGAAAACATAAAATTGCAATGTTGTTATGTGAACAATAATAACAATATTATGAATAATAATAACAATAATTATCTGAATAATATATCTACTTTCTACTTTTTAAATATTATTATTTATCAATGCCTCCTACTAGTAACAGAAAAGGTTTTCTTACCATCAACAAAGTCGTCTGGCCTCTTGCGTTTCTCGTACACAACGATGATGACTACTAGTATTATAATTTCTGCGAGCACACCCAGAAAAGGCCAAAGCGGTGCAAGGTGGCTGCGCACCCGTAGTATAGTGGTCTGAGCAGTGTTTCCAATCACATTAGAGGCATTGCATTGGTATATTCCAGGGTCGGTATTTATATCCAGGTTTAGTATGTTGAGCTCTGTGTAGTTTTCTCTGTTAGTGATGAAGAAGCGTCCAGTGGAGTTGTCAATGTCCTGGAACACAATGACCATCTCTCAAAAGTTGATTAAATTGAAAATGTTAGAAATGCTTAATTTAGAATAGATACGCAACATGCTTTCTGTTGTGTCTGTATGTTTCTCTCTCTCTGTTCCTCAGTGTTTATATTTATGTAATCATTGTATAGTATACTGTTTATACAGTTTATATAATGTGCACACATACCGTGTAGGATGTTCCGTCCATTTTACGCCATGTCCAAGTGGGATGTGGGTAACCGACAGACTTGCAGTAAAGCATTGCATTTTCCCCCTCGTTTTTATTTTCACTTCTCTTGTGGCCAGTGACATCAGGCTTTGCTAGAAAGGTAAAAAAAATAAATAAAATGATCAATAGCTGAGTTGGCAGAAGTAAGACATTCATAGGCATGTTTTAACTCCTACCAGATGGCATGAATAAGGAAAGCATGATTGGCTGTTTAGGCTACGGCTAAGAGAGAGCAGTGTAATTAGTAGTCTCTATAGCGGGGTAGATACACTGAAGCAGCTCATTTTCCTTTGAAAAATTTCATATCTTTAAGCTACAGCAATCAAGAAGAAGCATAGTTAGTCGGCATCTGTCATATATTTTCAAAACTCATATGCATCACATTGTATCCTTTAGATAATTAAAGTCCTGTATTACTTTATCATTTGTTCTTAAACCAAGTTTAAGAAAAATTACAGTAAATCTACCTTGTACCTTGTACCTTGTACTTCATATGTACTCCACAGTAATTCACACAGAGGGTATGGAATTTGCAATGTACCATATTTTCTACGTTTTAGGGCCATCTTTCACACAAGAAAGCCTACTCATAGGTTTGTTTTATTGTTATTATTTCTTTTTGAAAAGAAAAGCTAAAACATGATTTGGGGGTATTGATCTTTTATCCTAAGATAAGGTATCTACCTCTGAACTTTATAATATAGCAGTAATAAATAAGAGACTACAGCTTCCATGAGTCTTTGCCATAGGTGTGCAGTCAAAGACTTGGTTATATAAAGAGGTCTTGTTTATTCAGTAGATACTAATAGTTTTTAGTAGCAGATACCCGATAAACTTAAAATAACGACAAAATATTCCAGTAAGACTTTTCAGCATTTCATAAAGATACAAAAAAGAAACTCTCTTTGTAAAACTTCACTGAGTCAGTAGAAAAGAGGCTCGCCCAGGAGTACAAGTCTTAATAAAAAGTATAGTTTTGGGTGTGCCGTTATTCTTTGAGCACATATACACACACTACCAAACCCCAGTGATGGGGAATATCACTGTGGAAGAGATAAAAGCATTTCAATGCAATTCATAATGAGGTCAGGGAAGAGGGGAATTGGTATGATATGAGTGTTTCCAGATGTTCCCATTCAAAATATTTCTATAGTGAATTCCACAAAAGAGCTTCTGAGCCAAAGAAAACTGTGTGAATTGTCCCTGATTAATGACTATACTGATAACAGAAATACAGCACAAAGGTTAGGAATTTAATAAATTTTGGCATATGTCATAAAGCACAGCAACAAATGCCAAGTCAGATCCGTCAATAGAACGTGGTCTTTCCCAAAGGTGAGACACAGACCGACTCTGCACAGCATCAGTCAGATAACTGTTCCTGCTTTTTCACTAATCCCCAAAATTACAATAATTCCTTCCATGCAATTAAGCAGGATAAGGGGAGAGAGGCCTGGAGTGAGCATTTTTCAGCTGCGCATGGATAATGGAGCAGGAGGGGTCGGAGCTCTTTGGTGACATCACCTCGCTCTAATTATGGTGCACACGTGCTCCCTGAGCAGGGGGAGTGGCCAGAATCATTTATGCCTTATCCTGACTGTATTATGTCAGTGACAGACAGCACAGAGACAGCCCTCAGAGTGGCGCCAAAACGGGCAGAAACCTCCATTTCACACCCCTGACTATGATTGCTGTGATTATTAATCTGTGTGAGCCAGACAGAGGTAAAGTGGTGGATGAGAGTCAAAAGGAGGTGTGAGGATGAGCAAGGTCAAAGCTGTCAGAGTAGAAAGAAATAATGACATCAAATGTTTAAGAGCCTCTTAATCAAATCCTTCGGTAGGTGGTGTCACTGTTTTCCATCTTGGTGGCTTTTGATTGTGAGAATTTGTTGAAAAATGTTTAAAATACTTAAAAAATCAGCATCTGTTTTCTTACGGAAAATGTGGAATTATGAGCATGCACGTTTAAACATTTTCATAGAAAAACATGCTCAACATTTACTAAATTTCAAGAAATACGAGGTACTAAATATGTATCTGTGGTAAGCTTAGTATCACAGACAATAAACTCCACTGCTGCCACAGAGATGGCTGGGACCGGATTCAGAGCCTTAATCCTACAACATCACAGAACCCTCCATCTGTTGCCTCTGAGCTGAGTCCTGCAAGGATGAGTGTGCCAAGGACACTGTAGGCGAGGGATCTCAGTGAACTGCTGCCAGAAGCGCAGTGCAAAGCTGGCTAGCATAACAGTGGGCTTGCTACCTGGGTCACAAAAGATCTCAAACACCTCTAGAAAATCACAAGAGCATTTAAGAACTGAAGAAATGCTTTGTTTAGATCCAGCAACGGTACCTACTCTTAACGTCAAAACACTCTGTTATTTCAATATTTTTTTTAGACATGGCATGTAGACCCTTTTTTTTTAAAGGGCATGCATCATCAGTTTAGTTAAAAGGCTGACTTTTTCTCCAGGGGACAGAAAGCAAGCTCAACAGTCACAGGCCTGCAGTGTAGTGACGGCTAGGATACTTCAGTTTGAATAGCGATGAGTCCCATCATCTCACAATCCAGTGAAAGCAGAACACACACGGTCATCACCCATGTTATGCAATCAGGCAGCGCTTTAAGACAGCCGTGGAATAAGAGTCAGGGCATGCTCAGTATGCTCCACAGCCATGCCACAGCAAATTGGCTTAAGCACTACACACAGCCAAGCTTCTCTTGAACAGGGTTTCACTTGCCCTTTCTCAGTAAAGATTCCTTATTCATGTTGATGGCTTTGCTGTCAGCTTGAATGAAACTAACACAGTAGGTCTTTGGTTAGGTTTTTTTTTTGCTATTATGTCCCAGTTAACCTTTTCTATTTCAATCATTTTTTTAAATGAAATATAAATGTAACGTACAATCCGTAAATCATCATCATCTTGAGTGTATATCTGCTCTTGAGAAGTCCTCCTGGTGGGCTTTGTGTCTGCAGGCTTTATTAAGCATGTGCAGTGCCTGTCCATCTTGCTCGACTGTTGTCTCAGTGACAGCCAAGAGTGACAACAGCCTCAGGTTCGCACCCCATCATCATCACTGAAGTGGATGAATTCAAAACCTCTTTGTCAACAAAGACCCTCCTCACACAGCCTTTAGGGGGTTCACTTTTGCAGGACACCTTTATCTCTCCATCAAAAAAAGGCTAAAAACTGGCTTTTTCACAATTTAGATGCATCATGGAGAAAATAAAAATATCGATATTGGCATTTTTTAATGCCAAAAAATGCCAATATCTGTCAGATATTGTCAATATCTGTAAGATTTTTTGGAAAAAGTGATATTTGTGTCATGCATGTAAGAAAGATGTACATGTCAGAGAAATCTTACCTTTTACTTCAATAGTAGCATTTGCATTCGGTGCCATGTAAAATGTGTAAACACACATGTATTCCCCAGAATCATCTGCCCGTGGTTTTTGGATTCTACAACAAAAAAAACAAAACACTCATTCCACAACTTTCATTCACCAGTCAAGTAAATAAAGTCAGCTAATTTCAGTTTAACTCAAGTAATTAGTTTGGACTACAGCAGTGAAAGCTTGAGGGGCTCATAAGGCCATGGGAGACAAAATGTTGGCATTATGCTGTTATATTACGGAACAGCAGCTCTGGATTCTGCAGGGAAGGGCACCATGGGCATTTTAGCTGTAATCCTCAGAGTATCACTGATGTAATGTGACAAGGAAGTGACCAATTGGTCTTATCTTGTGGCTAGGGAGAGTCTGTGTTATGTCTACGGGGGCGACAGTAGCTTTGTGCTTCAATGGTTATACTGTGTGACAGCAGGAACTAACAACTAGTTGGTACTTCAGGGTATGATAGTTTCTTATGTAGTTAAATTCATAGGTATAGTTCAATATTTGGTTTAAGGCAGCTACACACTGCATTTTTTCTCATTTCAATGTGTGAGAAAGCCAGGAGTAACCTCAGCACTGATCTCAATCAATGGCAGCCTAAAGATATTTAAAACTTTTAATGATTAAGAACGCAAAGCCTGTAGCAAAGCTTTTTCCATCAACATTTGGAAAAATTATATTTATTGATTGCCTCGGTGACTGCTTGGAGATGATGCGTGTACAGTCTAGTTTTGATGAATTGTTGTCTCTGCAGTGTCTATTTAAAACACAATTTTTTTAATAGAAAAAAATGTTTGCAACACTGTGGTCTCTGGTCTGACCCATTTACAGGCCAATATTGACAGTGAGCTACCCAAGCAGAACAACAAACCTGAGGTATCATATCTGAAAATGTGAGCAACACTCCTATTTCAAACTTAGAGCCAAACAGTATACTGTCTTTGTCTCAGCAAGGTCCTGCTCTCTAAAAAAGTCTGACATGAAATTCTTGACACCATGTTTGAGACCAAGATGTAACTATGCAAAATTACCCCAGGATTGTTTTTTTGTTGTTATTTTTTTGCATGCATGCATAACCACATTTAGATAAAATGTAAATAAATTCCTATTCACTTTCCATTGCTGGCGGCAATTTCCTCTTTCCCAAGGTATATTCTATCTACCACATAAGCCCCTTTTGCACCGCCAATTTAAGGTGGAAAAAACGCGCCATTATGCCGCTTCACTGTTTTTATATAAACTACAATTGAGGAATGGGGGGATAGAGTTGTCTCGCCTTTATGCGGCCATGAGAAGTAGTAACAGCATCTAATGCCTTGCCGAAATGCTGCGTCTTGCACGCTCACAGTGTTCACACTGCACTGGTAGCCTGAGACACACCTGACCACTGGTGCTCATGCAAGCAGTGTAGCTTGCAAAAACGCTTGCAGTATGTTCCACACTTAAATGGTGTCTGTATAAACAGAACAGGACCATGGGCAGGACGGGTGTGACAATTTAACGACGTGTTATGCATGCCGCCCTGCTGCGGGAGGCTGATAACGCAACTTATAGTTGTTAGTGGCTAACTCAAAAAAGTACAACAGCTGCCATAAATGTCTAAAAATTGGGAAAATGATGTGATGTGATGATCTCAGAGCTCCTTACCCTCTGAGAAGAGGGTAACGTTATTGCCACGTTAGTAAAGCGCTGCAGACGCGTATTTGTCATCAGAGGCCAATGCTGTCATGTTCAATGTCACACCTGTCACGCCTCTTTTGAATTTGCGATGCCTGTATGCTGTCTATAATCACTCTCTGTTGCAGGGTTATGCACCCGCCATTTAGACAGGAGTCAGTAGTGGCCCTATAGCACAATGTTCATGTTCATATGGGTTATAGAGGCAAAGCTTTTTGTCACCTGTGTACTATGTTCCTATGCTCTGTCCGCGTATTTGCGATTTCCTGTCCATTCTTTACCCAGAAGCTTTCCTTGTGGGGAGTTTGGGCAGTGGTGAGGTTACACTGCAGCGTAACTGGTTTGATAGGAGTGTCCGCTGACAGGATGGTCTGATCAGAGGCATTGATCTTTGGTTCTGGAAGACAGAGACAGTCAAACCTTATCACAGAAGTGGGGCTCAATGCTGTTTTAACACTTCCTCCCATGCTGTAGTAGCTGTAGGCCGTGTGCTGTTTTTATATGATCTGTGTAGGAGGGTGTCTATGAAATGAAGACAAAAGTGAACACAACAAATAAACAGAAGACATAATAAGTACATGAAACAGCTGTGAAATCTTGTATCAACCATTTATGCTTAGAGTAAAATGTAGTATTTCTGGATGGACCAGTATTGAGAGCAGAAGAGAAATTGTAAAAAAAACAAAATAGTCATTTGATTGATTATCTCTTGTCAGAGCACTGAATTTATACATGCATTTCAGAATACTCTAAATGGACAAGCTCACAGTCTCCAGGAGGATAGTTGACAGATAGAGGATAAACTGTGGCTGATAACTGCGGACATTTTAATGTTTCATTTTAACAGAGGAAACTAGATGGGCTCTCAAAGATGGCCTACCCTACACTTGCTTGTAAATGTCATCAGAATATAGTGCTTTAAAAAAAAAAAGCAATGTACTTTGAGATCTGGGCTGAAGATTTATACAACACTTAACAGTCCTTTGACATTTTACATTATTGCTGAATGACTGCCTAAATTACTTCAACATCTAGATTGCTAAGCACACTAGCTACTAAACAATACCAGGGTCCATTTCTCAAGGACATTCAGGAAAGCAGGGGGTGTCATCTGAGAGCGAGGCGGCCTTTGCTCTGCTTTGAGTAGTGAGCAGGAAGCCTCCTCTGCCCTGCCCCTCCTCCTCCTCCTCCTCCTCCTCCTCCTCCAGGGCGGACCAACCATGGCAACGATGGAGCCCCCAAGGGGAGGAGCAGAGAGGAGAAGCATCATAATCCTACTACTGGTTGCTGCAAGGCCACTAGCAAGAGGAAAGAAGGGCTATTAAGTGACTTCTATTAGCATTCATGACACCTTCTTCTTGCCATTCTGTATAGTCAATAGCTGAGGGGATATACACCCCCCCCCCACATCTCTCTCTCCCCCCCACCTAACGGATACACATGTACTATTAATAGTATCTTAGAGACATGCATACACACACATCAGGAGGTACATAAATTAACATTTATCAAAAACGGCACAGTGGTCCACAGGCAGTTTCACCACAAGGTTGTTTGTAGGACACCACAACTTAAAATGTGGTAACTGTTGGATAATGTAACGCCATATCAGAATGTGACAAGATCCCCACCCCCCTTTCCTTTTGGTGGTACTGTAATGTAGGCTGTATTTAGATTGATATCGTATCCAATAAACCCTTTAAAACCTGAGTAAATTGGCTTGATTTATTTTTTCAATTACATGGGAAGAAGGCGATAGAGAACTTAACAAGAAATGGCCCAAAATTAGAAAAAAATTAGCAAAAAAAAAACTCCACAAAAATGACCTGAATTACGTTTTTAAAAATAGCAAGAAAGTCGTAATGCATTGCAAGAAAATAACCTGAAGATATGCAAAAAATAGCAAGTAGTAATAAGTTACAAGAAAATTACCTAAGCAAAACATAGCAAGAAATTAGTAAAAAATTATAAGAAGATAATCTGAAAGTAAGCAAAAATCATTAGACAAATCAGTAAAAAGTTCTAAGAAAATAATCTAAAAATAGGCATAAAATGTAGGACTAATGAGCTAAAGAAAGTGCTGAAAAAATATGTACACTGATACTTCTGTAACATAATTTTAAATATATAATTAGTATTAATTTAGTATCAAATATAGATTTAGATTTATTTTTTACACTATATAAAAATAGTATTAAATATATTTTTCTGGACATTTTTTGATAAAATCTAATAGTATTTTGAGGTCAATTTTTATTCATCTTTTGATTATTATTATTATTATTATTTTTTAATGCAGTTGTTGGGCCATTTCTTGCCAAGTTGCTCATTATGTTTTGGAGAGAAATCAAATTAGCACAACTAGACAACTGATGTCAGTCCAGGTGTTAAAGGGTTAACTAGCAGATATTATATGAGGGGTGTTGCTTTTTTAATATTAGTTCCAGATTTGATTTATTGTCAACTAGGGCTGCGTTCTGCTACATTTTGCCAAGATGTATTAAATCTTTTAAACTTAATAGCTGAGACACAGTAACCAACTTGGCAAGGTCTATATTTAGGGCAGCATTCTATCATTGTGACAGGCCTCAAATCATACTATTGTAGCACATTACAATACAAAAAAGTGCAACGCCAGAGGGATGTCTAACTAACTGTGCTGGCACAGAGTGAAACATGGGCCTCCTGAGCGCATGTTTGAGCTAAATGGTTGGAGCCACTCATTATGAATAAGGATATGCATTTTTATATACATCCTTGTGTCTATTTTAAAACAACAATGTGTATATGTGTATATATATATACACACATATACATATACATATACATATATATACACACACACACACACACACACACATATATATATATATATATATATATATATATATATATATATATATATATATATATATATATATATATATATACATATATATGTGTGTGTGTGTATATATATATATATATATATATATACACACACACACACACACACACACACACACACATATATATATATATATATATATATATATATACATATATATATATATATATATATATATTCACAAGCTGAATTAGACAAAAGGCCAAAAACAAGACAATCACACTTTGGCATGTTCCCCCAACTACAAACAATACATCCATATCAGTGGGCTATTGTGCATAGCCTCTTGTATACATGTAATAACTTGGATATTACATGTATATATAAAAAGAACATTCACTCCTCAGTAATGACAAAATATATTTTGTGAGAACTCAAATGGCAGATTTGATAAGTTGTGGCAGTGAAGTAGCAAATGATTTAATATACTTTCTTTTGCATTTCTTCTAATAGTTTAAATTGCCTAAGCCCTACACCTAATCAAATAGTGCTCAGACAGAAATCAAAATTGGTCAGTCCAACTCGAGGAGCCAGCAAGGATCAAACTCCTCTCAGCTTCTCAGAGAGCTTCACTATGACTAACAACATTCCACATCTCCTTGTGCTCCAGCGGGCAGAGCACTGAAGCATGTACAGATTAGGAGGGTCCAGTTGAAATTCAGTTTGTTTGAATATTTGTGTGCACAGAGCAGAGGGTTTAAGGATATAATGTCATTACTGATTCACAGTCACACGCTTAATGGCTGAGAAGACACAAGGTTACACAGTGCACAGGCAAGTCCAGAGAGAGTGTTTAGCAGAAGTGAAATCTCTGCCTCATCTAAAAGAGACATGAGACACTCGAGGCCCTCGCGTGGTCATGTCCTTTATTGGATTACCACACACAAATTTGAAAACAGAAAATGTTTTGATTTTATCAGGAAAGATTTGACAGCAGGAATCACTCTTTCACACCTAAATAGATCCCTCCTTGTGTCTTCTTACAGTCCCATTTACACTGTGCCCAGAGTGAGAAAGCCAAATCAAAAGCACCACTACTTCAAAGCACCACTAGGTTTCCACTGCATTTAGCAGGCAGGCCTTTGAAGTAAATAAAACAACTCACGTAACGCAAGAGACACAAAATAATGTTAAGGGAATAAGTTATAACAAATAAATCCAGGAATAGGACATGGGTAAAATCAGGATACAGAGATAATGATCAAAATATTGTAAAAGGACACGTGAGACAGTAAGAACAAAGGTTTGGCGTGAGAGGAAAGAAGGAAATATAGATAGAAACTGGGTAAAGGTCCTGGGTTTGTGGTCATTTACAACAAGATGCTCAAGAGATTTGGGGAGAAACTGGTAGTTTACTGAGTTCAGTAAAAGAGAACATGAATATTTACCAAACTAAATTAAGTAACAAAACTGAATATTTCTGAAAAAAAAACAAGACAAAAGGCAACCACTAGCTAACTGGATTTAGACAATTACAATATTTTTCTATTAATACTTGTAAAAAAACCCTTAAAAATAAAGAACATAATTGGTGTTTGTTTTATATCTAACTGGCGTGACTGCTGTGGTGAGGGTGGGCTCTTGAGAGGTTTTTACATGCTGGAGTGGTTAGGACAGGTATCATCTAGGTACCACAGGACATAGACCACTCACTCTGTAGCACCGATATGGTGGCCTGGGCGCGGATCCAGGTGATGGCTGGGTTTTGTCGGAGGTCATTGCGCTTGGGGTCGTTGCTGGCCCGGCACTCATAGGTCCCAGAGTCCTCCAGTGTGAGACGCGTGATGCCGAGCACACTGACCCCATTGGTGCCGTAGGCCGTGTTGATGGATACCCGACGCTTGCGGGCTCCGTCCCACAGCTGCTTGAAGGAGTCGGCTCGGTTGATCTCAGCATACCACCACTGGATCTCTGGAGTGGGGTTACCGACCACGTCGCAGTACAGCTCAAAGGTGTCCCCCGTAAGCTTAGTCTCAGACATTGGCGACTTCACAAACCCAGCTGGAGAGGAAAAGTGCATCAGGATGGCAGGGAAGGAAAGGGTAGAAAAGAGTTAGAGCAATAGGAAGGTGTGGAAAAGCCAAGGTATGGAGAAGGAAATTAAATAGGATCAGAGTATACAAACAAACAAAAGCAGATGGTTAAAGGCAAACAAAAAATAAGCAAGGCTCAAATCATCGATAGGTGGAAAAAGAAAAGGTCAATGATTAACCTAAATCCAGTCACTTCAACATCAGGGTTCCTTAGCCCATTAAGGCCATAAAACTGTCAGATAGAGTCATTGTCAGCCAGTCCCAAGTCCATGCCAGCAAATCATGCTGGTATCTTGTGCATTTTCTTTTTCGTTTCTCTTTGTCTCTTTCACGTTTATCTGAATAAAGATTAATGCAAGGATGCAGGATTGAAGGGTAGAACTATTTGCGCAATCTCACTGAGTTTAATCAGTCTCCTTAAAGGTTTGCTTATCAGACAGCCTTGTCAAGTAGGTGAACAATCACTCAAACCTTTTCTACACTCACTCTGTAGCAACAATCAGTGGCACCACTCCTACTTGACCCCATTGACATCAAAACTTCCCATAAGTGTGCCAAGCATTTGTCAGCGCTGGAAAAAGAACACGGCACAGAAAATCACAATTTGTTAAAATCACTGGCTTGGAAATGTTCCCCTTGAGCTTAACTCTCACTGACACCACTCTGTCACAGGAATTATTGTCACTTGAGAGTTATCAGAACTGCTAAAATTAAAAAGTAACAATAATGTGGATTCCTGGTTAAAGTGAGCATTGTCAGTTCTAAAAGTGTAATCAGGTTATTTCCTTCATCAAATGTGTTGGTAGGTTGTCTCTGCAATAAAGTCCTCAGTCTATCAAAGGAACAAATCACTTGTTTTTGGTGAATAAGCTTTTGTTTAATATTCTACACCGGTCTGTCCTGCTGGCAAATTTGTGAATCCTAGAATGGTGAAAGAGTGGCTCTACCTTTTTCTGCCTCTAACTGGCTTATAATGACATTCCTACCCTAACCCTAACCAGTCCCACTCCTCTTGCCTCAACCTAACCAAGCCAACTAAGGCCACAAGTAGTAACTACTTATTAGTCCCTTCACTACCCTCGGGTCTCGGGGTGCTGGAGTCTATCCCAGCACACACACCGGTCGGTAGGTTCACCCTGACCGTGTCGCCAGTCTGTCAAACAGGTCAACACATTCACACTTGTATTCATACCCTAGGCAATTTAGAGTCACCAGTTCACATATCGCGCATGTCACTGGGCTGTGAGAAAACTCACTAAAACCCAGACAATTCTTGTACATGATACTGTGCTATGTTAAATGTCCTTTTTTTAAAAAAACAAACTGAATAAAAATCCTAACATCAGTTTTAAAAGTCTGAATCTGCTGTCATACAGATATTTTACTTGCACAATAATTAATACGTTCATATACTGATGTCAGTTGTCATGGTTTATCTTTTTTTTCCTCAGAGCTTGAAATGCCTGTTAAAAACGATTCACAGAAATTGTCACAAATAGATGTGACTGTATGTATGTATGTATAAACCTAATCTCTTCATCCATATCAGCTCTTGCTGGTAACGCCAGAAATTAGGTCAGCCAGCTTTCATTTTGGATAAGCTGGACTTTAAGAGCAAGGTTTTCAAAATTCACATATGGTCACAGTGGAATAGGATAGTCTAGACAGAATCAAACACAGTTGATTTGTGCTTTTAAAGCACTTTTTACTTAATTTACATCATACATGGAACCTGAATATGCAGTCATGTCCCCAATACAACACACCCCTGGCATTTAATCTGTGGGGGGTTACCGCCATGTCATGAAGTGTGGAATTCATAGGATCCATAAGCACGACTACCACAACTGTGAGCTTACCATGCTGCGTCTGATTCATGACCCGGTTTCACATCAGTAGTTGGCCCAACAATACACTGCCAGCCTTAATGAAGCTCATCTAATGACAAATCACCTGGACCACAGACACTGTTCTCTGCCGCCCCTGCAGCCTGTCAGCTGTAAACCACATGTGCTTAAATAAATCACAAAAAAAACATTGCCTTAATTCTGCCCTGGATTGTTGTAGAGGAAATGGGAACAAAGAGCCTGTGGTCTCTTGAGTGTTAGACTGTGTGCTGCGTCTAAATACAACAGCTTACAGGCCCTCCCAGATCTGTCTGCCCTGCTCAAAGTAATGTATCATAAGCACATGAACAGATAAACCCGTGGAAGCCTGAGGAAGGAGTGTAAACAGCTACATTCAGCTCATCCTCACAATGAAGCCATTTCATTTAAATAATTTTATTGAACTGCATGGTGAAAATAAATACCATTCACAAGGTTTGCAGTACATTATTCTCTGAGCACTGGACTCAAAAAGGCTGTCAAAGTACAGCCAAAATACTTCACATATCTAACAACACATGGATTTTAGCTTGTACCATGTTAGCATGTCTATGGCTTGACACCAGTTTGTGACTCACAGCCATATGAAAATTAATTAGATGACAGGAATGAGAAAATGTGAGGAGAATATAGCAAATTAATATAAGAATAATTGCGGTATTCATGTGTCTGAGGATATTTGGTGCTCACAAGTTGTGTTGCTATGTGCAATGCCTAGAGATATGCAGAGTAATTAGCATTTGTTTCTTTTCTCTGGAAACATCTGGGCCCATCAAGCTCACCACATAATCCCAGAGGGTGAATCCAAGCCTATCCGCCTACACTGTTAAAGCAATATTTCAGTTTGACAGAACATTTACTATGGCGTTCTTTACTATGATTATGGGTATGACAGTAAATTGGCTCAGCACATGGCACAGATAACTATTGTTAGTCATGCATAAGTGTTAATAATCACAGTATAGTATCTGCTTAAAGAAAAAAAATAATTAATGAATGCCCTCCAAGGTGATGGCAAATTAAATCAGAAAAAGGGAACAGATGACTTAATTTAAATTTCAGCTCAGGGAGGCTCTATGGAGAAATACCCACAGAACAAACTACAGACAACACTCGGCCAATGAGCAGGCCAATTTTTGTGTTGTTTAAACAAGGAGCTTATACTGGCAGTGACAACAAAACACAAAGCAGCCAGCCGGTACTCATTCATTTCAAAGGCGTGCGGCGAGACAAGAAGTGACAATGAATAGTGGTGAGTATCAGCGATTTGGTGACAGAAGAAAGACGAGCACAGTTCATCTTAATGCACGGCATCATCTCATGTTATGATGATAAAAGTTTCACTATTGTATATTATTTTTACAAGTATAGTAGGCACATCTTGCTTTTCATTTACTGTACAAGGACACTGTAAGAAAGCTTTAAGGCTGCAACAAACAGCAAGTCTCTATTATAAACTCATCTGATGATTTTATTTTCTGCTAAACAATATGTTGTTTACTCCAAAAACGTCAGTAAACTGTAGATGCACTTCACAGAGCCTACGATGATGACTTCACATTGATATTTCTGTCGAACCAATAGTCTAAACTCAAAGACATTCAACTTAAAACCTATACAGCTGATAAATGCAGCAATACTTGGTAAACTTGGTTACTTTACTATTAATCTCTGAACAAAATAGTTGATGATAAGGGTGTCAGTTTTGGTTAATTTTGCTTTCGATAGGCCAACACCCATTAACCAACTTGTTCATTTTTGAGGAAAGAAAAAGACGTGAAACACAAAAGGGCATCTTCTTTTAGTCCAGTGCTCCAGTGCTCTTTAGTGCTGCATTTAAAAGAGCTTTCCATTTTGACGGGTTGAATTTTTTTCTGTTTTGTGATGCAAATGTCTTGACTTTATTTTATTGTCCATTGGCTTTGTTAACAGTCAGCCAGCCATGTTAACATATGGAAACATGCCCACTGCCTAGCCTTCAGTCTCCACTGGCTCCTCGGCCGCTCCGCACTGCGGACCACCCAGGTCAGGTAAAAGCTAATGTAAGCCAGCTAGAGACTAGCTCATAGAGACAATGCCGTCCCAGTGGTAGAACACTCTTCTGCCGGAACATTATGCCCACCCTCTGGTCCCCTAAAATTAACCAAACAGACCAAATATTCTTGGCGGTTAACTGACGTTTTACAGGGGGATCCTGAATGCTTTTAGTAACAGTGCTCATGAACTAAAGACATGTAGACTAAAAGCTTCACTTAAACTTAAAGTGTCTTCATTACCCTAGAATAAGCAGTCTCCATCTACATAGGGAGCAAGTTCTAGTCCAAGAAGTCCGCCATGTTGCACTACCATATTTCAACAGTAGCCTAGAGCGGACAACCAAACACTGGCTCAAGATAGGGCCATTTGTGTCTTTGTGCCAGCCACGGTAGATAGCAATTACTGCTTTATCCAGTGTTTTTACCATTTTAAATCAATGGGTCCATTTGTTTTGGAGAGGAAGAGACCTCTGCGGATAAATCGGCTCCCAGTTAAAACTAGTGGTCGATTGATATTTGTTTTTCAGGACCAATATTGATACCAATTATTTGGAACCAATATGCATTTACAATAAAAATAAAAAATTATCTGGCAATATTTAGAATTTGGAATATAACAAACTCCAACACAAACTTTGTTTAAATGCCTTTAGCAGATGTTTAATCAAAACTGAAACTTTCAACATCATATACAGCAAGTTCTCAGCAACTGTTTTTATTAAGTCAATTGAGAACTTAAATAAATAATGAATGAATGAATGAATAAAAAATAGCTTCCTAAGGTTCAAAGTCAAAGTTCATCCCATGATGAATTTCTTTGCACTTTAATAATTTATTTTATTGGTGATCATCTAAATAAAATGCAGATACGCATAATCACCAAAATGCCAAATATCGGCCCCAGTCATCTGCCAGGCCGATAACCTGTCGACCCTTACTAAAAACCTCCTAAACAATTAACGCAGGAGGAATTCAAACTAGTTACCAGTGTCAGGTGGTGGCTGCAATCCTCACTGCTAGATCCCCCTAAAACACTGGACCTTAAAGTTTCACTCCGCCTAAATTAAACTATAACCCTGATTACAACAATGTAGATCAGACTTCCATCCACTGTTTACTCCACCTACAATCTTTTGAGTACCAAATACTTGCTGTCTGTAGTCTTTAAGGTGGCTCTGAAAACTGAGTTATTTTGTCTTTAGTGTTATACATGTACATGTATAACACATGTTGTGTACAAGATTTCAAGGCATACAGTGTATTGCCATTTGCTTAGTTGCTAAAGGTGGCTAAATGCTAATGCTTGCAGAGCTAACATGGGGATGCTCTGTTTCTAATCCTTCCCAGTGGCTGCTCTAGTTTTGTATTGCAATGCTACATGTTATACTGTATTTGCAGTTTTGCAAGACCAACATATTGTACATACACAAATTGGTACAAACTGAAATATAAGCCAAACAGACCTCGCTGTGGTGGGTTGTTTTTATGCTGGTCGGTGTCACAGTAAATTGGGGGGTGTTACATCCCGAAATGCAGCATCCTCAAAAGAATATTATAGGTTAGTTGAAACAAATGAGAGCTTCGATGCAAGAAGAGTGTTTCTCTCTTTGAATCTGAATTCACAATAAGGCATCTACAATTTAATGTGTGCAGAGGGGTGTAGTTGCTATGGCGGCTTGTTTGTGATCTAAGGAGGTCAAACATTTACATGAAAGATGGTTTAAGAGAAATTAGGCTATCAAAAGAAATTAATGATACTGTTCACAGTGCCATGTTTGACTTGCATGCTTTAGCTCACTTTAGTCTCTTGTGACAGGTGCACAATAGTGTCACGAAATAACCTGCAGTTTTTTGTGTCAAGCTCTGTCTGATGCTGTGTGGAAATCACAGTCATTACAGCCTACATACTCCTCTGATGTAGGTAGAGAAGAGAGCTCCCCCGAGGACTGACAGCAAGCCACACACCACCACCATGCAGCCTGAGAGTGAGTCAGCTGCCGTCCCACAACCACAGAAAGCAGCGAGTAGGAAACCCCCAGGGCCACTGAACTAGTGATGTGCAAGGCAGTGTTTGTGTTTGAGTTTGTGGGTGCATATTTGTTGTACCTGCATGGTACTGTGACATATGTGAAGGCCATTACAGGTCATTTGTATGACACAGTGAACCACAGTCATAATGATCGTTTGTAGATTAATATCTTTGACTCACTGTTTAAATGAGGACAGTTGTGCAGTTGTGGTATATGCTCGGATATTAGCCACAGCATTGTAAGTCATATGGTGAAAAGTCAATCTTATGATTGTCTTTTTTTGTGTGTGTTGCTGTTTTTACTCAACAAAAAATAATTAAGCAATTATAGGATTTAACCTAATGAGAGATTTTGGTAGAATGTAAAGGCTGCCCATATCCACAAAGGTGTAATCAGATATTCTAAATGATTTAGATCTCATTTTGATCAATTTTCATATACACAAATAATCAGAGGGTGTAATTTATCCTGCCTTAAAGCTCCAGTGTGTAGGATTTCAAGGGATATATTGACAGAAATGTAATCTAATATGTATGTTTTTGTTAGTGTACAATCACCTTTAAATAAATCCTGTTTTCATTTCCTTAGAATGAGGCGTTTTATTTCTACAAAAGTAGCAAGTCCTTGTCCATGAAGTCACTGTGTCTCTACAGTAGCTCAGAACAGACACACCAAACACTGGATAGGGCCATTTGCATTTTTGCCACCATAGGAAGCAGCTCCTCCACCACAACCAATGTTGGAAAAACACTGATGCTTTAACGTGAAACTGCTTTATTCAATGTTTTTACCAGTTTAAATCACCATCCATTTGTTTTAAAGGGGAAGAGATCTCTGCAGATTTTTTGGTTCCTGAAAAAATCCTTTTGAACAACAAACACTGAAAGGAATTCTAATCGTAAGAAGTTCCAGCTAGTTGCAATCTGCAAGCCTCACCTCTAGATGCTACTAAACCCACCTTAACCTTACACACTGCCCCTTTAACAGAGGCTGCAAAACAAATTACGGTGAGTCAGGGGGTTGTGAGCTAAAAACAGATCTGAGGTCAAATTAGACATCAGTACACCTGTGTGACTTTACAAAGGGTGTCTTTATCAGCCACTATTTCTCCATATTTTGTCATAATACATATTGAAGCCTTTTTTGGTTTTTGTTTGTTTTCGTTTTCCTCAATCCTTTCTCTACTTTTTGTCAACCTAAGGGTGGTTAACACTTTTTGAATCTGCTTTATTGCACACCTTGATATCCTCCTTGGTGTGTCAAAAAATTTAAAGGGATCTTTTGGTGTTTTTGTATGTTATACCCCATTAACTACGAGTCACAAGTAGTCACATTACTGCCAACCATTTATTAAATTTTTTTTAATCTTTTTTCCCAGTTTGAGTTTCTGGTGGAATTTCCAACTTGTCAAACATCCAGTGGTTTTTATGAATTTCCCTTCTTCCAAAACGTATATTTTGTTTTACAAAGGGCATACCCTGAACTGTCCTTTCTGTTTTTAAAGTCATTTATTTATTTATTTATTTATTGTGCACACACAAAGCAGGCATTCCCAAGCTTTGTTACTAGAATCAGGAAGCCATACAAAGCTTCAGTACGCCGAGTCTGTTAGATGCATATAATAAAATGCTTGCTGTTTGGCAGCTGAAACATATCCTGCTCGCAACTGAATTAGCAAAATCACTTTGTGATGAATTAAGAAATAAATAACGTCATAATGTCAACAGTAATGTGCAGTAATACCTGCAAAACACCCAGTGCAAGTCCTAGAAGGCCATTTTCTGTCCCTACAAGCAAATGTGGTGATATGAATATTGACATATCATGCACTTAAAATGCTATCCAGTGTGCAGAAGTCATGCAATGTAATGTCAGCTCAGTTTAGATTTAATGCTGATCTACTCTTACAAGAGTAGTTTTTAACTGCTTATTTTATATATATAGAAAAAAAGTATTCACAAAATAACTTCCAATACATCTAGAATACACTTTGTAGGTGTGACATGTAGTATGCAGCAAAATCTGTGTCACACTGATAACAGAGTGGTTATAGTTTTCCTCTCTGGCTTCATCACATCACTAATATACCTTTTTTGATATCACTGCAATGGGGCTACGTGACAAAATATTGCCATTATTTGCAAAGCGAATTTCTACAAAAAAAGAGGTTTTGGCCCAACCATTTCCATTTGGCTGGTAATACTTGAGTCTGTCATTCAGATCACAGAAGAGAGGCAACAGTTTAATGAGATTTAAATCCCAATAACCCTGTGCTGGGGAGAAATGCTCTAATCCCATCCCCTAATCACAACCAGCGAGTACTTGCTATTTCTCTTTCAGAGGTCAAAACAAGGGAATTCAAATGATTTGATGTGAAACCCAAGAAGCACAGCAACAGATGTGGGACATCATGGGACACGGATTCTCACCATCAAAATAACATAATTTTAATATTTGAAGAGCCACACCTTAAGAAGAATCTCTTCCAACTACATCTCTGCAAAAGGTGATGAATGCTCTTTCAAACCTCTTTTAATACTTCAAAATATTATTTTGTCAACTTAAAGGACCCTGGTGTGCTGAATACTAGCTGACAACAAAAAGTAACTGTAGCCACTATTACACTGCCTGTTTAAGGCAGGAATATCATGTTATGCTGCCTCCCCGTATTGTATAAAAGACACTATCGGCGAATCGGGGGACAGAGTTGCCTCACCTTTAAACTGGCAGCAGAGGTAGTATTAGTGCTGAATCGAGGTCTACGTACTATGAACAGCCAGCGGGACAGGTGAAATTTGACAGTGTGCTATGCATGCGACCCACTGTGCAAGATTTAAAAAGCAGCAGTTAGCAGCTAACTCAAAGATGAAGAACAGCAGCTGAAAACATCTGCAAATTTGGAAAACAATGAGGTCCAGGACTTCCTTACCCTCTGAGCAGAGGACAAGATCAGCCGCCATGCAACAGGGCCAGTAAATGATTGTTTTGCCATGTTATGCCAATGTTTTTGTTTAGAAAGTTCTTCCAACATGTATGTTACATGTCACAATAGAGGCTGACGCTTTTATTAAATGTCAAGTCCATTACGGCTTTTTTTGCTTCTGCGATGCTGGCATGCTGTCTAATTCACACATTGGAGCAGCAAGATCCCAGTGTTGTCTGGTTCTGTGTAAAAATGCAAAGGCAGCGGAAAAATAAAAGTAACCTCTCTGTGTATCCTGTCTCTGAGCTGCCCTTGAGCAGCACATTTAACCTGAGCTGTTCCGGCAGAGCAGCCAGTAGTACAAGGCTGTGGCTAAATTGGGGAACTTCCAGCTGTGAAAGTGTGTACCTGCGTGAATATGAAGCAGGGTGGTGCTGAGAGAAACAGCATGCATGCTCAGCAAAAACCATCCCTAGACAAATCACTATTTAAAAAAACATAGCTCAACTTACAGTTGTGCAGTTTTATATAACTGCAGTGTGTTTTATACTGTGCGATGCGGCTCCTAATCAGTGCAGTCCATATCAGATTTCACAGTGGGCAAGCGTGACTCAGTGTAAGAGCTGGCTTGAGTCCTACAGCATATTTTCCAGACTCACAAATGTGCCTTTGTCCAGAGCTTGGACAGAAACATGATGATGGACAAAGCTGCTGTATCATATAGTACAGTAAGTCTATTGATTTAATGGCATTTAACAGTGAGATGCTCATCTTAAAGGGACAGTTCACCTGAAAATCAAAATAAACATAAATCCTCTTACCTGTAGTGCTTTTGTCAATCTAGTATGTTTTGATGTGAGTTGCCAAGAGATATCACCCGTAAAGATGTCTGCCAACTGTCAATTTTATCATGACTAATTTCATGTTGGAACTATTTTCTTTCTACCGAACTCCACCCGCCAGCCTTATCACAGCACAGAAAGAAGTGTGCATCTACTGCTAGCTTAACTAGCACCACTGAGCTAGCTAATGTTACAGCTCAGCTGAGAAGGATGCCATTAATGCTTACAACCTCGTGCTGTCATGACAACAAGCCTCTTGTCCATGACTAGATGCAGGCTTCTTCATAAAACTACCAACAACACAGTTTGGGGATTATCTTGAGTGAGTGGGTTATGATTTCTGGTAAATAACGTTTTTCAATCTATTTACTTATTGGCAATTTCAGCACAAGAAGTGCCATCCAGTGCCATTATACTGAAGAGAAGACAGACATCTCTGCAGCCGATATCTCAAAAACTCTGCAACTCACGCCAAAAAAAATGTAGACTGATAAATACTCCTACAGGGAAAAGGAAAAACATGCGCTTTTGATTTTGTGGTGAACTGTATTTCTTTAACAACAAATGCATGTGCATGTGAAAATGGCTGTCTTTCTTTCATACTTTAATTGTGTGAGCTTAAAAGAGCCAGTCTTTGTTGTTGTACATGCTCACTCTTAAGCTACTACAAACAGTTAAATGAGAGTAAAAACAAATCTAAATGGTTAACATGCAAGTAATAAAATCAGCTCGTTATTCTAAAGGCTGTCTTGACATGTTCTGCATGTCAGGATTCACGCAGGCAGTGATAATACAGCACCGAGGTTGGCAGCAGGAGCCAGCTACATGCTTCATGGGGGGAAATTATATAAGACACTTCCTCAGGTCAGCCCCAGCCACCTTCTCAACAGCCTTTATTTTCTTTTCATAAAGATCACATCATCTCTCAGCTTAAGTTGTTCACAGCCACCTAGCGAGCCTTTAGAAGGCTGTGCAGCTGTGCACAAGGAGGCCGTCCATTAAGAGTTAATGAATTCACTTTCACAAAAGGACCTTAAAGCCACAGTTCTCGGTGCTGTGTCTCGGTGGTAAAAATAGAAACGAGGCAGAATGGATGGATGCTATTTACAGTCCCTCCAAATATCTGTCGCAGAGACTGGCCACCTATAGTAGGCCTACTTTCCCCTGAGCATGAGGAAATAATGACATGAATTCCCTCCGCTTCCTAGATACAGTGATTACATCTCATGCACTTATAATTATTATTCTCCCACAACGCCACTGCCTGAACTCTGTGATATCACGGGGGAAAATCTAGGATTGCATAAGACGCTATGCACCTATTACCCTTAATCTGAACTGTGAGAGAGAAATGAAATGGCTTTTGGATGCATGCGATGTGAGCAAATATCAGAATACTTCCAACAATGTTAGACACTGACTGTAGCTTAGTACAACTGGGATAAATTTAGGATCCGCTTGCAGGAAATGAAATGTGTCTACAGATGAGCTGTGACTTTAAGATTTCTACATGAAAATGACAAAGCCCCCACACATTTAGTGACAGGGTCAGCACCAGTCTGTTTCTCACTGACCCCTGGCTGTATGTGCATGTGTTTCTGTGGTGTGAGCCGGGGCCTCAGTGAGTGGGCACTAACGCAGAGCAAAGACCACAGGAAGTGTTTGGAATGCCTTTGCTTGAGCTTCATCAAACAATGGAGGGCTTATTGGGTATTTGATTTTCCAGATAGCAAGATCAGTGAACACCTCACTGTGCATGCACACGCTTCAAGCACCTCAGAGAAATTAACTAAGAAGAAATAAAAGAATTTAGGAGATTGTATTTCATTATATAACAGCTGTGGTATGTAAGGATTTTTAGATGTAGGTTGCGTCTGTGCTTTCTTGTAAAATGATCTAGATTTGATTGCGTCTCTTTCATTTCTACGTATTGTGTTTTGCTTTTGTTGCACAAAAATAGCACAAACTGTTCAATGTGGAAGACTTAGTTTAGTTGTTTAGAGAAATAATCTTTTGAGATTTTCCAATATTCGCAATCATAAATTCTTCAAGTGTAGGACAGGACTGGATTGAGGCTTTACACCTTCTCATCAGAATACGTCTTATTAAGTCTTGCACAGTAGGTGTCCGATTATCCCACAGACAAGAAGAGGTGGACATTAAGCTCTAAAATTTTAAGTATGCAGAGTAATTCCCTGCCTTTCATCTGAACGGGAACAGATCAGTGATATTGATTTGTCAACACAGATGTCTTGACATGTGGCCACAGATGCCTCTTAAACGATATGAATGCAGGCTGTGATTATTCAATTTGTACTCTAAAGCGGCAACATCTTCACAATCATGCCAGGGTTGCTCCAGGGACCCATTGAGGTTATTTTAAAAATTGAGCGAATAAAGATTCAAAAGATTCCACTTTTATCTCCATGAATGGCTGCTGATTTGTGCGCCCCTCTGGGTGATGTGATTCAACAGAATTTGAAGTCGGGACATGCTGTATCAGAGGAGGGCAGCCTTGGAACACCCAACAGCATGTTACTGACATTTACTTAGACCAAATCATGTCACTTTTACTATGATTAATGCACGGGTGAACTTTGGAAGTTAAAGTCGCAGATGAACATCCTCTTTTGGTAGGGGCGAAACATGTGGCGCTCAAACATGATCATCAGAAAAGTAAATAAGGATGGCTATTTGTGCATGCATTTAGTTTTGCAGTAGATACAGAATGTACCAGCTGGGCAACAAAGAAAGATCCACTTAAGCTGGCATGATGGGAAATGTATGATTAGGGAGTAGTTTAGTCAAATCAAATAGATGCACAGGCCCTAGAACTGTGATCCAGAAGGGCTTGGTATTTACAGTAGGCCTATTTACATCACACACAGGGCCAGTCTTAAGCCTGTGTTGGGTGTTGATGATATGTTACTGGCTCAGCATCCACAGCAGGTTAGTCTTGCTTGACACACAGCTACCCAACCCCCTTTTACTAAACAAACTACACACTGGCAGCTCAAGGCTACCCATAGGCCACTATTATTGTCCATATAAATATTCAGAAGTAATCCCATGGAGGCACAAGCCTCAGCCTTGTTCCCAGCAACACTACACACTGTCTATTTTAAAAGAAATTTGCAACATAGTCGACGCGCCTGAAAGTGCAATTAATTCCTCTCACTGACCCACCTACAGTACACTCAGCTGATAGTAGATAACCTCGCAAAAATGTCACAGCAACGTCAGTTTCCTCTCTGGTTTATCAGTTAGGAGTTCCTCTCTGTGGTCAGTTCTTGAAATC
Organism: Plectropomus leopardus; assembly: GCF_026936395.1. Lineage (NCBI taxonomy): Eukaryota > Metazoa > Chordata > Actinopteri > Perciformes > Serranidae > Plectropomus > Plectropomus leopardus. Next base: position 31,579,824 of record NC_142176.1, on the reverse strand, counting down.
ACATTTGTTGCCATCTAACTCCTGGCCTTGTTTGTCGATATGCATGAAAAAAAACTATAGTACAGTAGTAGCTTTTAACTGTAGTCATTCTCAGAATCCTCTTTAGAAAACATTTCGCTCGGGCGTCCTCCTCACGCAAGTCAGGTCACTTTCCCTCACCGCGGTGTTTACAGTTATGCCACGGTCACATCTGCTTTCTTACCGTTTTGTGCCGAGATGAAAGGCAGCATCAAGTTCCCCAAAAGGACCACCGCCAGCATCACTGCGTTAGGATGCATCGCTGGGTGCTCGATGAGAGGACCAGGGTCTCGGTCGGACGAATGTGGGAGGAGAGATCGTGTATTAAATCACAAGATCTAGAGAGATGGGCCCAGCATAGCACCCGGTTCTTTAAAAATAGTCAGCCGAGGACGATTTAAAAAAATAAATAAAAATAGAAATGCCTCCCTGATTCAAAGACCTTTTGCGGACAGCGATGGGTGAAAGGTCCGGGCCAGCGGCTCAGGGATGCCGATGTGCGGCCATAGGCGGTGGAAGAAGCCTCGTCGGATTGCGGTGGAGAGGTCTTTGGGTGTCAGGGAGATTGTCCACAGTGTAGTTCTGAGAGATTCAAAGATGCGCAGAGCGATGCGCATTTGCGCTCTCGCACTCACGGTTCGGTGATTTAAATGAAAGTAGCGCAGAAATGATTCCCGACGGGTAGTGATGTAGCCGAAACATAAGTCTGCTCCAAAAAGAGGAACAGATGCTAGTAGGACACAAGCAACGACAAGCTGCGCGTGCCCTATGCGCTCATGACCGTGGATAAATACACACAGGCGCACACACGCATATAACACGTATGTGATGTTTGTGAACTCAGACACTTATTATGCGCCTCCTCGCAGTTACTTGCCCGCGAAAAAGATTCAGTTTTATCACATTTTCATCATCTACCATTCAAAGGATGCTACTGCTCATAAGTATTTACTGAAGTGTCGGTGACTACAGTAATAGCCTCCCTCTTATGCGATTTCCTCACTCTTTCTAACAGATCTTGCAATATTAATGCAGCCATAAATTGTCAGCTCGTTTATCACCACTTGTCGAGTCAGATTTCTCACAAACTGTGCAGAGCAAATTACTGATTTCCACAGGCGAAATTTCAGTATTAAAACTTGCAGTGGTGCTGCAGACGCAATCCAGCCACAGTTTCCACCAGTCACATCTTTCCCAAGCCTATTTCACAGTGCCTAAATACTTTCCCTTGTCAGGTTTTAATGTGAGGAGATTATGGTGATGCTCTTGAGCTCACTGAGGTCATTTATAAATTATGTCATCACATCAGTGGCCTGGGTGTTCTCAAGCTGTATGTACCACATCCCCTTGAAAGTTCAACATGGCCTCCTGTAATCCTCTATATCCTTAATCTGTGCTGCTGCACGGGCGACCTCATGTGGCCAGTTAAGGGAGGCTTGGGCATGCACTCCATTTTTAACAGCAGACAGTTGCAACAGATGAATTTAATAATTCTAATAACTTCATTTGTGTAGCCCTTTTGAAAACATAGTTTACAAAGTGCTTTGGCAAAGAATTCAAAATCAGAAATGGGATATACAGAGGGCAATACAACAAGTGAGTTAAGTGTTAAGAGTTAAGATAAATCAAAACAAGAGGCCAAATAATGCAGGATGTAGGATGCAAAATGTCAATATAAAATTACACAAATAGGCCGAAAACAACAAAAGCAATAAAACTGCAAAGAAAACTACAAATAAAATTAAATAAAACAAATAAAATAGGGAAAATAAATAAAATGACATAAAAGCAAGTCCATAAAAATGGGTTTTAAGAAGTGATTTAAAAGAAGTAACAGTACATATTGGACTTGTGTGCTGTATTGCAGCATCAGCCTTCATGGCACTGGTCCTGATGCTGCATTATTGTGATGTATACTACACATAAGGTTATTAGGAGATATTGTCATATTTAATGCTCACTGAATTGTTATAGACCCTATGGAGTTACAGTGGACACTTAATCTGCTCCTGTAGAGTTTGAGTGTGCACAGGTGCAAGCCACCCTGTACACAGATTAATGTCAACTGGTGCATGTTTCTGTGTCATATTGTTTGTGATTTGTTTTTCCACTTGCTGCAACACAAACTGCCCTCTGGGACAAATAATAAAATTGAGTTGAACTAAACTGACTCTGCAAGCCTTATCTCCTCGGGCAGGTCATTCCAAAGCGAATGGGCCCTGATGGCAAAGGCACGCTCTCCTTTAGTTTCAAGCCTGGACTTTGGAACGGCCAGAGGGGCCCCACCTGAGGATCTAAGGCTGTAAACTGGCTCATATGGGATCGATATGTCTATTATGCAGCTTGGGGTCAGACCCAGACAAGTTTTAAAAGTGATTAGTAAAATCTTGAAATCAATTGTTAAACAAACATGGAGCCAGTGGATGAACCAAAAACACCTGGGCACTTGATGCATTTATAAGTAGGTTTGTAGTTTTCTGAGACAAATTAAGTAACCTTTCTTTCTTAAAATCTCCTTTTAATGTAACTTTTCCTCATTTTGTTTAGTTTCAGTGAAAAATTAGGGCCTGTAACTTGATTCTTCATTGTAAATTCTTGCCCTTTGACATATGCTTGCACCTCCATAAATGTTTTTTGCCAGACTATTGCAAAGGGCCAGTCTGTGCTCAACTACAGAACAAACTTCCCTCCACTTTACAGCCCTCCCTCCAGTTTGTCCATGAGAGACCACATTTAAAATGTAACCCCACCTGAAACCTCGCACAGGCCAATCAGCTAGAGAAATGTCAGAGCCGTCGGCACACCCTCCTTTGTTCAAAACCAATCAGAGTGGAAGTGTGGCATTTTGCCCGAGGGGAAAACTTACCCCTGGATGCGTTAATTACGCATCACTTAGCTGTTGCCAATGTGTTCACAACGGTGGACCCTCTTTTGGGCTTTTTACAGCGTTTGTCTTCATTTCTCGGTCAATCTAGTATGGAAAGTAGACAACAATGGCTTACCAGGCTGAAAAATGAACTTAGCAACAGTCCGCTGGTATCAAATGTGGCTTTTGGCTTTATCCTCATGGGACTAGAGAAGCTGGTGGAGCTGGAGTTTGAGTGTCCTTGCAACCCTACATGGAACGGAGTGTTTTCATCAGCATTCTTCATCATCCCTGCCGTCATGGCTTTCACCTTGATGCTGATCATTCAAGGATGCAGATGTGATACGTGGTGCAGGAAAACTGTTTCCCTCTCCAGTTTCGTTCCTGCTATCGTGTGGCTCATTTTGTTGTTCCTCGATGGCCAATACTTTGCTTGTGCTATGACAGACTGGGAGGGTAGATTTGTACTAGTTGACAAGGCAGCTCCGCAGAAGTGGTGTGAGCCAATTAGTGAGGGAGATGTCACCCCACAAGAACTAATGCTCCGCTCACAGCAGCTGTTTGTTTTTTCTCAGGTGAGTTGAATATTTTCTAGTTTACAGGAGATTATGGAGGATGAGTGGAATGAGAACACCTCCCCCTCAGAGTATCCACTGCAGAGAATATATCCATAATGTAATGCCTTTAGCCTTCTGAAACTATTAATTAAGCTGTGTTAATACACTTTGTAGCTCACAAATACACATTTTCTGTGCATGTTTACTAAACAAAGTGTTGCTTCACTCTTTTGTACCCCAGGTTATAGGCATAGTCCTCCTCATTTTCATCTGTGTGGGTCTCGTAGTGTATGTCATCAGAGAAAGCTGCCAACAAGAGGTGGAGATGCAGGATTCAGATGTAGCCGAGCTCACTGTCCTCAGGATGAGCTCTCTACGGACCAGGACATCATGAGAGGACTTACACCGCCCATCACAACTGCCCTGCTGGCATGGACACTTTGTAAATACAGACTTTACTTTTCATAAGTTTTGTTTGAAAGTATTTCCTGGTAAACAAACTGGACATGCATCTTGTATGGTCAGTGATGCAGTCCTGTGACGTCGCCATAATTATGGATTATATTGAAAATTGTGGGGTTTTTGTATTACAAGTGAATATATAACCAGTCTAGTGTCTGTGTTGATCTCACACTTCAGGGCAGTGACTATAGTTTTTAACCTATCTTTGAAGCAGTGGTTCTTAAACTGTGGGGCAAGCCCCCCTGGTGTAGGAGTAGATAAAAATGGGGAAATATACCCTTTTTCCACCCAAATTAATGTGTGTATGCAGGTTTTTTTAAACACAGGAAAACCTGTTGAAAATATCCAGGAGACCAGGCTCTGCACTAGACGAGTATGCCTTTCTGGTGTGTCACATTTGATGTCACAGATAGGCCAAGTAGAAAGTAAAAAAGTAGAAAGCAGCATGGAGGTCAGTGAAAATGTAACCTATTGTAATGTAGCTTATTTTTTTTTTGTATTTTTTACGTATTCAGTCATTCTCTCAAGCTAGGTGCACACTAATTTGAAACGAGGTTTGAGCGTCGCTTGGATGGAGATCATCTGTATTTTGTGGTAGCCTATCATTGCACCGTGCCAGTAAAGGGGTTAAAAATCAGCATGTTCACCTGGGTGTCTATTTCATCACTGCAGATCTGGGTCAATCGGAGATTGAGCCAATGAATACCCGCAACTTCTGCAGTCATTTGTCCCGGGTGTGACTATTGATTGTAAGCTTAAAAACAAAAGCCAGATGTCAGGAGGTGTTAGTGATTTTTTTTTGACCGGTGAGAAATTGACTATATGAAGTGAAACAAAGTTGAATACATACAATTTATGTAGGGAAAAAAGTTTGCTGACACTATCATGCTGACCTTTATTTTACTGTAATTCAGTGTTTCACTTTAGTGGTTGCTTCCCCAATTATTGTTAATGATTAATAAGAAATGGGGTGGGGAAAGGGGGCATGACAAAGTAAGAACCACTGCTTTAAAGGAATAGTTTTTTTTCTTTAAAATATGGAGCTACAATCAGCAGACAGTTAGTTCAGCTCAGCACGAAGACTGGAAGTTAGGTGAAACAACCTATCTCAGTCCAAACAACAAAAATGTTTACCAGCACCTCTATAGGTCCCTAATTCATCAGTAATAGCCTATCTCGGTTCAATCTGTACAAGTGTAAATACAATAATCTGCTCTTCCACAAAGTATGTGCTGAACTGTTGCTTGTATGGAAGCAGTTGCCAGGCAACCAGAGGAAAAAATACTGCAAGAAATTGTCCAGCACATAACCCCTCATAAATAAACAGTGAATTATCTCTTTCCACTCATTTTTCCAGTCTTTATGCCAAGTCCAACTGACTGAAGCTGCTGACTCCAACTTCATATTTACCTCACAGACGCAAGAGTGGTTATCGATTTCCTCATCTAATTCCCAGCAAAAAGGCAATAAGCATTTTTCCCAAAATGTCAAACTATTAATTCAAAGTGATATTTCACTTCGGCACATTTAGGACATGAATGGACATGCATTGTCATCCAGCTCAACACTGATCTCTTTCTTTCACTCTTAAAACCTTAAAAAATGTATACTTTTAACCTGGAAGTTTTTTTTACGTGCCTTTTGTATTAGCTATATTGACACAAGTTGAATCCACCAGGCAGCTAATATTGATCTGACTAATATTAGTGGACTTGTAAGCTACTGTTGTTTGACGTGTGTGTGCCAAAAATGAAAATGTTCCATCAAGGTGAAACTTCCCTTGAAATACTTTTGTTTTACCTCCTGGGTAGCAAATGTCTCCAGGGTCAGACCCCAGTTATAATCCGACCGAATAGTGATAAATCACACCGAACAAATATTTTTAATGATTTACCTGTTTGACAGCTAGAGATGTAAAACAATGTACATTCTAATTTGTATCATGGCTGTGACAAGCCAATAGTAGGATGTAGACATACATTCTGTAACAGTATTTGCAGTATGATTTTTTTATTGTTTTGTAATAAAAGAATTTATTTATTTAAGAAAAACTTTCAGGGATTTTGTATAGTTACGTCATAATTGCATTTATTTAAAGTGACACAACCCTCACAAAGCTGCAGTCTTGGGAATTTCAGCTTGTCTTAAAGTGAGAGAAATATCCTTTAAACTCTAGGTTTATATTGAATGCTAGACATTCAATACCTTCACAAGGTCCCCTAACAAAAAAAAAAAGAAAAAAATCTGAATAATCAGCAACAGTTGCTATAAATCGCATGATATCTACAACGGAAAACAAAGACTGCCTGCAGGGTCTCAGGTTAGTGACGTCTTTGTATCTTAGGACAGACTTTTCCCAAAAGAGACTGCTTTGATGACTTTATTGGCTGATCTCTGCAAGCCTGAAGATTCTACACAAGTCTGCCGAAACTGACATACACAGTTGTTGTATCTGACTTGTATTTCTTATTATTTGCAACATTGCCAAAGTGCCAGTTAAGCCCATTAAGTGTAGAAATTGGGGCAGACCCTGCATGTTCGTCCCGTAGGAGAGCTTATACAGGACTTCCTGTATGGCCCTGAGGAAGCTGTAGTCTTTATCCACTCTGCTCCCCTCATTTTTTGACACAGCGGGGCGCTATATTCATCAGCAAACAAATGAAAACCTTTGACTGGGACTCAGTAGAACTACTTTTCTTTCCTTCATGAACAACTTGGATGACCTTGACGGTAAACTGCTCTTCCCCGGAGGAGCTGGCCTATCATCCTTAAAACTGTCAGAGGTAATTTGGCAAATGCTGCAGCTAGCCCACTTTTTTGTACCAGGACAAAAGTCACCTGTGAAAGTACAGACATATCCGCATCAAAGCGTTAAACACAATGGCAGCTCTTCTAAACCACAAATACTAGCCTGTATTACATGGCTCCAGTCCAAAGTATTCATCAAACATATCATATATATGAGCTTTTTTTAATCTGTTTATAGAGATGCGTTGTTGTTTTATCACTTAACAATGGCTGTATTTTAGAATCAAAGTACATGACTTAATCATTGTAAAAACTGTCCCTCAAAAAGGGTCGTTAGCCTTTTCTTAAGATTACTTGTGGATCAAATGTAGAACCAATGCAATAAGCAAACTGGCAGCTGTTCGTTAGGTTACATAATCACCAAAACAAACATCTAATTTATTAAACAAAATGCAAATCCTCCTTAAAAATGATGTGTTAAAGGACCATCAGGAACTTTGTGTTTCTGTGTTTACGCTTCTGGCCATGACAAAATGGTGTGATTTTGCAGATTCTTAAAGAAAACATGTATTTCAAACCAGCTAGTAGGATCTGAGGTTCAGAGGTTATTTAAAATACATAGAGAATGCCACTAGAGTATACCGTTTAAAGTTGTATATTCCTCTCCTAGGCCAAAAAAAAAACACAATTCCCTCCCAGTGCTTTTTTTAATGCCTCACCCGTTTTGCACCACCTCATAAATGACGAACAGTCCCTGACTCTGACCACTGAGGGAGGCGCTTGCATTAACAGGTGGGAAACAGCATGCAATGAGATAGTGGGTTTTCGCCTAATTTCAAATAAAGTCTCGGCTCTCAGAGTATTAAAACGTCCCAAAACCCACCGGCAGCCCACCGGCAACTGGCTCAAGTAAACGTTAAATCTAAGCGGTTAAGCATCGTGCATCAAAATATGAACTTTAGCCTGCTTTTGTCAATATGGACATGAAACAAAACGACTGTAGTCTCGATGCCGTAACCATGAGCACCAAAGTAGCCTATAATTCATCCAGATTTATAACAAGAGAGAGGAAAAAGCTCTGACTCCTACCTGTAGCCTGCCATACGAACTAGTGTGGCTTATCTCCTCTGACCTCTGACACCAAGACGTTTTTGCCCAGAAAACTGCCGCTCACTGGATATTTCCTCCTTTACGGACCGTTGTGCGTGAAAATCCCAGTAGATCAGCAGTTGCTGAAATACTCAGACCAGACCGTCTGGTACCAACGACCATACCACATTTAAGTCACTTAAATCACCTTTCTTCCTCATTCTGATCTCCACTTCAAATTCAGCAGATCGTCTTGGTTATGCCCACAGGCCTAAATGCATTGAGAAGCTGCCATGTGATTGGCTTATTAGATATTTGGGTTAACAAGCAGTTGAACAGGTGTACGCTATGCAGTGGGCGATGAGCAGGCCCTATATGTTTTATAAATAACTGAGATTGAGCTATCAAAAATAGTCCAAATTACAAAATCCTACAGGTAAAAACCACACATTAAGGTTTATTTAAAGAAATTAAGCAAAGGCACTGTATAGTGTCACTCTAATCTTTGTGCGTGAAATTGGATATGCTTAAATCCATACAAGACCACACTTGGCATGGATGAGATCAGAACATGAATCCCCAATACTGTGCAACATTGATGAAATAATGTAGTCATTTAAAAATGGAGAATCGGAGTAAGTGAACTTGGAAAGTCTTCCATAGCAGTGCAGCTGAGAGAGAAAAAACAGCCCAAAACACATGCAAGTGTTATTTCTACTGTGCGCTCATCAAAGAGGACAAACTAATGGAAAGTACCCAAATATTTTTGTAAATGCATTTATTTTGTTCCCTCTGGTGAAGCAATGTTACTGTACATTTGGTTAACTGTTTTTCCTAAAGGTGAACAGTTTATTTGTGCAGAAGGTAAGGTAACAGATACCAAGGGGTCACATATCCAAAGAGTATTGATTGTGCAATGTGAAATCTTGACCAGATTTTTTTTTCAAATGATAAATTTGTCAATCTGAAAGAAAATGCTGAGATATGATATGCTTGTCATCCAGAGTTCCAGGTTTGTCAAATAGCAACAGTGCAAGAATATACAGTGTGTAAATCAAATTAATCAGCCCTAAACATGTGTTCCTCCTTGTTGATAGAATAAAAAATATAAAGCACTAGTTGATTAAGTTTGTTGACTATTTTACAAGAATCCTTTTTTTTCACTAATTGTAAATATTTTTCTGTCATCTCCATTAAATCATTGTCATTGTGGTTTAGATTTAATTGTGATTGCTACTTTGATTTTTTAAAAAAATTTTTAATCCTGTTTATTTTTTCTTCTCAGACAGCGGGAGCAAAAGCACCATATTAAAGCAGCAAAGATGCCCAGAATAATCAGCATGACTCCACCTAAGAAGAGCATCACATCTACAGAGTGATAGGAATACCAGGGCATTTTGTAGGACTCTGTTCTCAGGTGAGCTGCACCTTTGTGTCTCATAACAAACTCTAACCAGAAGAGGGCGGTATCTAATGGCTTCATTGGCTGATCTCTGTGCAGCCTGGAGAGTCTCTGCATGTTCATCCTGTAGGAGGGCTCATTCAGGACTTCCTGAATACCCTGAAAGAAGATGTCTTCATTCATACTAAAAATATCAATCATCTTTCCTGCTCCTCTTACCTCAATTCTTAACAGATTATCACGCTGATCAAAAATTAATGGAAGTCCTAGGATAGGTACTGCGTGGTATATCGCCTCTTGAACGCCGTTTGTTCCTCCATGAGCCACAAAAAGTTTTATCTTGGGATGTCCTAAAAGATCATTCTGTGGCATCCAGTCTACTATCAAAGTGTTGTTGCCCAGAGTAGCTGGTCTTTTACCTTTATATCTCCAGATGACTTTCTGAGGTAATTTAGCAAAAGCTGCAGCAATCTCATCAGCTAGGTCACGGGGAAGCTCTCCAATTAAGGTTCCCAGAGACATTATAATGACTCCATGCTCTCCAGAACTCTGCACAAACTCCTCCAGGTGTTCAGGAAGAGGTTTTGCAGGTTTACACTGGAATCCTCCCATATAGACAACATTAGGCATGGTGGGACGAGGGAACTCAAACACAAAGTCCGCTCTCATCAGCCAAATGTCTGCCGCTTGAAACAGGGATAAATAGTCTGCGTCTGGACCTAAATATTTACTAACAAGGCCAACATAATATGGTAAAATATAATACGCAATTTGAAACTCTGTGTAGCCAAAAATGAATATGTTAAGGAGTCTCTGAGGAAAGCTCATTTTATCTGACAGCTCGGACCCTACCAATGGCACATAAGAAAGAGGAGTAGGTGCAATTGCAGAATGACCTTCACCATGACTCGTCCATCTGACATTGAAAACAAGAGGCAATTTGAGGTAGTGTGCAAATATAACACCGATTGGTGAAACAGGGTCTGCAAGGACAAGGTCGTATTTGGCATCCAGTAGTGACTGCATCCGATCTTTGTTTTCAAAAAGCAGCTCAATCATTTTGCATCCTTTCTCGTTCATTTCAGCAGACTTTTGTGCCACTTCAATTTCCAGTTTGAGACGTGTCCACAAAGACTTTCCTTCCCTCTGGATTTCCAGCAACTGGGTCACAAACGCAGTTAAAAATTCTTCATCAAATCCAGACTCTGCATTGAGTGTAATTGAAGTGTAGAACGGGGAGTTTTCCTTGATGTACCAGCTGTCTGATGCTCGTACAACAGAAACTTGGTGGCCCCTTGAGTGCAGTTCCTCAATAACGATTTTCATGTTTATCCAGTGGCTCCCGTCCACTGGAAAAACGATAACTTTCCCACCATAAATCACAACTGGGCAGAGGAAGAAGAGGGTGATCCAGACCCAGGGCCAATTCATTTTTATTCTAAAGTTGGGAAGAAAGCATATTATTTCTTAGCAGAGGCACTCTTTTCAAGTGTTTTTATCCAAACATTTAATTTTCTTAAATGCAGTGAATAAAAGTCCAAAAACAGAGACAGTTTCTTATGAATTTAAGTCATAGGCAAACTTATTTAACAGCAGAAATATATCAAAACAGACATTAAAAACACTTGTTCAGTATAATACAAGTGTTTATCCAGTCGTATACTCAATATTTCCAGAAACACATGCCTTTTTGCTAAAACTAACAATATAAACACTTCCACCCACAAATATTTGCCCTGAGCGTGTCTGCGCAGGGGCGTGCACATGAGATCCACTTAAGCAGAGTTCAAACACACACTCATGCCCAGACATGCTGCTCGACCGTGCTAGGCCGTTTGCACTGACATGTTTTAAAAGTCAAGTCTGTAGGATTTTGGGGCATCTGCTGGCAGAAGTTGTATATGATATTTATCTATGTTTTTATCACTTAAGAATAATCTCAGTAAAAGAACTGCTGTGTTTTCATTACTTTAGAGTAAATGGTTTATATCGACATAAGGAGTGGGTTTCTTGCAAGGAGTCAACCATGTTGTCCTTCAATAACTCAAAACAGACACATCAAACACCAGCTTGAGATAGGGCCACTAAATCCTGCACACTAGACATTTAAATACTAAGGTCTAAGCATAAATGCATGTGTTTGAGAAGTACTGAGCATACAACTGGATACGTGAGACTTGGATTATACTGCATGAGATGTGTAAGAGTTTATAAACTGATGTTTTGATATAGTTGTGCTGTTGTTAGATGTGTTCCCGTTTGCTTTGATTCATGAGTATTGTTCCTCTTTTTTGGATTCACCATTCACAGTTGAGACACGATAAAAAAAATTTTAAAAATGTCTTAACTAATTCACTGTAACCTGTGGTGAGTAACTGATATAAAAATGAGCCTTTTGTGGGTGAAGTATTACTTTTACATTTTTTGCTTTTAATAATTTTACTGTGGTTAGTGTAGCCTGCTGCAGTTGGTTTCATCATAGAGACTCAAATGTAAGAACAATGACAAACTAAAAAATAAGGGTGTTAATATTTTTATTTAATTTTATTTCACTTTTTGTCCATCCGCAAATGCTGTTAACACTTTCAGCCACAGTAAGAGCTAATTGTAACTGAGAGAATCTGAACCACAAGAAAATGTATTGCATGCCAGTTAAAAATTAACTTTTGGATAAACACAAAACTTCAAATAGATAGCTATCAGTTATTTTAATTGGCAAAAAAAATGCTAATGTTACCTTTTTGGCATCCAATGTATTTTATTCAATATGCTCCCTTGTTAGAGAGCAGAACACGTCCTCGTCTGCAGGTTCCAACCCACGCAGGACTTTGGTACTGCAATTGCATGTTCTTAAATGCACAAGTGATAAGGGGGTGGAAAGGAGAGTAAAAGTCAACCATTATTTTTGACCCTTACATAAATAGCAGTTATAAAATGATTTATAAAATGCAGGACCTTTATCCTGTGTTACAACTGAAAAGAAACACAAGAAATAAAGATTGTAAAAAACATTTCATTTTTTGGGGGGGGGGGTTGTGTGGCCTACAATGCTTGGGTGAGTGTTCATTTGTCTTCTGAAAAAGTAAAATTATAAAATAGCTGATAATTTGCATTTACAGGCTGGTAAAAATACTGTAAATGGCTGAACAGCAACACCTGCTGGCTGGGAATGTGATTAACACGTCCTCATTTAGATCAGGTTATTTCTAATACATCCATGCTATTAAAACTTATGCCATGGCATATATGAAAAGAAAGTTGATTATTTTTCTCAAGTCCAACAGTCCACATTGTTTTCTTCTTAAAAAAATGGCAATGTGAGTCTTTTTTCCTCTTCTAGCATGATAACATAGTGTAGCATACATCAAAATAGATATAGAGGATAGAGAGTTGAAACTTTTGACTTGACTCATGTCATCAAGTTCGTCTACTAGTACCGTAGCTTGCATTTGCTGTGAATTTTATTTGTTTAAGACCAAAATTAGAGGTTAAACTGATACATTGAAAGGTCAAGAGATTATTAAAAATGACTTGGCTTTAAACAAAGTAATCAAACAGACTTTACTCTTGCAAATTGGCAGTCAGTTGCATAATTGTGTAATGGTAATTACATCTCTTTTTTATTTTTTACAGTCCATTTTTTTCTAGCAATATTTAAGTTACTTGCAGAACACTTAAGACACATTTAAAATGTCAAATTCTGTACTTTTCGATATCCAGCGGATTACAGCCAGATTTCTCATATACCAATGTATTCAAAAATATGAAAATTATCATTCCATTTTTCCTGATTAGTCAGTTTTCACTTTCTTTTTCAAACACAATCTAAAGCATGACCATACTAACCCTGCAAAAAATAACAAAATGAGCAAAGCAGCTGTTACTAAAAATAGTATTACATCTACAGAGTGATAGGAATACCAGGGCATTTTGTAGGACTCTGTTCTCAGGTGAGCTGCACCTTTGTGTCTCATGACAAACTCTAACCAGTAGATTGCACGATCCAGTGGCTTCACTGGCTGATCTCTGTGCAGCCTGGAGAGTCTCTGCATGTTCATCTTGTAGGAGGGCTCATTCAGGACTTCCTGTATGACAGTCTGAAATGTTTCCCTATCCAGTACAGAAACATCTATAACCTTTGCAACACCCTTTGCTCTCAGTCTGGAGAGGTTGTCGGCTTGATCGAACACAATGGGAATGCCGACAATTGGAACTCCATGATATATAGCCTCGTATATTCCGTTAGTTCCTCCGTGACTTACAAAGAGTTTAACATTTGGATGTCCTAGGAGGTCATTCTGTGGCATCCAGTCGACTAGTAAAGTGTTGCTGCCCAAAGTCGCTGGTTTGTCACCTTTATATCTCCAGATGACTTTCTGAGGTAATTTAGCAAAAGCTGCAGCGATCTCATCAGCTAGGTCACGGGGAAGCTCTCCAATTAAAGTTCCCAGAGACATGATGATGACTCCATGCTCTCCAGAAGTCTGCACAAACTCCTCCAGGTGTTCAGGAAGAGGTTTTGAGGGCTTACACTGGAAGCCTCCCATATGAATAATATTCGGCATAATAGGACGAGGAAACTCGAACACAAAGTCCACTCTCATCAGCCACAGGTCTGCAGCTTGAAACAGAGAGAAGTAGTCTACATCTGGGCCAAAGTAGCGGCTGGACAATTCAGAATAATGTGGCCCAACCACCTGCTTGTACAGATGCATCCTCATGGTGTAGAAAACTATGTTTTTGACCCTCTCATAGAAAGTCATTTGATCTGTTAGTTCTGAAGGTGGAAGCGGTACGTAAGAAAGCGGAGAGGGTGCAACAGCAAAATGGGCTTCACCGTGAACAGTCCAGCGGGCGTTAAACACTAACGGCAATCCCAGATAGTGAGCCAGCATGACGCCTCCTCCGTTAGCAGGGTCCGTCAAAACCACATCATACTTGGCGTCTCGCAAGAACTTCATTAACTCTTCATTTTCAAATATGTGCACAATCACTTCACAGACTTTCTTGTGTAATTCAAAGAACTTTTCCTTCAACTCCATGTCTAAAGCAAAGCGGGCCCATGCGGACCCCTTGCTTCGCTTAATTTTAATAACTTCAGAGACAAAGAGTCTAAAAAAATCTTCATTTCCACCACCGGCAACATCCACTGTGACAGTATTGTAATGTGGAGACGCTTCTCTGATGTACCAGCTATCTGCAGCCCGAATGACAGTCACAGTGTGTCCCCTTGTATGCAGCTCCTCAACAAGTACCCTCATATTCACCCAGTGGCTGCCGTCATGTGGAAAAACCAGAACTTTCCCACCGTAGGCTGCTGAAATAATGACAGCCAAAAGAGAGATGATGGAAACCAATGACATCTTCAAATCCTCTTAAACTGTGCAGTCTGAAATCAAAGAAAAAGAGGGGGAAGAAAACAAACAAGTTACTTATGCATTCCAGGAAATGAATGCGCAAAGGCAGATGATAATCCAGGACACCCACAACAGGGAGCTACAATGATGTTCCTTTCAATTGTCTCTCTGTTTGTGTGGAAAAACTCATTCTGACAGCCCTCACGTGCATGTTGCACATGGGGCCTCTCTCAGGAAATTAGAGTGCCAAGAGCTCTGCGTGCATTTTGTTTTGAACCCCGATTCCTCTGAGCAGCAGTGTTTTCACAACCTGAACTGTGTGCATGAAAGAAATATTCAAGAGCTTCCATTTGAGAAAACACATAATCCCAGAGCATTAAATCCCATACACCTATTTTCCTATTGATTAAATGTCTAATCTTTCAACAATGGACTTGATTCAGTAACATTAGCTGGCAAAACCTAGAAAAAATGATTCCCTTACCATGCTGTACAGCTGCTTACAACACTCTCCACAAAGATCACTCACTCTTTTCTCATAAAATGGAAAAAACCTTTAAATGTCAAGCTTACAGCGGAAAGTTCCCCGGCACTCTTGAACACAATCTCTCTCGCCAGACCCAAACAAAACAAAACAGACCACTGAAGAGCTTTTAGTCAAACCAGTGTGGCAATGAAGCACTTCCTGGTTCCTTTTGTCCCACCCTTAAAGACTGTCACAACAGATTCTCCCTTACCAGGGAAGCTTAGTCCTCGTGATGCAATAAGCAAGAGCTGTGGTGCTATTGGCAGGAAATAGTGGCTGTAAATACATGGGTGGTCTACTTCATGCTTGTGTTTCACAACATTAGAGCACCATACTTACTACATGCCTGCAGACTCAGTATATTTGAACTACTGCTATCTTAAAATATAAAGATAACAAAAGTGCAAATTGTGGGTTTTTTTTTATACAGCAGGATTTGAGTCTCTTAAATAACAGTGGGGTTTGTTTGTATCATACAGTGTCATTTGGATGCTACACTGAGAGAGCAGTTTAACATTTGCTGTCACACATTAAGTGTGACATTTTTGCAAATACATTCAAACAGACATCTTGCTAAACACTCAGTGGAGCAGTGGGCGTAGTTAAATGCCAGCAATTCAATTTAAAAAAAAAAATTAACTGTCTGCTTGTAATTGCTGAGGCAGGACTGTGCAGGACTAAAAAAAAAAAATAAAACCACTTCCTGATTTTTTGTGTTTTCTTTTACAGCATTTGCCTCGCCCCTGACGACGGTTCTGCTTAACTTAACTACATTAAATGATTGTCTCTTTAAGACACTCATTATAGTTCAATGAGGCAGAGCTCCAAAGTAATCTAAGGGAAGTGTTTATTTATTGTGGTGATACTCATATGAGACATTATATTAGAATTGAAGAAATCCAAAAGAACAAAACAACATTAACAAAATATAAAACTAATAAAGATAAAAAAGCCCTCACTCTGCTGGATCTTCAGTCTGAAGCCAAAACACTGACAAACACTTTGACCTGAGATGACTTTATCTTGAGCTCCGGATCTGCAGGCAGTGACCACACCTAAATAATCACGGCACCCACATAGACCTGTGCACACCTTTGAGGTAAACTCCACCTCTAGTTTAACATTTTTATTACACAAAGTCAAACATGTTATTATGAAAACAGGTCTAACAGTGTGACGTACTTACTATCTGCTCGACTTTGAGGCTTACCAGACATGTGCTTTCAACATTTGAAAGCATTAAAATGAAACCCAGTTTTAGGAAAAACAAACAGATTTATTTCATTGTTCTTTACAACTCACCATTTGTAGATCCAACAATGTCAGAGATTTCCTTTTCAAATGTTCCACAGAAAGTACAAAATCACAAAATTGGACATAAACATAGACTGTGGCTGAGCTTGGCAGAGGCAAAAAGAAAAAGAATACTTCTCAGGCAACACAAAGCTGCAACACCTGAAGCTGATCACAATGACCTCCTGAAGGGCGTCTGCATCAGATGTGTCAAAAAAAAAAGATGCACCACCTGGTGGTTGGATTTGTAAAACTGAAAATGGCTTACAACACAAAAAATGAATAATACATCAGAAAACATATTTTAGCTTCTGTGGGATAAACCAGACCGGAACAATCAAAACTGATCAATCTGTTTCAATAATATTTCTCATAGAGCTACATTAAGTTACACACAGTACAAATGACTAAGATAAGGTGCAGGTCTTAACCCCAAACGGGTCTTTATTTGTGCCTATGAGCCCCTGCTATCTTAAAATACTTACAGACATCAGGTATCAGGAACATTTAGGCTATTTCCCATGAACACCGGTCAAATGAAGATTAGAAATATCCACAATGGGAAAAGTGAAATCTAAATCAATTTAGAATAATTCCAAGTATTTTACATGTAATGCTCCTGAAAGAAGGTTACAACACCCATATTGATTATGCAAATACTTAACTAAAATACAATCATACAAATTAAAATAGCATACAATGTGATTGCTGAGTAACTGAGTAACATATGGCCATTCAAGCAAACCTCATATTGATCTCTTATAGTAATGCCCAAATCAGCATCAGAATCATGTAAAAAAAATCAAACTAATCCAATCTTTCATTATATAAGATCATGTTAATCATGATTATTTATGATTAAATCACTGATGTATTTAAAAAAATGTACAGAATTTATAGTGCTGAAATGATTAGTCATGTTTCACTTTACGTTTACAGAATGTAGTGAATAAACACCTCATGAAAACGAAAATAATGAAAAGCACGAGCAGCACAGCTCCAGCCAGGAACAAAACCACATCTACAGAGTGATAGGAATACCAGGGCATTTTGTAGGATGCTGCTTTCAAGTGAGCTGCACCTTTGTGTCTCATGACAAACTCTAACCAGAAGAGGGCGTTCTCCAATGGGGTTATTGGCTGATCTCTGTGCAGCCTGGAGAGTCTCTGCATGCTCATCCTGTAGGAGGGCTCATTCAGGACTTCCTGAATAGCATTTAAGAAGTTGTCGTCTTGGTCCATTGTGGCTAATGTAATGATCTTAGCCCCTCCTCTCTCTTGCAGACGCAGCAGGTTGTCATATTGGTCGAAAAACAAGGGCAGACCCACAACTGGGACTCCGTGGTAAATAGCTTCTTGAACCCCGTTTGTTCCTCCATGAGCCACAAAAAGTTTCATCTTGGGATGTCCTAAAAGATCATTCTGTGGCATCCAGTCTACTATCAAAGTGTTGTTGCCCAGAGTGGTCGGTCTTTCACCTTTATGCCTCCAGATGACTTTCTGAGGTAATGTAGCGAAAGCTGCAGCGATGTAGTTTGTTAGGTCAGCAGGAAATTCACTCACAAAAGTCCCCAGAGACATCATGATGAATCCATGCTCTCCAGAAGT
This sequence comes from Plectropomus leopardus, assembly GCF_026936395.1. Classification (NCBI taxonomy): domain Eukaryota; kingdom Metazoa; phylum Chordata; class Actinopteri; order Perciformes; family Serranidae; genus Plectropomus; species Plectropomus leopardus. The sequence continues at coordinate 31,561,899 of NC_142176.1, read as the reverse complement.
CTGCACAAACTCCTCCAGGTGTTCAGGAAGAGGTTTTGCAGGTTTACACTGGAATCCTCCCATATAGACAACATTAGGCATGGTGGGACGAGGGAACTCAAACACAAAGTCCGCTCTCATCAGCCAAATGTCTGCATCAAGCAGTAACTGGGAAAAGTCATTATTGGGCCCAAGATATTTGTCGCACAGTTTCTGGTAAACAATCTGCTTCACCAACTCATTTTGGGTTTGAGTAATTACATGCAAAAAGACATTTTTAACTCGCTGAATAAAGGTCATCTTGTCTGTGTTTCCACTTCCTGTAATAGGAATATATGATAACGGTGAAGGTGCAATTGAAAGATGACCCTCACCAGCTATCAGCCACCGAACATTATACACCAAAGGAAGGTTCAAATATTTGGCCAAAATTGGTCCACCCCCCCAGCAGGGGTCAGTGAGTAACAGGTCAAACTTGCTGTCCTTCATGATTCTCATCAACTCTTGGTCATCTAGCATTGCTGATACAAAGTCAGACACAGCTCTGTGAGCTTCAAGGAACGTGTCAAACATTCCTACAGTCATGTGGAGAAAAATGGTCAGGGGAAGAGCCCCCCTTTCAAATTGAATGACCTCATACACCAGATCTGTTATGAACTGCTGATCTAAGCTCCGCTTCACCTGAACTGTATAAGCATTGTAATAGGAGGATTTATCCTTGATGTACCAGCTTTTGCTTGACCTCACAATGGTTATATTGTGTCCTCGCGCATGCAAAGCTTGAAGTAAGATGTCCATGTTAATCCAGTGGCTGCCCTCAGTGGGAAAGACCAAGATGTTGCCACCTTGACAGAATCTGGGGACGAGCATGAGCAGCAGCAAAACACTGCAGCAACAGATCAGCCTCATCTGGAATGAAAACAATGGACAGAGACTTGGTGAAAAATCTCATTAGAGTGCAACTAATTTAAACTAAAGGGGAACACACCAAAATGAACAATTCCAATATGTTATTTTAACACACCCACAGAATGTTTGTTCTCTTTTTTAATATATATACACAAATGAGCTTCATGCTATTGCAGTGTTCTCAGTTGTGAAACAGAAAATGTGTCTATATACTCAGAGCATTCCCCTGGCTGCTGTCAGTGTCATCCAGAACCAATCATGTACTGATCAGTTAGGTGTACCTCTAGAAAGATTGGAGGATTACCAAGGAGGATGTAAATTTAATCTGCTATATTTTCCCTGGTCTTTTGGCTGATTTGTGGGTAAACTGTAAACAGCCAGAAAAAGAGGTGGGTATATCCCATATACCTGCCTGCCTACCTGTCTTCACTAAACATCTGTCTACAATCTTTCACCATTCATTGTCTATAAAGCACCTCCACACTTTATAACCTATGATATCATAAATTTAAGTTCGAGCACTTTTATTTTTGGATTTGAGAGAGTTGTTCATTTTAACCAATATTTAATAATTTTAGATTGTCTTAGACCAGGGGTAGGCAACCCGAGGCTCTAGAGCCACATGCGGCTCTTTAGCCCCTCTCCAGTGGCTCCTGTGTCTAAACAGTCTAGTTCTGTGTTTCGTATGCATATTATGCAACCTATGCGCATATGCGTGTTGCGCAATAACACAAACAGACAGACAGACTGATAGACAGTCAGGCACACACACACACACACACACACACACACACACACACACACACGGGATCGATATTCGAAACTTATTTCAATAAACTTTTTCTGCATGCGGATCACAAACGCAAGCCTCCTATTTTTGCGAGACGCCGGATCACTATGCATAAACTGAATTTAACAGAGGGCAACCAGGAAATCGCACGGCGACACAACATTAAACATCCGGTTACTTTTCAGAATAAAACACTCCGTGTTTACGCATGATCGTATATCACTTAACTATAGCAACAAAACATCAAAATGAGCGGATCCAGGCCTGTATCAACATGGCAGAAGTTTTCGGAAGTCACAACCGGCAACACAGAGGAGGAGAAGCTAATTTGGGAGGTAGAAAACCACAAAATTATTTATGACACCACATATCCTTTTATTAGGACAACCATAGAATGGAAATGGCGTGGAACAATTTATTAATTAATTTTATTATTGGGAGTTATGGGAGTGAATCGATATCACTATAATTAAGCCATGAAAGGAATGGAGTAATTACTTCTTCTGTACCTATACAATGCGCGTGATTCTGTAATTACCGCGGGAACTCCTCGGTCTCGCCACTCCAGCAGTGCTACGCCGTGCCGGACTCAGAGCGCAAGCGGTACCGGCAACACCGGCAAAACCGCAGCGGAGCCGTAACGCAACGCACATGCAAGCGGTGGAAATCCTCCGAGCAGCAAAATTTGCCTCTACATTCCGTTAACATTCAGTAAATCCGCATATCTGCGCTGAAACATTGTTAACGCGTGCGTACGTGCTTACCGTGGAGCGTATTGTTCCTCCGCACAGGAAAAGTCACGCTGATAGGAAACTGCTTTCTCCAGCGCCAGTAGCCTCCACCAAAGAGACCAGACTGATGGACTCAAGCAACCCGGAAAAGAGGGGAAACATACTGTCAACGGTGTGCGTGCGAACACCCCTGATAAGGAAGTCAATGATTGATAGGATCTTTATATTTTCATGGCATGTGAAATAATCAGATCACGATAAGTCATCATTTATCAGCTTATTGTTTTTAAAGTCGATGCTTTCATAAAAGCATCGGCCAAAATTACAGTTATTCATACATTTTCCTGTTTACTCAACCCCAACCCAGACCTCATTAGACCTGCCAACACGAGATGGCTATCTCACTATCGTTTTGTTACTTGGCAATGACTAAAGGACTACACAAGAGGCTGCACATGTCATGTATTGGCGTCAGTCTGACTGATGGCATAGTCAAACATAAGTTGGATGCTGGTGGATATGTAGAAACAGAGAAAGAAGATGTAGAAACTGGCAGATGGTCAGAGGAGAGTGAGGAGAGCTTTCCATGACAAAAAATGTCACTGCTTACCTTTTCATATCATTTACTTGTCAGGAAGCGTGTTTTTTTTTTCTTTTTTAAAAAACTATTTTAGCTGCATGGGAGCCATTATAATTAAGTTTAAACAGAAGAAATAAGTTTCCTATTCAGCTATTGAAAAAACAGCACATTTCTAATAACTGAAATTCAGAAAAACAAAAATCAGATAGTGTGCACTAACAACATAATACCACATACACTAAATGTGAGTTGAACATAATTGAATGAGTAATGCTGGTTGATGTTAGCATGGATGGACCACTGAATAGGCCTACCAAGCACAGGCCCTGTGGTCCAAAGTATTTGGGCCCTTCACTTGCACATTGTCACTAAAATTAACAGGTACAGATCAGAAAGAGACACAAAATGACAACAAAACGATGCAAAAGAACTGCAGAGAGACACAAAATAATTAGAAAGGGGACAAAAAAGACACAAAATTACTCCATAAACCGAATACAAATATCTCAAAGGGACAGAAAATGACTACAAAGACACACAAAATTATTCCAAAAAGTTGCAAAACAATCAAAAAAAGACACAAAACAATTACAAACAGGCATAAAATAATTCCTAAAATGTGCAAAACAAAGACACAGTATGATTCCAAAAAGGAGCAAAACAACCAAAAAGAGACAGACCGTAACCATATAACAACACAAGATGAATACACACAAAAAAAGAAGAAAAATGACAGCAAAGTCTGTTTGTGTTTCCAGTTCTATGTGGGAGAGGTGGTGAGGCCTTTTACATGTCTTTGCCCAGGGACCCATAATCTCATTATCCACCCATGGATGTGAGGTGTTCATGTCTGTTTGGTATTCACACACTTCAGCACTATGTAGGACCAAGTCTTCAGTGTACTCTGCAATGCTATGAGGTGTACACATAGTCATCAAAAGGCATCAGAACAGGACAACAACAGGAACTGACTACAAAATAAAATGTGTTCAGTTAAACTAAGGAGGAGGCTGTCCCTTATTCTGCATATACTGAAGTAAATTAAGCCCAGCTGAGTGGACAGATGACTGGGTCAGGTGATGAGCTCATGCAGTAAACTCTGAAGGGACAGCTTTTGGGTAGGTGAGGAATGATGGGAGAGGTTATGCACAACATAGAGATTAACAGTATGTGCTAGCAGAGGAACCGCTGTTGCCATGACACTGTGTATATATATTTAGTGTGTTTATATTTGTGTGCATGTATGTATCAACTGTAGAGGGTACTTGTATGTATGCACACAGTATGTTTATGCATATGTTTGTGCATCTATAATGGGTTTCTCTGCCTTCTGGTATACATTTTATTGGTTTCTCTTTCTCTCTCTCTCTCTCTCTACTGTTGATGTTTTACATATTTGGCTGGTGGTAGCAACATGCAAATTTGACATTACTGTAATCACAATCTGTATGGTAGCCCACATACATTATATGTTCCATGTTTAATTAATGTTGGTTTGATTTGACTTTTTTTGCTATGCTGCCCACTGCACCTAGCAAAAATGATATCAAAAATGTATTTTACTCAGCATGCAGTGCAAATGAGCATTTCATTTACCTCATAGTACTACATTATCTTTGTGTTCAGACTCTATACATTCCATTCATCATACAGTAAAACACAGTTATTTCAAATCTACCAGACTCTGCAGCTTGCTTTTCAGTGGGGCAAGGCATTGGTGATAGTGGGGGAGAAGCTGGATAGATGATGAATTTGATGATTTCCCTGCCATAAATTTATATCCTAGCTGGTGACTGATTTAAAGAGCGGAATAAAAGAAATGGTTTGTGATTCAAAATGCAATCGATATTTTTTACACTGGAAAGGAGCTCTGCTTCAGCAAAACAATGCACCAGGTTGACTGGGATCAAAACAATATTACTGCAATATAAAATAGGTCAGTTACACTCATCTTGTAAGTGCACATGGCGCTGTAACGACATGCCTTGGCACTTAGTGCAGGCTTTGATACATGTATGGATAGAAAAAACAATTTAACTTTTATTTCAGAATTGAAAGAGGACAACCTCAAACTGGATTAGAAATAATGGTCAAACACTGGTCTATTCTTTCTTTTGCAATGTAAGGTCAGTTTAGATGGAGCAGATTGTTTCATGTCAATCCAAAAAATATTTGCACACATTTATGGGTCAATATAAAACGTTCTTCTATCATGAACATCAGGTCAAAGTTCAAGTCATGTTTTGACCATGTGGCAACTTTGGAGGCTTAAAAGTGAAGCCAGTGCATGAGTGCCAAAAACTGCAATTCACTGAACTGCTGCTTGAGGCTAGCGCTAAAACAGTAAATCCCCATAGACCACCATGTTAAAACTTGACTTAACTCTTAAATTCAACATTCATCACAACTGTACAGGGGGATGAATTTTTATATAACTCATCCCTTTACATTTTGTTAATGCTCCAAGTTATACATATTTAGAGGCCGTGCCACTTGAGTGACATGCTGTCTGTGAGGAGTCACTAAAGTCTCTGAGTCAGATCCACCCCTCACTCCTCTGCAGCTCAAACCTCTCATCCAGTCACTTCTGGCTCCAAATATCAAACATGGCAACAGCTGAAATGCCGAACTTGAGGCTTCAAAAAGCCAGTCCACAAACCAATGGGTGACACCACAAAACTATGTCCATTATTTACAGTCTATGGTGCTGACCTGTGGCTCTGGACCTTTTTGACACATCAGTACACTTCACCGTCCCATTTACAGTATCCTATGTTTACCTTTTTACTTACATTTACCCTTAATCACCCAAGATCCATTGGAAGAAGCATGTTTAATTGAGAGTGTGTGCATTATATACAGTCACTGACGCATATGAGTCACAGTGCAGAACAGGTAAATAGGTATATCAGCTTCTCACTTTGGTGAAGGACATGCAGTATAGGAAGCGGGCCAAATCTCTATTAGAAATTGCTCAGTTGACATAACATTCCTGAACAAAATCTTTCCAAAGATTTATTTTAATGGAATAACAGCTTGAAGCTCTACTCTGAAATAAAACCAAGTGAGAACATAAACATGACAATGGGACTCCTTTGAGACTCACACTGTATATTAGTTGGACAGAGTACAGGACTGAGAAAAAACAGAATTCTGTTTAAACACGTTGGCTCTAGTTGACAGGCAAGCAGCCAAATGATATAAAAACACCAACCTAATACTGAATACATCCACTCATAACTGCTACATTCAATATCATCCGTCTCTTTGATAATGGCTCCATTACAGACACTTAATTGAAAAAAGGACACCTGTGTCATCTGTTGCTGATGCAAAGCAGACAGGGGTCAAAGCTAGTCATTTTGGCATTGATTTCTCAGGCTTTCATACATAAGGATTCTTAATGCCACTGTATATTTAGTGTGTGTTTGGTTCACTTTCTCTGCCTCTTGAAACCATGGCCACAGAGGTCATTTCCAGAAACTCTAGATGGCATAAACACTGTAGTAAGGTCAGAGAGGTGAATGCAGTGCTGTTTGAGAGCAATAATAGAAACAGAGCAGGGAATGGATTCATTATCAGATGATTGCATCACAAGGCACGTAATGTGTATGGCATATCTGAAACAAATCAAATAGATTTTCTAGTTTCTCATCTTAAAACAGTAAATTTTGATATATATGTTTGTCCATGTACTCTTATATGTGGGCTGGACAGAGAAAAGTCGTGTATGCTAGCGAAATATTTCAGCACAGAAACTATACCAACTCAAGGGAAATGGTTATTGCCCACTCACATCCGGACACAGTGTTGCCAATATAGTGACTTTGTCGCTATATCCAGCGACTTTTCAGACCCCTCTGCGACTTAATGAGTCAAAAGTGACCAGCGACAAATCTAGTGACTTTTTCTGGTCATTTGGGGAATTATTGTGTTGACAAAGGTCTGCAAAAAAGCATCTAACATATATCGTACTCGGTTCACGTTACGGCTGTGCTCACGAGAGCCAAGTACAGCGAGGACGGCTGCCGTCTTCTCGTCACTACTGGCACAGCACTCATGCAGTCCAGCAGCAACAAAACAACTTTGTAAATACATAAATAGTTACTACCTGGTCAGCCTTTTCTATTAGTTTTGCCTCTCTCAGAATTTCATATTATGCAAATTAGTTGATTACGTCATCTAGCTACTTCTAGCGACTTTTGGGAGAGCCAGTAGCTACTTTCCTCACTGAAGAGCTGGCAACACTGTCTGGACAGTAAACATGACGCTACTGCCAGCAGCTGATTAGTTTAGCTTAGCACAAAGACTGGAGGAGAAAACTGCTAGTCTGGCTCTGCTCAAATGTAACAAAATTACCCTACCAGCACCTCTAAAGCTCACCAGCAAAGACACTGTATCTTTTCGCAGTTTTTCCACATTTTTTTTTAAAGGATTTAATCAGATATGTGTGATTACATAGCTTCAGTGGTGCTAGTGGGCCGATTTTATTACCAACGACCCAGGCTAGCTTTTTTCCACTATTTTCGGTCTTTGTGCGAAGATACATAAGCTGAGTGCTATCTAATTCCATTATATTGTGAGAAGGCAGAAATCTCTACAGCCATTACCCGGCAACTCACTGTAATAAAAGGTTGATTGATGAACAGCACTACAGTTGAAAGGAAATATATGTCTTTTTGATTATAGGTGAACTGCCCCTTCACTGTGTAGATGTTGTTGATGAGTTTTTACAAAATGCTTCCTTTATGTAGGAGTGGATTGACAGGAAACTCAGATGGAACCCTGATGACTATCTGGGTATTACGATCATCCGAGTCCCTTCTGACAGGATCTGGCTACCTGATTGTACTGTATGATAAGTATGTGCATTATATATGGAAGGAAATTACATCGATGAAAATGTATATTTTGCAAATGTATATGATGGCAATTGAAATAGAAACCTAGAATCAAATAGAGGCACTAAGTAAAATAAGATAATCTAGCTATAAGTTAATATTTTAGATGCATAAATGTTATTTCTTTCAACAGCTCTGATGGGCGTTTTGAGGGCACTGTCACCAAAGCTGTTGTTAAATATGATGGAACCATATCATGGACTCCACCTGCCAATTACAAGTCAGCATGTACCATTGACGTCACCTTCTTCCCTTTTGACCTCCAGAATTGTTCAATGAAGTTTGGCTCCTGGACATATGATGGCTCCCAGGTGAGTCTCTACTCCACAGAACATAAGTGTTGGTCATGACCAGTGACTGACACGATATTGCCCTCTGCATTTAACAGGTGGACATAATTCTGGAGGACTCATAACATTGACAAACATTTTGACCTGAGATGACTTTATCTTGAGCTCTGGATCTGGAATAAAAGGCAGGCAGTGACCACACCTAAATAATCATGGCGCCCACATAGACCTGTGCACACCTTTGAGGTAAACTCCACCTCTAGTTTAACATTTTTATTACACAAAGTCAAACATGTTATTATGAAAACAGGTCTAACAGTGTGACGTACTTACTATCTGCTCGACTTTGAGGCTTACCAGTGACATGTGCTTTCAACATTTGAAAGCATTAAAATGAAACCCAGTTTCAGGAAAGACAAACAGATTTATTTCATTGTTCTTTACAACTCACCATTTGTAGATCCAGCAACGTCAGAGATTTCCTTTTCAAATGTTCCACAGAAAGTACAAAATCACAAAATTGGACATAAACATAGACTGTGGCTGAGCTTGGCAGAGGCAAAAAGAAAGAATACTTCTCAGGCAACAACAACAAAGCTGCAACACCTGAAGCTGATCACAATGACCTCCTGAAGGGTGTCTGCATCAGATGTGTCAAAAAAAAAAAAGATGCACCACCTGGTGGTTGGAGGTGTAAATCTGAAAATGTCTCACGACACAGAAAAAAAAGTACTAAGTCACAGAGCTACCTTCAGTTACACATAGTACAGATGACTAAGATAAGGTGCAGGTCTTAACCCCAAACGGGTCTTTATTTGTGCCTATGAGCCCCTGCTGTCTTAAAATACTTACAGACATCAGGTATCAGGAACATTTAGGCTATTTCCCATGAACACCGGTCAAATGAAGATTAGAAATATCCACAATGGGAAAAGTGAAATCTAAATCAATTTAGAATAATTCCAAGTATTTTACATGTAATGCTCCTGAAAGAAGGTTACAACACCCATATTGATTATGCAAATACTTAACTAAAATACAATCATACAAATTAAAATAGCATACAATGTGATTGCTGAGTAACTGAGTAACATATGGCCATTCAAGCAAACCTCATATTGATCTCTTATAGTAATGCCCAAATCAGCATCAGAATCATGTAAAAAAATCAAACTAATCCAATCTTTCATCATATAAGATCATGTTAATCATGATTATTTATGATTAAATCACTGATGTATTTGAAAAAAATGTACAGAATTTATAGTGCTGAAATGATTAGTCATGTTTCACTTTACGTTTACAGAATGTAGTGAATAAACACCTCATGAAAACGAAAATAGTGAAAAGCACGAGCAGCACAGCTCCAGCCAGGAACAAAACCACATCTACAGAGTGATAGGAATACCAGGGCATTTTGTAGGATGCTGCTTTCAAGTGAGCTGCACCTTTGTGTCTCATGACAAACTCTAACCAGAAGAGGGCGTTCTCCAATGGGGTTATTGGCTGATCTCTGTGCAGCCTGGAGAGTCTCTGCATGCTCATCCTGTAGGAGGGCTCATTCAGGACTTCCTGAATAGCCTTTAAGAAGTTGTCGTCTTGGTCCATTGTGGCTAATTTAATGATCTTAGCCCCTCCTCTCTCTTGCAGACGCAGCAGGTTGTCATATTGGTCGAAAAACAAGGGCAGACCCACAACTGGGACTCCGTGGTAAATAGCTTCTTGAACCCCGTTTGTTCCTCCATGAGCCACAAAAAGTTTCATCTTGGGATGTCCTAAAAGATCATTCTGTGGCATCCAGTCTACTATCAAAGTGTTGTTGCCCAGAGTGGTCGGTCTTTCACCTTTATGCCTCCAGATGACTTTCTGAGGTAATGTAGCGAAAGCTGCAGCGATGTAGTTTGTTAGGTCAGCAGGAAATTCACTCACAAAAGTCCCCAGAGACATCATGATGAATCCATGCTCTCCAGAAGTCTGCACAAACTCCTCCAGGTGTTCAGGAAGAGGTTTTGCAGGTTTACACTGGAATCCTCCCATATAGACAACATTAGGCATGGTGGGACGAGGGAACTCAAACACAAAGTCCGCTCTCATCAGCCAAATGTCTGCATCAAGCAGTAACTGGGAAAAGTCATTATTGGGCCCAAGATATTTGTCGCACAGTTTCTGGTAAACAATCTGCTTCACCAACTCATTTTGGGTTTGAGTAATTACATGCAAAAAGACATTTTTAACTCGCTGAATAAAGGTCATCTTGTCTGTGTTTCCACTTCCTGTAATAGGAATATATGATAACGGTGAAGGCGCAATTGAAAGATGACCCTCACCAGCTATCAGCCACCGAACATTATACACCAAAGGAAGGTTTAAATATTTGGCCAAAATTGGTCCACCCCCCCAGCAGGGGTCAGTGAGTAACAGGTCAAACTTGCTGTCCTTCATGATCCTCATCAACTCTTGGTCATCTAGCATTGCTGATACAAAGTCAGACACAGCTCCGTGAGCTTCAAGGACAATGTCAAACATTCCCACAGTCATGTGGAGAAAAATGGTCAGGGGAAGAGCCCCCCTTTCAAATTGAATAACCTCATACACGAGATCTGTTATGAACTGCTGATCTAAGCTCCGCTTCACCTGAACTGTATAGGCATTGTAATAGGAGGATTTATCCTTGATGTACCAGCTTTTGCTTGACCTCACAATGGTTATATTGTGTCCTCGCGCATGCAAAGCTTGAAGTAAGATGTCCATGTTAATCCAGTGGCTGCCCTCAGTGGGAAAGACCAAGATGTTGCCACCTTGACAGAATCTGGGGACGAGCATGAGCAGCAGCAAAACACTGCAGCAACAGATCAGCCTCATCTGGAATGAAAACAATGGACAGAGACTTGGTGAAAAATCTCATTAGAGTGCAACTAATTTAAACTAAAGGGGAACACACCTAAATGACGGATTCCAATATGTTATTTTAAAAGCCTTGGAAAGTTCAGTCAATATTTGTGAACATGAGTTACTCCCTCTCAAAGACAGAAACTTAAGAGGCTAGACTTGTGATGTCATCGCGTTTTAAGTCTGGAGCTGCTCCATAGACGATGAATGGGAGACTGATTTATCGATATCATATTCCATAGGCCTACTTTTCTATCATTTGGTGGAAAGACAAGGCAAAAATACGCATTTAACAGAACAGGTTTTACCCTTACTTATAGTCATAATTTTAATGATTAGGAAATAAATAATTGTATTACGTATTATATTAAACACATACTTTGAAACATCGGCATCTGTAGTTTCAATTATGCTTCATAAGATGATTAGAGCTCATGATGGGCCGTTAAACAGGTTATGGTTCCATCTCTACCAAGCCTTTTATATCACTGGGAAATCAAATTTCTTACACAAACATTTCTATTATTCGGGTTACATTTTCTTTTTCCTGATGTTACATCTGATGATGACGGATGTGCCGGTGTCGTGCAGCAACAGCTGATGGAGTTGAAGGAGTTTTTTGTTTTCCTGAAGTTCTGCATTCCGTATGTATATTACGCAACCGTGCTCCTTCAGACGCAAGCGTGTGCGCGTGTCGCGCAATCAAACCATACATCCATGAATCAAACACACACACACACACACACACACACACACACACACACACACACGGCATCGATATTCGAAACTTTCTCCATGCAAGCCTCCTATTTTTGCCGGACGCCGGATCAATTCGCATAATTCAGCCGAATCAAACGGCGACACAACATTAAAACATCCGGTTACTTTTCAGAATAAAACACCCCGTGTTTATGTATGATCGTATTTCACTTAACTACATCAACAAAACATCAAAATGAGCGGATCCAGGCCTGTACAGGTCAGAAGTTTTCGGAGGTCTCCACCGGCAACACAGAGGAGAAGCTAATTTGTGAGGTGGAAAACCACAAAATTATTAATGACACCACATATCCTTTTATTAGGACAACCATAGAAAGACATCACTATAATTAAGCCATGGAGTGAATGGAGTTATTACTTCTTCTGTACCGATATAATGCGCGTGAATCTGTAATTACCTCAGAGCGCAAACGGCGAAAATCCCCCGAGCAGCAAAATTTGCCTCTACATTCCGTAAACATTCAGTAAATCCGCACATCTACGCTGAAACATTCTTAAAGCGTGCGTACGTGCTTACCGTGGAGAGTATTGTTCCTGCGCACAGGAAAAGCTCTGCTGGTAGGAAACAGCCTTGTCCAGCGCCAGTGGCCGACACCCAACTCAGCGAGTCCAGACCATGGTCCAGACCAGACTGATGGACTCGTGCAAAAGAGGAGTAACATATGACTGCCAACAGTGTGCTTGCAAACACCCAGTGATTTGAATGTTGAAGTTAATGATTAATAGGATCTATATATTTTCATAACAAATTGATGGCATGTGAAATAATCATTATAATGATAAGTGATTATTTATAAGCTTATTGATTTCAAAGTCTTTCATAATTGGCAATAACTTATGAGCTACAATTATGCATCATTTTCTGGTTTAATCAGCCCCAACCCAGACCTCATTCGACCTGCCAACACGAGATGGCAATCTTACCATCGTGTTGTTACTTGGCAATGTCTAAAGGACAACACAGGAGGCTGCACATGTCATTTGAACGGCGCTAATAGCTGTCGGCTCTGGCTTTGGTCCAGTGCAGTCTTTCTACTCACTGCTATCATTTCAGACAACTTAAATTTTTACCCTAATTTGGCAGCAGTGTCTCGATGTTAATTCTTCATGTCTTCAGTCTACTAGATGTAGGTTGTGTTTGAATATCACTAATAATAAAATTACCATTACAGACAAAAACAATATTAGTAGTGTACAACATCTATAGCTGGATATCAGCAATTCTCTTCATGTGTGTTTAAAGTACAACATCTCTTTCAAATTCATTCTGGCTGGGTCCTGTGCAAAAGCAGTCTCTGCCCCCCCCCCCCCCCTTTCCTCTCTTGAATATTGTCTGTCCATTTTGATAGCTATTTTCTTTTACATTTGTTTAAAAAAATATTGCTTTCTTTCTTGTCCCTGTGTTTCTTCTTTTCTGTATTGTCTTTTTGGAGCTCTGATTTCCGCCTCTTGGGAAAAGACATGACAGTGTACATTTGTGCTCTAGCAGCATAAACATAAGCGTCACTCAGCTCTATCTGTATTTAGAGACAAATCCCAGTACACAGGTGGACTAAACCATTGTATGCCTTTAAGGGGTGAAAAGGGCCTCAGAGACACCTCCACTATTATTCATGTATTAAAAAAGTTCAGTCTTCCAAACAATTTATTCGGCCAATTTTCATTCACTTGTGACACTTATTACCTACAAATAAACAAAACCAAACTCTTTAATTACAGACTTTTCCACGAGCCATTGGGGCCCTGTGTAATCAGTGCCCCTTCCCCCTAACTATGATGCCTCTACCTCCATATGTCTTTACAGGTATTATTAATTTAGATGTGATTTCAACTTGTATTCACTAATACCTATTTTAAAATTTTATAAAACATACAGAAGGTAAAATTAAACTTGAATTGTTTGATGCATGCAATATTGAAAAGAAATTTTGTCATTTTGATGCAAGAAGATTGGTTTTACACACAACATCTGAAATGTTACTTCAGGAACACATTGCAATCAAATGATCTTTTATTTCTTGATGGCAGTAGTCCTGAAATCCTTCAAGGCTTTTAAGATGTAATTATACTGAATAGAAAAATCAGTGTACCCTTGCTGGCCATCCTTTGCAATTAGTTTAAAACTGAGGGTCACATAAGTCATTCAACAATGTGTTTATGCAAAGAATGCTAAAAATATTTACTGTAATGATCATAAAATGATAAGAGTTACCCCTCTTCTTAAAACTGAAAAGATAGCATGACTGTGTGTGTGTGTGTCTGTGTGTGTGTGTGTGTGTGTGTGTGTGTGTGTGTGTGTGTGTGTGTGTTGGACTATTATAGGTCCACACATTAAAGATAAAAGAAACTAATGTAAAATGATTGGAAAAAAAAAAAGAATTAATCCACCAGAAAGGCAAAGGTCACATTTTCCATTGCAAAGTGTTGTACAAGTAAAAACATTAAAATAAAATAAAAAGTGAAAAACAAGATCATAACAAAAACTAAAAATTAAAAAAATATTCAAATATCCCTAGCCCAAGGTGCTGAATACATTTTACAACACCAGCTGGATATTGATTTTCTTCCTCCATCCCAAACAGCATCTCTGGGTCCCACAATATGCTGTCGCCATGGCAGCACACACGCTCACACATACAGAGTGACTGAGAGGAACAGAGAGGTACAAAATGTAACATCACATCACAAACAGAATCTCAGTGACAGAGCTGCACTTGCCATCCTTGACGCTGCTGTGGAGAGGTGGTGAGGTAGCTACATGGAGGGGGCGACTATCCCCGTCTATGATTAGTGACCACGAGAATCCCAGCCGGAGCGGGGAGGAGGGGGCGGGCTCTCTGTAGAAGGAGGAGGAGGAGGAGATGATGAGGATGCGTTGCCTGTGCACAATTGGAAGCAGCAGGGAGTGAAGCAGCATCTGTATGAGGCGAGAGAAACAACCTGCATGGAATGGGGGAGAGCTAAAGCAGCACTGTCGCTGTCGTCAAGAATCCTACCGCCTCCACCACTGCTGCCACTCTGGATTGGGTGTTAATGGAAGACAACCAGAGCAGGTATGTATACAGAATTTGGATGCTTACTGTGTGAGGTGAAGTAATTACCCTGGAGAGGGTCAGGTTAGCAAGGTGAGAGAGTGCATTCTTGTGGCTTGTACCGGATGCTGTGTATTAAAGATGTGCTGAATACAGTTTGTGTTTTAGTATGGACGATATCAGGATGTTAAGCCTATTCAGTCAAATCAATAGGTGTGATTGCATATAGCCTTACCAGTTGGGAGCAAGGGTGGCTGCCTTGAGATTTGAACCCTTAACCCCCAAGGCATGATTAAAACCATACTCTTAACAGCTGAGATGATTGGCCATTGTACACGTAAGCTTCTCATAATCGCTGTTTATATTTATTTCTCAGCTCTGTGATGCCCGAGGGACCAGCTGTGTGGATCCAGTGCCACCTCTGATATGATGCTGAGAGCAGGAAGAGCAGCCACCTCTCTTGCACTGCTGCTGCTGCTGCCGTTGCTGTGCTGCTGCCACCTGTGTCACTCACTGCGTAAGTTTCTCAAGGACTGGGAATGCCTCTTCAAATTACCATGGCGGAATGTAATAGCGTCAGTGTGACAGATGGCATAGTCAAAGATAAGTTGGACTCTGGTGAATATGTAGAAACAGAGAAAGAAGATGTAGAAACCGGCAGATGGTCAAAGGAGAGTGAGGAGAGCCTTCCAAGTCAAAAAATGTGACCGCTTACCTTTTCATATCATTTACTCGTCAGGCAGCTTGATTTTCATTTCTTAATGATTTTAGCTGCATGGGAGCCATTATAATTGAGTTTGAATGTAAGAAATAAGTTTCCTATTCAGCGATGGAAAAAACAACACAAAAAAGACACAAAATTACTTCACAAACCGAACACAAATACCTCAAAGAGACACAAAATGACTACAAAGAGACACAAAATAATTCCAAAAAGCAGCAAAGCAATCAAAGAGAGACACAAAACAATAACAGAGTCACAAAACAATTCACAGTATGATTCCAAAAAGGAGCAAAACAACCAAAAAGAGACAGACCATAACCATATAACAACACAAGATGAATACACACAAAAAATAAGAAAAATGACAGCAAAGTCTGTTTGTGTTTCCAGTTCTATGTGGGAGAGGTGGTGAGGCCTTTTACATGTCTTTGCCCAGGGACCCATAATCTCATTATCCACCCATGGATGTGAGGTGTTCATGTCTGTTTGGTATTCACGCACTTCAGCACTATGTAGGACCAAGTCTTCAGTGTACTCTGCAATGCTATGAGGTGTACACATAGTCATCAAAAGGCATCAGAACAGGACAACAACAGGAACTGACTACAAAATAAAATGTGTTCAGCTAAACTAAGGAGGAGGCTGTCCCTTATTCTGCATATACTGAAGTAAATTAAGCCCAGCTGAGTGGACAGATGACTGGGTCAGGTGATGAGCTCATGCAGTAAACTCTGAAGGGACAGCTTTTGGGTAGGTGAGGAACAGCAGGTGAGGTATGATAGGAGAGGTTATGCACAACATAGAGATTAACAGTATGTGCTAGCAGAGGAACCGCTGTTGCCATGACACCGTGTATATATATTTAGTGTGTTTATATTTGTGTGCATGTATGTATCAACTGTAGAGGGTACTTGTATGTATGCACACAGTATGTTTATGCATATGTTTGTGCATCTATAATGGGTTTCTCTGCCTTCTGGTATACATTTTATTGGTTTCTCTTTCTCTCTCTCTCTACTGTTGATGTTTTACATATTTGGCTGGTGGTAGCAACATGCAAATTTGACATTAGTGTAATCACAATCTGTATGGTAGCCCACATACATTATATATTCCATGTTTAATAATGTTGATTTGATTTGACTTTTTTGTCATGCTGCCCACTGCACCTAGCAAAAAACATTGACTCCATAAAAATAAGAACATCAAAAATGTATTTTACTCAGCATGCAGTGCAAATGAGCATTTAATTTACCTCATAGTACTACATTATCTTTGTGTTCAGACTCTATACATTCCATTCATCATACAGTAAAACACAGTTATTTCAAATCCAGCAGACTCTGCAGCTTGCTTTTCAGTGGGGCAAGGCATTGGTGATAGTGGGGGAGAAGCTGGATAGATGATGAATTTGCTTATCACACAGTCATTGATTGAGGGTGTTGCAGCCTTGTCTTTTATTGATCCGCACACACTGAGAGGGGTGACTCCATACATTTGTGGTCAGCCTCGCGGTAGATTTCCAGCCACGTTCCCTGCCATAAATTGAGTTTATATCTGCGTTGGTGAATGATTTAAAGAGCGGAATGAAAGAAATGGTGTGTGATTCAAAATGCAATCAATATTTTCTACACTGTAAAGGAGCTCTGCTTCAGCAAAACAATGCACCAGGTTGACTGGGATCAAAATAGTATTACTGCAATATAAAATAGGTCAGTTACACTCATCTTGTAAGTGCACATGACGCTGTAACGACATGCCTTGGCACTTAGTGCAGGCTTTGATACATGTATGGATAGAAAAAACAATTTAACTTTTATTTCAGAATTGAAAGATCAATATACAACAGTTCCTCTATCATGACCATCAGTTCAAAGTTCAAGTCATGTTTTGACCACGCGGCAACTTCGAAGGCTGAAAAATGAAGCCAATGCGTAAGTGCCAAAAACTGCAATTTACCGAAGGGCCGCTTAAGGCTAGCGCTAAAACAGTAAATCCCCATAGACCACCATGTTAAAACTTAACAGCAAAACTAAACATGTTTACAGCCTGCTACAAAAAACAGTCTTAAATTCAACATTCATCACAACTGTACAGGGGGATGAATTTTTATATAACTCATCCCTTTACATTTTGTTAATGCTCCAAGTTATACATATTTAGAGGCCGTGCCACTTGAGTGACATGCTGTCTGTGAGGAGTCACTAAAGTCTCTGAGTCAGATCCACCCCTCACTCCTCTGCAGCTCAAACCTCTCATCCAGTCACTTCTGGCTCCAAATATCAAACATGGCAACGGCTGAAATGCCGAACTTGAGGCTTCAAAAAGCCAGTCCACAAACCAATGGGTGACGCCACAAAAGCTACGTCCATTATTTGCAGTCTATGGTGCTGACCTGTGGCTCTGGACCTTTTTGAAACATCAGCACACTTCACCGTCCCATTTACAGTATCCTATGTTTACCTTTTTACTTACATTTACCCTTAATCACCCAAGATCCATTGGAAAGCAGTATTTTTTTTTTAAGGAAGCATGTTTAATTGAGAGTGTGTGCATTATATACAGTCACTGACGCATATGAGTCACAGTGCATAACAGTTAAATAGGTATATCAGCTTCTCACTTTGGTGAAGGACATGCAGTATAGGAAGCGGGCCAAATCTCTATTAGAAATTGCTCAGTTGACATAACATTCCTTAACAAAATCTTTCCAAAGATTTATTTTAATGGAATAACAGCTTGAAGCTCTACTCTGAAATAAAACCAAGTGAGAACATAAACATGACAATGGGACTCCTTTGAGACTCACACTGTATATTAGTTGGACAGAGTACAGGACTGAGAAAAAACAGAATTCTGTTTAAACACGTTGGCTCTAGTTGACAGGCAAGCAGCCAAATGATATAAAAACACCAACCTAATACTGAATACATCCACTCATAACTGCTACATTCAATATCATCCGTCTCTTTGATAATGGCTCCATTACAGACACTTAATTGAAAAAAGGACACCTGTGTCATCTGTTGCTGATGCAAAGCAGACAGGGGTCAAAGCTAGTCATTTTGGCATTGATTTCTCAGGCTTTCATACATAAGGATTCTTAATGCCACTGTATATTTAGTGTGTTTGGTTCACTTTCTCTGCCTCTTGAAACCAAGGCCACAGAGGTCATTTCCAGAAACTCTAGATGGCATAAACACTGTAGTAAGGTCAGAGAGGTGAATGCAGTGCTGTTTGAGAGTAATAATAGAAACAGAGCAGGGAATGGATTCATTATCAAGCAAAGGACTACTGAATAAATCAAAGCTGCTGTTATATCTACTGCATTATCTACAAGTTCATATAAAGTTGTAAATTTTCTGTTTAACCTTCACATTTTTTACACCTTTTTAGGGGTTCCAAAACTCTCTTCCTTTGCAAAAGCAGAGGACAAACTGTTCAAATACCTCTTTGGAAACTACCAGAAATGGGTCCGTCCAGTGGAATACCTAAACCAGACAATACGTGTGAAGTTTGGACTGGCCATCTCCCAGCTAGTTGATGTGGTGAGGACAGAAAGGCACTGATTATTGATACTGTTAATGAATGTGTCACTGAGATGTAAAATACATCACATGAATGTCAAAAAACGATGGTTTTTCATTTGTTTCTCTACTTGTTCTTTGTTTTGCTTATCTCTCTTCTAGGACGAGAAAAATCAGCGAATGACAACCAATGTGTGGATGAAACAGGTAAGTAGAGCTTCACATCTAACCTAAAATCATTGCATATCACTATTATTAGTAAACATGCAGGTAAAGTTGTTGGGTTATGGCTGTTGGTGTTTACGGCATGGTTGAGGAAATATTCTAAGACAACCTCTGGCATTACATGGCATTTGGAGGCAACCAGTCACCCCTTTTTAATCTGGTCTGATGGCATTTCACTGACAGTCCTCATCTATGTGAGTCCTTTCGGCCCTGAGCCCATGCACCTGCCTCCACAAGCTGCCCCCTCCCCGCTCCTGCTCCTGTCAGCCTTATTCATTGTCTTGGGTGTCCCATCTGTCATGCATCTTTTGAATTATCCCCACAGACCAGGCTCTGCCATTTGGGTCAGTTGGTCCTTATCACGATGATGGATTGCATCATGCAAAAAGGGTGATGGAAGGACAATGGCCCCCACTATTGATGCCTATCTATTATATATGTCATTTGCAGAGTATGACAGATGTCACCTTTGTTTGTGGTCACCTTTTTCATTTAGAAAATGAATACCTTCAGATGATTGCATCACAAGGCACTTGATGTGTATGACATATCTGAAACAAATCAAACAGATTTTCTAGTTTCTAATCTTAAAACAGTTAATTTTGATATATATGTTTGTCTATGTACTCTTCTACGTGGGCTGGACAGAGCAAAATCGTGTATGCCAGCGATTTATTACAGCACAGAAACTGTACCAACTCAAGGGAAATGGTTATTGGCCACTCGCATGTGGACAGTAAACATGAAGCCACCACCAGCAGCTGATTAGCGTAGTTTAGTTTAGCACAAAGACTTAAGTAGAAAACAGCTAGTCTGGCTCTGCTCAAATGTAACAAAATAGCCTGTCAGCACCTCCAAAGCTCACAAATAAACACACTGTATCTTTTCGCAGTTTTTATTTTTCCCACAGTTTTTTGTATTTAATGAGATGCGCGTGATTAGTTAGCTTTAGCGGCACTATTGGGCTGATTTTATTACCAAAAACCCAGGCTAGCTTTTTTCCACAATTTTCTATCTTTGTGCGAAGCTACATTAGCCAACTGCTGGCTGTAGTTTCTTAGCATACAAAACAGATGAGTATTATCAATATTCCCTGCTGTGATATTCATCAGTCAAGATTTGTATGGTGTGACTTGCCACGTTTTGGAGATATCGACTGGCTGTAGAGATGTCTGCCCTCTCTCAGTTATAATGGGGTGAAATGGTCACAATGTGTCTCTCCAGAAGTCATAACCTGATTACTCAAGATAAGACACAGACCTTGGTGTGAGCAGTATCATGTAGGAACTATTTTCTTTGTACCAAACTACAACTGCTAAACGCATCACCACACAGAGGGAAGCATGCACCTATTGCTTACTCACCTAGCACCACTTAGCTATCTAACGTTAGCTTGGCCAAGCAGAAAGCCATTAATATTTGCATTTCACGCTAAGACCAACACAAGCCTTTTGTCTAGATGTACGCTGCCTTCTCATGATTACTGTAAAGTGACATTGCTATGGAGTTTTTCAAATACAGCCTATTTTTTTTTTTTTTTTTGGACCTTTGGGCACCACAAGCCGAGTGCCATCTAATAACATTATATTGCGAGAAGGCAGACATCTCTACAGCTATTACTCGGCATCTCACTCTAAAAAAAAGGTTGATTGATGAATAGCACTACAGTTGAAAGGAAATATATGTCTTTTTGATTATAGGTGAACTGCCCCTTCACTGTGTAGATGTTGTTGATGAGTTTTTACAAAATGCTTCCTTTATGTAGGAGTG
The DNA here is from genome assembly GCF_026936395.1 of Plectropomus leopardus. Classification (NCBI taxonomy): domain Eukaryota; kingdom Metazoa; phylum Chordata; class Actinopteri; order Perciformes; family Serranidae; genus Plectropomus; species Plectropomus leopardus. The sequence continues at coordinate 31,540,772 of NC_142176.1, read as the reverse complement.
GATTGACAGGAAACTCAGATGGAACCCTGATGACTATCTGGGTATTACGATCATCCGAGTCCCTTCTGACAGGATCTGGCTACCTGATGTTGTACTGTATGATAAGTATGTGCATTATATATGGAAGGAAATTACATGGATGAAAATTTATATTTTGCAAAATGTATATGTTGGTTATGACAATTGAAATAGAAACCTAGAATCAAATAGAGGCACTAAGTAAAATAAGATAATCTAGCTATCAGTTAATATTTTAGATGCATAAATGTTATTTCTTTCAACAGCTCTGATGGGCGTTTTGAGGGCACTGTCACCAAAGCTGTTGTTAAATATGATGGAACCATATCATGGACTCCACCTGCCAATTACAAGTCAGCATGTACCATTGATGTCACCTTCTTCCCTTTTGACCTCCAGAATTGTTCAATGAAGTTTGGCTCCTGGACATATGATGGCTCCCAGGTGAGTCTCTACTCCACAGAACATAAGTGTTGGTCATGACCAGTGACTGACACGATATTGCCCTCTGCATTTAACAGGTGGACATAATTCTGGAGGACTTCCATGTGGACAAGAAGGACTATTTTGACAACGGTGAATGGGAAATAGTGAAGGCCACAGGCAGTCGTGGTCTGAGGACAGATGGCAGCGCCTCTTATCCCACCATCACGTACTTCTTCATCATCCGCAGGTTGCCTCTTTTCTACACCCTCTTCCTTATCATCCCCTGCATTGGCCTGTCCTTCCTCACCATCCTTGTCTTCTATCTGCCCTCAAATGGTGGCGAGAAGATCTCTCTCTGTACCTCAGTTCTGGTGTCGCTCACAGTTTTCCTCCTGGTCATTGAGGAGATCATACCTTCCTCTTCAAAGGCAATCCCTCTAATCGGGGAGTACCTGGTCTTCACTATGATCTTCGTCACACTCTCCATCATCATCACCGTCTTTGCCATCAACATCCACCATCGCTCCTCCTCTACACATCACGGCATGGCACCCTGGGTGAGGAGGATCTTCCTGCATCGACTGCCTAAGCTGCTATGTATGCGCAGCCATGCAGACCGCTATGCCCCAGCTGGAGTAACCAGAGCAGGAGGCGCAGGAGGACAGGATATGATGAAGGACTCGAAACCTGAACTGACACCTCTGCTATACACCAGACACAACCTACAGGCAGCTTTGGATTCTATTCGCTACATAACCATGCATGTGGTGAAAGAAAATGAGGTCAGAGAGGTGAGTGTGTTGGATCTGCACCTCTGCAAGCAATAATAGAAATGGTAAAAGTGATTAAAAAATGATCATTTCTGGCCCCATACTTGAGCACAACTTTAAGTACATGAAAGTGATATGCTTTTTTTTGTGTCCCAGGTGGTTCAAGACTGGAAATTTGTAGCCCAGGTCCTGGATCGAATGTTTCTTTGGGCCTTCCTCCTGGTGTCCATCCTGGGCTCTGCTCTCCTCTTCATCCCAGTTATTTACAAATGGGCCAACATCATCGTCCCTAACCATGCTGGAAGTACACTGTAAGAGCCACAGTTCAACTAGCCAAAAATGGAGGCAAAGCACATTAAAAGCTTGTTATGGGTCTTATTTGAGATTTGAAAGACTATACTGTGATTACCACTCAGATGCGTCCCTGCTCTGCGTATCCACAGTCATTCTGTAAACCACAGCTGTGCCAGAGATCAAGCTGCAGATTTTGGAGCCTTGTTTGCTGTGTATCTCACAAAGACTTTTTGTTTGTTTGTTTGTTTGTTTGTTTTTAAGAGATTTTGAATGTATTTCTTAGTTTAAAGATAAATTAAAAGACTAAATTGATGTATTACATATGATAAGAAAGATCAACATTCAGCCGTGTCCCATGCATTTTTGTCTGCATCTCACACATTAATAAAATTTCAATTACCTAATTTCACCTACTGTACTTGCTGGAATCCAGAGGTGAGAGAATCAAGCAAGTTGAGTGTGAGCTATAAGCCATGGTATGTCAGGTACTTTCTGAGGTTTCGCATACTGCTGTTCTTTTCTACTGTCATTATTGAATCCAAATTTTATTATTTTTGGACTAGCCCCCTCCATGAGAGCTACCTCATGTGTTAGCCTCTTCTGGTCTGCTGCATCCAAGTAGGTTGCCATTGCATGCATGGCAATCCATCAGTCATATTTCAAAAACAAAATGTAGATTCTTAATGTCTATAAAAATGCCAGTATTTTATTTTTAAAAAGTCAAGTTCTTTTGAGTTATATGTATGAAGTCTAAGTCAAGTCAAGTCTTTTATCATTGTTTCTTTAGCAAGTTCTCTTATTTGCCACGTGTTTCTTGAGTCAAGTGATGTGCGTTGATCTCACCTCTGCTGGCATCATAGAGAGATACATCTTTGGGTCTGATAGAGATTCATGGATGCAAAATATGCAAAATAGGAATAGGACATGTCCTCACAGGATCATTTCACAAATGTCCCTCTAATGACTCTTGTGTTTATGCAGGACACACTGTTGAATATCAGTTCAGTTCAATACAACTTTATATATCTCTGTAAGAGCAATTACAGGGCTCTCGTGACAATCACACACAAACACAGACACAGACACAGACACATATACACAAACACACACACACACAGACACAGACACATATACACAAACACACACACACACACACACACACACACACACACACACACACAGGAGGAGACCTTCATTCTCATTTTGCATACTGCTCTGGTGTTTGGAAAAATGACCACTTTATCTGGGGGGCATAGTTCAAATAAAAGTGATGGTTCAACTTTGTCTTTCTGTAATTTGTAGTTTCAAACTTGTGATAAAAAGAACATGGAAGTGAATATTGATCCACACAACTCTTTTAACAAATGATCTGAACCTCTTGGTGATTTCTCCCTCTGTGTAAGATCACAGTTACATAAACGCAAACAATACAAAAGGATTCAGAGCACCTCCTGGGTCAGTTACTCAACCACAGGGACACACATGGTTTAACAGTTTTTCTTTATTCATTCTTCTTGGCTGTGAGTGGGCAGGAGAGGCAAACTTTCTTGCCCAGACTTGAGTGTCTTTGTCCTTTCAGCTTGAGGACAAAAAATCTGCATTCTTTGCAGCATCTGTAATACGATCCTTGGTAACAGATTAGTGCAGAGGGACTGTGTGTCCAGAATGTTTTTTAACCTGCTACACCCTAAGCACAAAATCTATCAAAAGTAAAAATAGGTTTATAGCAATTTATAATCTTTCTTGTTAGTTGACACCTACTGCAGATACCTCAAGTGATATAATTTTGAGAAATGTGATAAACAACCTTAGGTTTGCTATGCAGTGATCAACATTACATAACACCAGGAAAACTTATTGCTCCAGCACTTGAACAGCTCGGCCTTTGATTGAGCCTGCACTGCCTCTGCATGGACATGCGTTCAAATTACAGCTGGAAAGAGCAACAAAGGCACCAACAGCACCAACATGCTGTCAGTGACAAAATCTGGTTGTCTCAATACAGAAACTTTAAATAAAAAATGGTAAACAAAACAAACACAGGGTGAGATGGGTCCCTGAGAATGCTTTGCACTTTCCTGAAACAGTGGGAATGTGTACAAATCTTCCAGGGAGGGGAGAGGGCAGCCAATAATTTTCTGGGCCGTGGTGACGACCCTCTGGAGCTCTTTCCTGTCTGCAGCTGTGCAGCTGGAGAACCACACACAGATGCAGTAGGTCATAATGCTCTGTATGGAGCAATGATAGAAGGACATGAGCAGAGTTGGTAGGCTAATTACTGAGAACTCTCAGGAAGTGCAGGCTCTGCTGTGCCTTCTTGATGGTAGCAGTGGTGTTGACGTTCCAGCTGAATTCATCTTCTATGTTAACACCCAAAAACTTGAAGTCTGAGACCCTCTCCACGCAGTCCCTGCTGATGAGCAGGGGCTGAATGCCCGTTCCTTTCCTCTTAATGTCTATGATCAACTCCTTAGTCTCACTACTGTTCAGGACCAGATTGTTTTCTGTGCACCACACAGATGGCTGAGAAGAAGACAGGTTCAGGCAGGTTTCAAAAACAAAGCAAAAAACTCCTAGAATCTTCACCAAAAAAATAAATAAATAATTAAGATGACAGCCATGATGTTGCCACAGAAGGGTTCACAACAAACTGGCAAAGAGGAAAGCTGGGCTTAAATGAGGTAGCTTGCAATCAGAGCTGCAGGTGTGTGAGGAGTTCAGCTGCAGAACAGAATGTATCCACGCCCAGCCTAAGACACACACAGACAGGGGAAACAAACTGGGGACAAACATTCAACAAGAAGGGACTGGAAAACACTAGAAAAACAAGGGGAAAGACAAGGTACTGCAGATACTAGCATCCAGAAGAGTCTGGCAGAAAACAACTGAGACAAACAACAATCAACTTAAATAGACTTTGGCATCAAAATATACAAGTAATAATGCAGTCTGGATTTATTTGGCATTGTTTGTGGTTTATTAGGATCTTTGGCTGATATTTCGATATAAGACACATTATTTGGATCACATTGGCTCTGCCCCAAAGGATCAAGGACTTTACATCTTATTGGTGGTTTTGAACAAGCATACCTTCAAAAATTCTCCTCTAAGCAAGTCATTGACTATAAATGTGAAACACTGAATACATCAGTCGACTTAAATATAAAAAACAGAACAGAATTCATGCAAGAAGGCACAAACAAGTAGCTGTAACACATTTCAGCCCACAGCTTTAACAAAAAGACCATGTTGTGTCCATTCCTGAAGAAAAGCCCAGAAAAAAGATTATCCATAATCCACTTATGTAAGCTTTCCTGGAATTTGTAGTTATGTATTCAGTGGTACCTCCAGTATTTCACACCAACATCTCAGCAGATGCATGGCCAAAGCTACTTCATGTAAAAGAGGTATGAAATAGATCACATTGTATGTAATTCAGTATCACTGAATTTGCCTAATATAGAAATGACTTTGTTTTACGGTATTTTTATGGAATTTAAAGAACTTATCCAGAGCATGCTGTTTTGTTTTTTTCCTGCCAGGTTTAAGATGCCTTCTCAAGGAAATCCAACTTTTATTCTCTTTTTATCTATCGTGTTCTTGTTGTGGAGAATCTGTTATGGGGGGAAGATTTTAATCGTTCCTTTAGAGGGAAGCCACTGGGTGAACATGGACATCATGATCAAAGCGCTCCACTCTCGAGGACACTCTGTCGATGTGGTCCGAACCAATCAAAGCTGGTACATCCAGGACGGCTTTCCACACTACAAGACGATCACAGTTCCTGTCACTGAGGCCTTTAATCATGACTTCATTAACCCAATCCTGAAAAAGATCATTGTTATTGAAAGAGGAGAGAGCTCATTTCTGAGTTTTGCTAGTTTGCAGGCTGAGATGTTTACTGCTATGTTTAACATGCACAGAATAATGTGCAAAATGGCTACTAACATGCTTGGAGATAGAGACATGATGAATAGTTTGAAGGAGAAAAAATATGACCTTGTTCTTACTGACCCGGCATGGGGTGCAGGTATATTGTTGGCTCATGCTCTTAAGATACCTCTGGTCTATAATGTACGGTGGATAACTAGTGGAGAGGGACATATGGCCATTGCACCTTCTCCTTTGTCTTATATCCCAGTGACCGGCTCAGGACTGTCAGACAAAATGACCTTCATACAAAGAATCAAAAATCAAATTTTCTCTCTCATTTGGCAAGCTCAGGATAGATTTTTAATCCACCCTCAGTATCAATCTGTTTGTGATAAGTTCTTTGGCCCAGAGGTCAGATATAGTGACTTATTACAGGGAGCAGACCTGTGGCTGATGAGAGTGGACTTTGTGTTTGAGTTCCCTCGTCCCACCATGCCTAATGTTGTCTATATCGGAGGGTTCCAATGTAAACCTGCAAAACCTCTTCCCGAACACCTGGAGGAGTTTGTGCAGACTTCTGGAGAACATGGATTCATCATGATGTCTCTGGGGACTTTTGTGAGTGAATTTCCTGCTGACCTAACAAACTACATCGCTGCAGCTTTCGCTAAATTACCTCAGAAAGTCATCTGGAGGCATAAAGGTGAAAGACCGACCACTCTGGGCAACAACACTTTGATAGTAGACTGGATGCCACAGAATGATCTTTTAGGACATCCCAAGATGAAACTTTTTGTGGCTCATGGAGGAACAAACGGGGTTCAAGAAGCTATTTACCACGGAGTCCCAGTTGTGGGTCTGCCCTTGTTTTTCGACCAATATGACAACCTGCTGCGTCTGCAAGAGAGAGGAGGGGCTAAGATCATTACATTAGCCTCAGTGGACAAAAACAACAACTTCCTGAAAATCATTCAGGAAGTCCTGAATGAGCCCTCCTACAGGATGAACATGCAGAGACTCTCCAGGCTGCACAGAGATCAGCCAATAACCCCGTTGGAGAACGCCCTCTTCTGGTTAGAGTTTGTTATGAGACACAAAGGTGCAGCTCACCTGAGAACAGAGTCCTACAAAATGCCATGGTATTCCTATCACTCTGTAGATGTGCTTCTGTCTTTTCTGGCTGCTGCTGGGGCGATCACTTCCCTCGCTCTTGTATTTTGCAGATTTGCATGTCTTGAGAAAAGCTTGAAAAGAAAAAAACTAATAAAAAATGACTAGACACTGAACTCTGTTCTTGTTCACTGAAATAAATTTCATTACATTTTCATAAAACAAAAACACAACCATTAAACACTTCTGGAAAAAGTCCCCCTTTACGTGCAACAGGGGAATTATGTATGGGTTGCATATCTGAGCCTTTACTGAATAAAAGGAAGTTGTTCCTTTTTTCCTGTGTAAGATAAGGTTTACAGCAGTACAAAAATGACTCCAAAGGATATGCTCTTTAGTGTACCTTTTATGTTCAGAATGAAAAATGACACTAAAAACATTAACATGGCTCACAGTTAAAACCTCTGTGTACAGAAGTTAAATATTCACAGCAATGCACACTGCTGCTCCCTATTTTTCGATTACAAAGTCCCATCTCCATTCTTTCCATCAGCTCCTCTGTTGTATTTCCCCTAGGAGCAGCAGCAGTAATGGGAAAGGGGAAGAAAGCAGCAGTGACAGATATATTGGATGCTCCTCTTTATTGGTAGCTCATCAGCTGAGGAACATGGTTAGTCATTACAGTCACTGCTGCTGATGGAGTGCCTTTCTTATCAGATAAGGTCAATGAAGTCTTTGGTTGAACTTTCATGAGGGGAAGCTCTCTGGTAACAGCTGCTGCAGGCATCTACTATACTAGAGCACTAATGAGACAATGCTGAAAAATCACAAAATGAGACAACAAAAACAGAGGGTTGGTGTATACAATTTATTGTCCATGTATTTATCCATATATGTTTAACATGGATATTGGGTAAAACCACCTGCACACATACAAAGCCTAAGAACTAACACATAAAATTAACACATGCAATCCTTTTTTATAATGGCAACATTTAATATTTCTATTTATGGCTTGTGAGATACAAATATCCTGAAATCAAAAGGAGTTAGATTGTTTTCTAATTATTCTTGCAGCACCTTTGCTGAGGATGATCAGGTTCTTCTTAAATCTCAAATCTTAAATTTAAAGTCCCCCCTCCACACACTTTTAAGGAATACTTAATCCACAAAATGACAATTTGTATCTCAGTTAATGAATTATTTTGTGAAGAAAACTATTTTTCTTGCCTGAAGCCATGCTGAACAGCTAACATATTGAATGGGGACTACATTTAACAACAGCAAACTATATCAAAACATCAGTTGCACGATAATTCTACTATAATTGCTGTCAAAACTTTAAATATGCTTATCTAAACTGATCTCTGTACTGACATGTCCACTCTGTGCTGGAGGTTTCAGGTTTCTTTGCTGGTCAAAGTTACCCTGTCGATATGCGTTCCATATCAGACAGTGATTAGCTTTCATGTTTGTGATGCACCTAATCAAGTTCGCCTGATCTAAATTTGAATATCATTTCATGTAAAGCACACAGACAGCACCCCCTCAGTACAGGATTGTGAAAACACATCTCTAACGACAATCTTTGAACATGCACCAGTCAGTATAGTCAAGGTCATTCATTTTAGGGTATATGAGCACAAGGAAAAACATATTTCTGAATGGGGGGTGAAAAGTTACGCATGACTGAAATTACAATCCACAGAGCCCTGGTTATAGCGTTTCTTCTGTCTGACTGACTTGGCATACACACATGATGGATCTGGTCCTACAGGGGGATCATCTGTGGATGAGAAGGTCACAGTTCATATGAAGCCCTGTGGTAAATGTTTTTAGGCTTTTGTACATTCACTTTTGGTTCTTTGAAGCTTTCTTTTCACGTCATGAACAGAATTAGCTCTCATGAGTCGGAGAGCATGCTGGGAAATGCTACTCATATCTGTGCAGTTATTTCAAATGAAGATGTGGTTTTCCTGTAAGATACACTGAACTATCAGAAAGCTTGCTCTTCTGAAATAACAAGGCAGCAACATAATGCATTATGCCTTCTAAACTCTCTCATGGTTTACTATTCTTATTTCTGTCACGTTGACTTGTCAGTGATCAGTGTAAGCGAAAAAAACACACACCCAAAAAAGAACAAATGATGCATTTGCACATCTGAATTAGCCTACTTTGCTTTACTCACCATGTCTGAGAAAACTGAATTATACTGATTAATTTTACAGGCCTACCTTTGAAACGAAAAAGATTTTAGTTGCCGCTCATCTGACCATTATCAGTCATCTTCATGATCATCGATATGCAAAGAGAAACTACTCCTGTAATAAAGTAGGTTATTATGACTTACCAGCAACACTGTACACATAATCTTCAGAGTAAGTGAAGTCCCCGTCAACCGCAGCATTCTGATACCTGAAAAAAATCAATAATACTAAACATTTATTTAGAGCAAATTTAAGTTAATCTATTTCAATATCAGAAGTCTGTTTTATTTAGCAAATTATTTTTTCTCATGCTGTTTAAAATATTACATCTTTATAATATGACAAAATAAAGCACATTTTACTTGCCACATGCAGAAACGTGACATAGAAATTATTTGTAATAAGTGAATCCATATTCTTACTCTTCTTCCTCCTCCATGCTGAAAGAGTTTCCTTATAAAAGGGAGAAAACAAGATTTTAGAATACATTAAAGTGAGACATGGGAATAATTACTTTCTATTATCACTTTATATTTTTTCATGTCAACCTAATCAGCAATTTTTTATATAGTACTATTCTTAAGAAAGTCACAGTGCTTTGGCAATCACCACAAGATATGTCATGATGAAAATAATTTGAACAAACTAAGCAGACAAAATAAGAGCTTCAATTCTTCTTTAAGAACTGACCATGTGGATGGATGTAAAAGCCATAATCATTCATGCATTTAAGGTTTTAATCCACATTAGGAGATCATAGATTTTTTTTTATTTATTCTTTTTTAAATATGGAGGTGTTCCTAATGTTTTATACAGCCTGATAGAAGAGGCCTGTTGTTTTTAAACAGACCAGAATGTAGCTGGATAACATTTCCTAAGTCGTAATTACATTACAATCTCCCCAGAGTATGCCTTTACTGTAATTCCTTTTCCAACACACCATCTTGTTCTTCCAGATCCTCCTCCTCTGACTGCACCGGCTGTTCCTCCACCATGTCTGCATCTGACTGGTGACTTGCTGCACTATAAGACAACACAAATCAACTCAACATTGGCAGAACGGTGGCAGATCCTGTTATGAATCCTTCCTGTATCAAGTATATTTTAGGTCACTATAAACATCCTGCATCTATAAACCTGACAGCATCAATGAGACTGGATCAAAACTCACCATGAATCGCACAAAGCTGAGCAGCCTAAAATAGGAAAACAAAACACATACTTTTAAAGTAAAATGAAAATGCTGTTATGCCCTATGACACTGTTAAAACAACCAAATAAACCAATCAAAGAAGCTCTTAGGTGATGCAGCACACCTGGGCAGATCTACAGAGGGAAATAAGACAACAGCAAAGAACACACACAGCTGTAACACATGCATACTATGTATGATGTGCTTGGTGTGACAAGCCAGTGTCATACAGTCTAGAAGTAACATCTGAATACTAATAACAGATCTTTTTGTCACTGAATAAAAATACTACTCTACCACAAAAAAACTAACTCTAAAATTAAGTGATTTGTCTTTCAGAGACTGTGATCATCTGACCTTGTTTGTTGATCCACCACAGTGACAGACCCAGTAATAACATCAGGAACAGGACTGCCACTCCACAAGAGGCAATCAGTCGGAAATGCAAACTTACTGGAAAGCAAAAACACACACGATAAACCTGATTGTTTCTCAAAAGCTTTTTTTCAACCATTTGAAAAGAAAAAAATCCTACTGAAAATTAAAGTCCTATCTAAAGCTCTGAAGCTTTTAAATTTTTGTTTATTACATTCATGAGCAGTTGACACACTCACCTTTTACCTCGAGTAACACTGCATTATTCCCATAGAGTGTTTTCTCATGTTCTTGGATGCATTTTGATGGCAGCACCACACAGCTATAATGACCAGCATCCCTCATGACGACACCTTTGATGCTGAAAGTCGCCTCCATCTGGGTGACATTGAATGCCTGCACCTGGAGGATAGCCTCATCCCTTCTCAGGTAAGAGTGGATGAGTTTGCATTCACCGAGTGTTTGCAGGTTGTCAGAAACAGTACATCTGAATGCTGCATCGTCACCCTCTCTGACAGTGGATGGCCCAGCTACTGAAATATCTGCAGGGAGAAAATTGGCTGTGCAGCAGGAAAGAAAGAATGAGTGGAGAGAGAAATAATACTGACATATTTGCTTTCAAAGGGATGAAAATCCTTACATATCACCAGAATCTGAATGACATTGTGTCCTCTCCTGACTACTTTGGGAAGCGAATCATTCCTTATGGAGTGAACACAGCTGTAGTTCCCACTGTGATGAAGACCAACTTTATCTATCATGAAGGAAGTATCATACTGATCCGGCTTCTGCGTCTTTTTAATGATCCAATGGTCATCCTTACATAAATAGACATAAACTGTGATCTTACTCTTGAACCCAAATGTGCTGCAGATTACATAAAGGTCACTGTTCTCGCTGATGGTTTTCTGTTGGGCCAGGATCTTTGCAGGAAAAATATCTGCAACAGTTGGTTGATAAAACAGATATAGACAAATTAACAAATGATACAATGCAAAACATATTGAGAATACAGCAAACGGGTGTCTTCTCCTAAACAAAAGCTCACCATTAGTTTGGCTTGTGACCTGATTTGCGAGAGCACCTTGAAGAAGAAAAAAGGCAAATTAATCCCCTCTCCTAAAATTCATTATGAATACCAACAATTAAAGAGTTAAACATATAAATTGCAATGTACTTACACAGAAGAAAGGTGATTCTATTCATGATTATATGCAATGTGACACCCATCGACTCCAGAACACCTTATGAAACCCCTGTGAAAGCACCTATCACCTTCTTGTCTACACCCACAGACGCTCTCAAAGACTAAACTTGCATAAAGAACCACTTCCTTTTCATTCTGTGGTTTCTGATATTTTTTACTTTTGTTCTAAAATGAAACATCATCAGTTAAAAATGTCTTCTTGCACACTTTTACAGAGGCAGGTAAAACTTCTCAAAAGGACACGTCACAAAATATTCACAGATACCTTTAAAAGCTCCTTCACTTTATACATCATATCGTATCTCTTGGGCAGATCTCCTGCCCTCCTGCAGATCAGCCACACACAAGTTCTGAGTGAGCTTTAATTAAATTCATTAGCCAGGGGTTTCTTATCAGATGTGACAGAGAGCTAATACAGTATCTGTCTGTGCTTCCCTGCCAGCGTTCAATTAAATATAGACTGGATTTTCTTGGAATCACATAGCTCGCCATCTGCTTTGATTTTTACTTGAATAAAATGAATCAGACAGTGACATATTGAGACTCAGACCCCATGCAGGACGCTTAGAGTCTTTTCAGAACTGATACTCACATTACACATAGTAGATCTCGTCTTTCTGGTTGCTTGTACCTAACATTGGGACTGTGGAGTTAAGTGTAATATCCATCAGCACATTTAATCCATAACTAGAGTAAAATTAAAGGCACCACATATGTCATTAAGTACATGTGAGTAATTTGACTCTTAACCCTCGACGGCATCAGACCTGTGGTGTAAGTACTAGCTGCTAAGAGGCAGTGTGGTGTAGTAAGAGCAGAAAATTGTATTTTAGCCAGGAAGGATGGTTAGATGAAGAAAAGAGAGCAATCCAATAAGGTCCTTCATCACTCACTCTCTATATTGATTGTGATCCAATAAGCTGAGTTAGCTCCAAGGGGGCACAGAGGATGTGGAACAGAGTAATAAACGGAGCTTCAGTGGCCTCCTCCAAATTGCATCTACATCCCACAGCTTTTGTTACCAGTGTCAGAAATATTATTAGTTTAGAGAAACCACAGATACAATAGATTTCCCCTTAAACCTTTATATGACTTTTTAAAAGATTTATTTACAGAAATATGGGAGTAAAACAGTCCTAAGATGTGTGCATTTCGAGATGATTTTTCTCTTTGCACATGAAATTCTTTAAATATCAAATTGGTCCAAAAAAAAATTAGAGATGTAATTTTCTCATGTCACCCTTTTCGAGAGGGTCACGCTGTCCAGATCAAACAGCATTTTATGCCTTAAACACATAAAGTGCTAAATTTCTTTTATTAAATGTTACAACTGGGAAGATGATACAACAGAGGTGATGACAAAATGGTTGGCATACCCCTTTAAAACAGTCAGAGCCTTGTAATCATATGTAGTAGCAAAGAATCACCACATGATGTCACTGTTTGAACATAGTCACCATCATTCTCTCAGAAAACATGAATTCAGCAGGGTAAACCAACATATATAGTTTTGGCATGGCACTCAACGTGGAATTAACATTTAAATAAGAAAATGTAAAAGCTTTTCTTGTATAAAACATGATGATATTTTATTTGAATATTGAGCTTTCTGGTGGTTGCATTTGTCCCTGTATGTACATAACATAAAAGTAGGTGCCTCAAGATCACTCTTCCCATTTATTACTCTTCAAAATAATTTATCCTACAAGGGTGCAGCTTTGGCATTGCAGATTATATTGCCATTTACAACAGAAATATTTTGTACAAAATGAAATGACTAACCACTAAGGTCCTTACCATTGTTAGTTAACCGCGTCCTCAGCGAGAGAGTCCTTTCCACTTCCTCACCCAAAAAAATCATCTAATCTGTGAAAACACAGTCACTAAACCAGTCATCTTTTCTTCTTGACCCTGGATCCACTCCGTATTTCCTCTGTCTGAGCCGTGGTGAGAATCACATTTGTTATATATGCTGTGCAGTTCAAACAGTATTGAGTATATGTTTCTTCAAATGTCATCCCCAAGTAACAGAGGCTGGAGGAAGAGACCAGCTGTTCCCAGGATGCACACAAGGACAAAAACCCAAAGGAAGATCCTGTCGATAACCATGGCAACGTACTTCCAGTCATCCTGAACCTGAGAGATCAAAGTGAAAACATTTTCAGTGATGTCAGAGCTTCTTTGAAAGCAAATTTCCCATTACAGTTTAAAATCTAAAATGCTTTTATGATTATGAGCACTCACCTCCTTTGCTTCATTCTGTAGTCTCATGTTCTCTGCTATGTATTTGACACTCTCAATAGCCTCCCTGACTTCAGGTGAAAGCGGCAACAGGGACATTATTCCTCCATCCAGAGATTCTGAGCTGGAGCACTGACTCCCCCCTCCGACCCCAACAGCACTGCCTCCAGTCAGCGCCCCCAGGCTGCCCAGTCCTCCACTCCCTCCCCCAGAGTCTGTGGGCAGTTTGGTGGATCTCTGATGCCAGCAGCAGTTGCATCGGCCCTCCGAGCACGAGAGCGCGGAGCCTGCACCTTTGACCGAGTCTCCACTTAAGTTATTGAGATTGGAGAGCTCTGTAACATTGTTGAAAAGCCGTTGGCGGTTTGTCAGGCTGGACACCACGCTGGAGGCCAGGGCCTGAGGCTTGTGCTGCTTCTGCAAAGTACCTGAAGAATGAATGGCACAGGGCCTTGAATGTAATGCCTGAGCACTGCTGGCTGCTGCCACCTTCTCAGGGTCCCTCTCTGGTCTAGTCATAAACATCACCCTGGGCAGCAGCCCCAGGAACACAGTCCGCACCCAGCAGGGCATAGTGTGGGTCTTTGGTGTGCGGTAGTGGACATTTAATACAAAGACAGTGATGACAATAGAGAGGGTGACGAAGATCATAGTGAAGAGGAGGTACTCGCCAATCAGGGGGATGACTAGAGAGGTGGAGGGAATGGTCTCTGTTATGACAAGAAGGAAGACAGTTAAAGACAGCAGGACGGAGATACACAAGGTGACTTTTTCGCCGCAATCAGATGGCAGATAGAAGACAAGCACAGTGAGGAAGGAGATGAGGAGGCAGGGGATGATCATGTTGATAGTGTAGAAAAGTGGCAGACGGCGGATGTACAAAGAGTAAGTGATATCCGTGTAGATTTCCTCACAGCAGTTGTACTTTATGTCGTGTTTGTAACCAGGGGCGTCAATGATTGTCCACTCCCCACTCTCCCAGAAGTCCTTGAGGTTGATGGTTGAGCCAATGAGCACCAGATCGATCTTTGCCTTGTCGTATGTCCAAGAGCCAAACTTCATGGTGCAGTTTTGGTAGTCAAAGGGGAAGTAAGTGACGTCAATCTTGCAGGAGCTCTTGAATATGGCTGGAGGGATCCAGGTAACATCGCCATTGTAACGAAGCAGGGCCTTTGTTTTGTCATCAACCTGGAAATCTCCGACTGCACTGTAGAGAGAGAAAGAGTAAGAGAATAAAAGAGGAAGACAGAGTCACTGAAGATTAAACTGTGCAATATAATCAATTGACTATTGTGCCATGAAGATATTAATTAAAAAAGATGCCTTGTGGTTTCAGTGTATTGCACCTTTCGATGTCCCTTACACGCTCCCTTAAGAATATGCAAAACAAAAAAATGACCCATGCAAAATGAGCAATGGAGAATGATAAAGCTTGTCATTGCTCGGCAATCCTTTATTGCATATGCACCCAACGATCAATGGAGATGTTGAGCCAGGCTTTTAATTTGTTGTCAGGCTCACTTGTTGTAGAGCACAATATCTGGCTTCCATATCCTGTTGGACGGCACTCGGATAAACTCGACTCCTCCAAAATCCCTTGGATTCCATCTGAGTTTGTAGTCATTCCAGATCTGAAAAACAAAACAGAATGATTAATCTGCACTTAAAACAATTCAGAGAAATTACTCTGTCAGACAAATATTGGACAAATTAATAATCAAATAAATGATCTGGCTCAATCACGAAAAGTGAAGGGATCACCAACCAGCCCTGACTATAAAACTACATATATATTATCATATTCCATAAAAAAAAGTATACCCATTTCACTCAAAACCACAAATATCCACCTCTTGGCACTAGAGGAAATGCCAGGGGATCACCAAAGTCATTATCAAGCATCCTCTGGGGACCATATGTCAATGCATCTGACAGCCTGAGAATGCATTACTAGAGAGAAATGTCCCTTCAAAACCAACCCAGTTGCAAATGCCAGGATGCTACTTCTGCAAGTATTATTGTGGCAAGTGCATTCTTTCCATCCAAGCAGTTTCATCACAACAACTCAGTCGTAAACAGCTTCATAAAGCTACAAAACTGACATAAAAGCAAGAGGCTACAAATTGTTTCCTCCCGGTGATTATCTTTTACTAAACAAATCTACTCTGACTGATTTTAAACCCATTCTCTTGTAAAATGTCCCTCATAAAAACAAAGAGAAGTCACCATTTCCAACTGCCATATAAATAGAGCTTACAGTGTGTAGTCTGAGAGAAGATACAGCAGACCACAATTTACAGTGTGTTTTATGGACCTTTTGGCCACTGATTCTGACCCTCTCTTGAGGACAGCCAGTGATCCTCATGTCACTCATAAAGCAACCTCAGTATGCTATAACCATTTTCAGGTTCATACTTGGATTTAAGGTTTCTACCAGAACATGTTAGTATGCTTTTTCCGTCAAAAAAATATTTCTCTCAATTCTGTTCCAGCACCTGTCTCTTTAAGCCTTCCATCCAAAAAAAGCCCAGTCTGCTCCAACTAATCATTTCCGTTTCTGGGTCTTCCATATAGCTGCAATTCTATACTGACATTGCAGCTGTGGAATGACTGCAATGGAGAATAGAAGCTTTCAACACGACTGGACAAGTTCCAATAGGAAGATGATTCCAAATAGGGGAAAAATGAACAACATCAGCATCAGGATTACACTGATGCAAGCATGTAGCTAAACGTAGCAGTGTAGGGCTACTTGTAGTCAGGATATATTTGTGTGTAACACACCTACTCAAGTTAAAAATCACCTATAAAAGCTTCTAAGCATAACAAAACATGTTCCAGCAGGAATATGATCCAAATGGAGGAGTAATGGGCAGCATCAGAGACCAACATTCCAGTTTTCCCCAATGTCAGTTTGTAGCCTAATGTAGCAGGGTAGGCTGTTTAAACACTTGCAGTAGTGTGCCTGGTGCAGATGCCCATATAAAAATATCAGTCACAAGCCAACATCAGCTTGTCTCGAAAGTAGAAAAAAAAGTTGGAAAAAATCAATGAGCTTGAGGCTTTTGCTCACAGGGATTAGTTTTATATATATGTTTGCTTAATTAGCTGAAACTTTGGTCACATTTAATTGGAATATCCGGCTTTGTAATATTAAATACATAACCGATAATAAGGAAAAGCATAATAAGTCCCCTTTAACTAGAATGTATCTACAGTATATTGTAAAATTCAGATGAATAACAGGGGAAATGCAGGCTACACTCTGTTGTTTGTACATTGCTTAGAAAGCCTCCAAAACAAATATAAAAATAAATAAACACACATTAAAATAAATGAAACAGCTTCAACTCTCAGCACCAAAGCCAAATTACAACTCAACCCTTTAACATGAACATGCCCCCACCACAGATGTGGTATTCGCTCAGCACTTGTAATGTGGGACCTGGAGATCTGCCCTGGCTCATTTGGTTCATATCTGGGTCACAGCACTATACATCTAGGCAGCAGAAACACTGTGTTGGACTAAGTAAAAACAAATCCATCAAGCTATACAGCATGTCTTGACACCGTTGAGGTTAAATTAGGTTCAATCTTACAGGTTCAGTGTGCTGCAAATGCTGAGAAATCTCAGTGCATGTGGTTTATTAGGATCAATGTGTTTTAGCCTCCTCCCATGAATAATTCAATTTGTCAGTCTAGTCCCAAAGAATCATGTATGACAGAAAACAGGATCCATACTTGATGTCCTTGCTCAAGGTCCATTTGCACAGTCAAGCACCGCAAACTTACATGTCTCAGCCAAAGATTTGTCTCCATGATCTGATTGACTTCATCCTGGGAAACAGAGCAGAATTGATAATGAAGACATTTAAGCAAAGAAAAATAAAAAGAATGCATGTTAACATCTTAAAGTTAAAACAGGAAGAACACTGTCACAGGCGATCATCCAATTTACCACTGAAGATTGTTTGTGTGCTTTCCGCAGGGTCAGACCTCTGCGTATCCTGGACAACAGGATTAAGAGATGCACACCTGGGTCCTCTACGCCTGAAACACAACCCACGTGACAGCTGGAGCCAGGGGCTCACAGCACAGCCTTTACTTTTATTTTAACTACTCAGTGATAAAGGTGCAGCAGAGGGACTATGGTGTGTATGTGTGTGTGTGGGACTTAGACCATGCATGAACCAATCTCATGACCCACTGCATTACATTAACTATTCATGTTACCATTCAGTATCCAGGAGAGGTTCGACATGGTTGGTAAGCACAGGTGGACAGAAAGTCGCGGGACAATCGTTATTGGATTATCTTTGGAAGAATGGTAATATTACAGCACTGTCACAGTAAATGCCCACCTTCTTGTGCAACACAAAGGAAATACACCATGTTTTGATTCAGATCAGATTGTGCATTAAATGAAAAGCTACAACCAGTTAAATTGGTTGGCTTAACATAAAGACAGCTAGCCTGTACTTTCTTGGTCAAGCAATACAATTTATAGACTTAAGTTTTGTACTGAATAAACAGACAAGATGTATTGAGCATTTGAGCAGTGGTTCCCAACTGGTCCAGCCTCAGGGTCCAGATTTTTTACTTAGTCATTAGTTCAAATTATCACATATTCAATTTTATTTCACAAAATGTAAACAACACGTTGCCTTGGAACACAAAGAAAAAAGACATATTGCAAGAGTAAATAGAAATGGCACTTCAAAATAAAAGCTTTGTGCCGGAAATCCACTGTACTTCAAAATGTTTTTTTACAAACTTGACACATACATTGCAGTCCATTCAGAATGAAATCACGATCCACTATTGGACCACGACCCACTAGTTGGAACTACTGCATAAGAGAGCTTTAGAGGTGCTGGCAGATTTGTTACTTTTAGAAAGAGTCAGGCTGGCTGTATACCAATGTTTCCTGTCTTTATGTTAAACTAAGCTAACTGACTCCTGGCTATAGCTTCATTATTAATAAAGAGACACAAGACTGGTAAGAATCTTCCCATCTACATCTTGACATAAAATGACTATGAACAATTTCCAAAAATGTCAAGCTATTTCTTAAAAGAACACTCTCTGTTACCACACTGCCACCTCAAGCGTGGAGCCTGTAATATAGCCATGTGATATAATCCCTGATTGCGAGATGATGACTGAGCCACCTTGGGCGATGAGCTATTGATGGTCTAAATGAGCTCATTTAGCGCTGCTGTAATTGGTGTAGGCTGACCAATACCAATTGCATCTGGGTTAGGGCCACCAGGTGTGGGGAGGAAATAATAGTCATCCATCAGCATGGGGTGCGCAGCAGCCTGCTACATCAACTGAGTTAAGGAGAATATAGCAAAATATACTTTATCTCCTTGGCATCTCAAGATCCAGACAGGTCCTCAATACTTATCTAGCTCTTCAGAGAAAGAGAAAAACAAGATTGCCTGTAGGCAACGGGCAAAGAAAAACAGATAGGGATGGACTACAATGTCTCAGACCTTACATTATCCATTCAAACTGTCTAAAACAAACCTTGTGTATAGAGTGCCCCAGGGATGACGTTTTTCCTGTAAGCTGACGTAAGGTTAGTGTTGACCTGGTTCCCTCTTCACAAAGCTTATAATTTTTTGCACTGGATTTTGCATTAGTGCAAAAAATAAGGTCAAACTACACAACAGTCGCGTGACTTAACATCACACCACAACGAGGCTGTAAAGCCATGTTCAGCATGATGAACCTCTGTAGTCTCATTTAGCCACTTGTGAACGACACATAAAAGCTCAAGAAATCAGAAATGGGATATTTACTGACTTATTTTATGCTGTAGAACAAATCGCAGAAGTCTCTTAAGGTTGTATTAACCGCAGTCCTTATTTTAGGCATTTAACAAAAAGAAGTACAGAAAACGTTGTCTTTGAGACGTGGGAACCAGGAGAGCTAAAATACTAACTTAATACCAGGTTTTAAGACTCATTCCTGTGGCAGTCTTACGGCTGCTGCATACACTGTGACACACTTTTATACTACAATTTTTATTGAATATTGCAAATTAAAGAAGTGGTTCAACTTTTCAGGAAATACTTTTAGTATTTATGCCAAGCTAAGCTTATGAGTCTCATTACTGTAGGCAAATCTGCAAATCCGAGGATAGCAAACGACATACCCTACGCAGTCCTTCTCCTCTTGCCTAAACCTACTGCCAATCAAAGCGATGAAGGCAACCAATAGACCCACCGGCCTCTGATGGGGAGAGTGCTACGAGTCATTCCTGTGCTATCCCATTCCCTTTAATTTAAAACAATCTGTTGGACTTTACAGTAGTCTAAGGCTGTGTTCTTGTCAGTAACATGAACACATGATTGAAGTAAAACATTTCAAAAGAGAGCTGCCAAGCATCTCTTTGAGTTATTCAACGTAAGCAGACAAACTGATGTGATAGAGAGCAATACATCCAAGGCTGTTAATTTTGTGAATGAAGCTGTCCTCCCTGTCCAACATGAGCCTCTTGGCTTCATTATTGACATCCGCTCTGGACCTGTCTGAAGCTCTGTCTGCCCCGCCAGTCTGCAGTCAACGAGCTCCGGCGAAACTTGCCGTTAAATCCGGAGGTGCTCATCTGAAGTGGCAGTGATTGAGTGATAGAGGCTGCCTAAACTGAGAGGTACTCAGACAGCTGACATTCCCCATCTTGTCTTGGCTGCAGAAACAGCCAGACTGCCCCTTCTTTCATCTAGTACTTCTCTAAGTGGCAGGGATAAAACTCAGACGTTTCCGATTGCTTCCCAAAAACCTCTTCTCTAACACTTTGTTTCCCAAAGTCCACATATCGACACACATATTCAATTTCTTCTTATGTGCAGACCCTCCACATGTTTCTGGTTCTGTTGCCCTTGTTTTTTTTCCCTCGGGTCATGACTTCTCATTAAGCAGAGTGATTGTGGTTAAGTGGCAGCCAATAAATCACATGAACTACAGACACATGTCACAGAAACAGTGAAAAACCTTTTTCACTCACCACTTTGACCAGCTGTGACATGGACACCTCAAACTGTACGATGACTGGGTCGGTCACATTTTCCACTGGTCGTATATACTGGTTGTAGTTGGAGAATATCACAGAGAAGAGCCGGTGCTCTGCATCTGAACAGGAGCCTCCTGGATGAGAGCAGAGGGTCAGACACGGATCTGTCTCAGCGATGTGTTTTACAGTGCAGCTAGTTACAAGGTGACTAACAGCCTGTTTGTTAGTCATCAGTGCAGGAGAGCAATGTTGCCTGCAATCATGCTGTGCTGGTCTAATATAATTTCGAGGTTCTCCTCAGTTTAAATAATAAAAACTGGCACCAAAATATGCACACTCCTTTAAATAAATAACAACAATAGCTTAAGGTAATCATTTTTACCTTGATTTCCATACTATAAAGCCTAATTTACAAAATGTAGTAATCTAAAATTTCAAGATGCCTATTTTTAATAGCTATTTTTGTTTTACAGTTAGCCAAGAATAACAAGTCCAACATTAACAATGACAATATTAGTAAATACATGCATATATAAGCAACAAGTAAGTAACAATATGTTATGTTAGAGTTGTAGATTATTACTCACCTGGTAGAAGAAACAGGAGGAGGGTACATGTGGGCAAAACGAAGCAGAAAGTGGCTTTCATCCCGTTTCAAATGACAGGTTTAAGTAGTATCCAGGGTCGGCGCTGCGTGGAGCAGACACGAGGGGAAAGTGTGGAGAGTGAAAGCGCGTCCGCAGAGCTGCTCTACAGAGAGCCAAAGAGCAGAGAGAGCAGAGGGAGGCAGTCACACCGAGGCTCACAGTCACTGATAGGAGGCACACTGCACTGCAAAAAAAAGTGCAACCTATAAAGACCTAATCTGATCAAACAAGTAGAAAAACAGGCTCGGTGGTGCGATTTCCTGATTTACAGATCACAGCAGGCTTGTTGGCCATAAATCTGCCCGCGTATTCATTTTGATTGGTTCCTTTAGTTTCCGGAGTCAGGATGTGTTTGCTTTGTTACTACAATCACTGAGGCCACAGATTTTCTTTCAGTCAACCGACTGTAATTACATTTTTCATTTGAACACTCTACAAAAAAAAAAAAAAATCAATCTATGCCTAAAGGTTTAAGGGAGAGAAAAAACAAGCAAACAAACGTATTTTCTAAATCACCTAACTTTGAGCGATGGGGTCCTGCATAAAAGTATTATTTTCCGCAAAAATTATAAGTTTTTGGTTATTTGACATGAGATAATGGTCTGAAATGGGCGGAGCTACCCTTGGAAAAAGGTGATGTCACACACTTTGTGTGCCAATCAGGATTTGACAGCATTTGGATCAGATCTGATGATAATTTGTGGGCATTTATTACAGGCTTTTTTTTTTTTTTTTTTTTAGTGTTACTTATTTTGTTATTTATTTAAGACATGGACATTTGTTCCTTCCAGGCACTAATTGATGCTTGAAAATTTGTGAGAATGCTGGAAATAAAGTCTGACCCCTCCACAATGTTGAAATGAAACCTACACACCTTGGCAGTGTACCGCCAATGGTATTGATGAAACAAATAAGCTGATTTTTTGAGTATTAAACTCTAAACAAAAAATACTGGTGTTTTGTTTTAGGATGATGTTGTTTATTTAGTCATGAATACAAAATGTTATAAAAAAAAAAATTCAAAGGCAATGAACATGGATCCAGAAAAAATTCAGACATTTTAGCCAAGATGTCCATATTAAATCCCCAAATAGCCACCGCTTCATCAAATAAGATCAATACCCACTGCATGTGTGCCACTGGGTTGGGGTTTCCTTAGTGGCAGTTTATAAGCATAACAGAACTGACTGATTGATTATTGATTTTGGTTCCTGTTATTTATTTTTCCTTTAAAAATATGTCAATATCTGCAGCTCAGCCCACTTCTAATTGGGATATAGCTCTGTCTTTGACTCTGCCCTCCTTTATCTTTCTTCATTGTCAGTTCAAAGAAGCATATTTCCTTCCTTCAGTCAGCAGGGTGGCTCAGTGGTTTGACAGCTCTGTCCTTCAGCCGGATGAAGGAGAGGTCCAAGTGCTATTCGGCAAACATCCACTATGCTCAAGTGCCCTCAGATGATAAATAATTCCCACATGCACCAAAGATGCTTTTTGGTGTCCGGTCCTGCACTCCCAGCTCCTTTAAGTGGGGCAAGTGAAAAGGTAATTGCCCCTAGGAGAGAATAATATGGGATTACATTACACGTAAAAAGTAGGAAGAAATGTTAATCTGACCTTCACTCTCCCACACAGCACAGAATGAAACTTAGGTTGTTTGTACACCAACACACTGAAGACTTCAGCTGCAGTTCGGGTCATTTAACAAGACTACCTTCAGTGACACACAGCTTCCAAACATCTCATGCTGCAAAGGCTATCCTGCACATTTAAAAAGACTTGGAGCGGAGCGTGTCATTTTGAATCACCCCCCACCCCCCCCAGAGGACTATATTATGGTACATCTTTGTGTGAAACTCATAAAAGCTTGCTTATGTGGCAGACATCTCTCAAGGACAATGCTTCCAAGCATATCTTATTAGAGACTAATGACAAAAGGCTGCTGACGTAAGGCCTCTGATTTATGGGACCTTCATTCGAGTGTTGAATGACGACTCCTCCCGCTTTGTTTAGACTGGAACAGATGATAAACTGTTGATGTATGCTGCTGCACTGTCTCTCCTCAGTAATGACAGGAAGCTAACAGGTGAATGAGAAAGCCAGGAACGATCTTGAAAACTGTGTTCAGAGATTAACCGTTGGAAACCTGGATCCATATCACTTTTCTTGTATAGCGTTCAGACCACTTTTAACAAGAATTTAAACCTTTGAAATGTGAGCAAATTGGTTTGATTGGTTTGGACATGACATGGAATTTCTTGGAAATTTCAAAAAATAATGTAAAGAGAGAGAGAGAATAATACATTAATAAAGAAAACTATATTTCTAATTATTATAATTATATTTTCAAAATTAGGGTAAATAAATAAGTATTGTTTTTATTATTTATATCATTATGCTAATTTCAGGTCATTTTCTTGCAATGTTGGGTCATTTCTTTTCAAGTTGCTTATTGCCTCCTTACCATGTTTTTCAAAGAAATCAAGATGCTCAGGTTTCAAAGGGTTAAGATAAAGCATTAGAGGCTGATTGCTGTCTCTTGATTTCAATGAAGGTCTCACAAAAGAACCGATAGTCTGCAGAATCACTAACGAGCCCACTCAGCACTGTTTATTGAGCAGTAAATGTGTATGTGGGTGTGAGTAAGAGTTCAGTTCAGCATGTTTTTGTGTGTTTTGTGAAGCCTCGTTTATGTGTCAAGGCACAAATGAGGGACCATCAGATCAGAGTGTCTGAAACACTGCTTTAGGATACGTGTCAGGGCAAAGGTATTGTGCCTCAAGACATTGTTGTACAGATCAGCTCCATCTCCAACAGTTTTGTTGTATCAACATTATTTTGTGCCTGGTCACACACTCTCACATTTCAAGCGAACAGCTGTCTTATCTATGTGATGAAATGTTCTAATTGGCACATCTTCAAGCAAGCCTATTGGCTCTGAGGACAGACTTTATCACCGGCAACACAGATTAACTGAGCACTTTGGCAAGACCCTGGCAATTTTAAGACTTTATTGGGGATTTCATACATTTAATCAAACTGAGGGAGGACATTATCCATTCTTTAATCACACATCACATTTCAATGGCATGGTTAGACACACAGGAGTCAAACAACATCTGACAGCAGATGGATGTTCCACAGATTTCAGACGTGGTATATTTCTGCAACAGTTCAATATACTTTTGTGCAATGAAAGCTACATTCAGTCCAGTCTGCAGCTGTCCCTTGTAGACATGAACGGAAATAACCTCAGCGCAATGATGCCACATTCGGGCCCCTTGCAGACTTACCATTTACTTACAATATTGGTTGCTATACCTAGATGGTTGTATTACTGTGGAACATGTGGTTTTCATTATCGGAGACATTTGATTCATAACTTAGATCCTGTCTGTTCCACTGATGTGCAAAATGAGTGTTTGGGAGTACTTTTTTGTCTAGTTTAACGATCTCATGTTCCTCATTAACGGGTTTTGACACAGAGGACATTGCTGTGACTACTATTTGACCCCATCAATGTGGTACTTCTACAAGCTTTGAGCAAATACCAAAAAGACTTTGCAGCTACTACAGGTCTGCATTTGCATATAAAAATGCTTATCCTAACAGCTTGATTGCTGTAAAAAAACAATTAAAATTCGCCCTGTCTTCTTCATTGCCCATCATATGCGAGGAGTCTCTGAGCTTGGCTGCTGGCTGGGGACAATGTGACTCTGGAAGACAGGCTGGAGAAATAAGCCCAGGGTTCCAACCACGCACACTATCACAAAGATCCACAGGAACATACGATCCACCACCATTGCCACATACTTCCAGTCCTCAATCACCTGCAAATATACGGAAATAAAATTCATTAGCCATTAGTGTGGATGCATTTTGGCACAAAAAAACTACACTGCCATTTATTATAATAAACCAACAGCACCGCAGAGCTGCTTCAGTGAGCTGGCTGTGGACGCTGCCATGCTTCTGAGCAGCCACTCGGGGGCAGAGAGTGTAACTGAGTGGAAGAATAAGTGAATATACTGTATGTGAGAGTGGTTCACTCTGAATCTAGGTTCTTTGCATCCAACCTAGTGTAAAATCTTGTTGACACATCTTACATGCATCATGAAAGTATGTCCTGTAGTCTACTATGTTTGACAGCAATTGAGTTGGATTGAATTGAAACATAAAATGTTCTGTGATAAACATTTTTTATATGTGTTATATTCATAGAAATAATATTGCATAATGTAAAAATCCTTCCTGTCAGGACATTTCCATGTTGCTAAGACCGACGCTGAAATAGCTATTGAACTTTTCACCCGTTTTTCAGTGCTGACCTTGGTAGTTTTTGAAATAAGTCATATCTCATTCCTGGTTCCCTCCTTTTTTTATTGATTTATTAGAGAAAGAAACTGATTACTAAAAGTCTGCCTTCAAATTGCCAGGTCACAGCCACTAGTTAAGGTTAGTGGTATTCTGTGCTGCACCTCAGGGGTCACAGCGTATACTGTCACACCAGTCCAGACACCTTTGATCCAGTTTATTGGGATCAGGATAGATGGAGAGGCAGAGATGAAAGGCACTGACAGTAGGGAATGGCAAATAGCTAATTATCTATAGCTCTGACAGAACAATACGTGAACTCTAAACTTACTCAGAATTATTTTAGCTTCTAACCTTTAACCTTATCACAAGATGAACACATGCAAATATAGTATCCAGTTATACTGTCTCATAATGTGACTGATGTTGGAATTTAATTTGAAAATCACAAAATCACAAATGTTTAATTTGTGGTGAAAATATAAATGTCTCCCACTCATCTTTCTGAAAGGAAAATTGTGTACAATTTAAGGGGATTTAGTGGCTGTGAGGATTGCAGATTGCAACCAGCTTAAACTTTTCCCGCTTAGGATTCTATTAGTGAAATCCTAAGCGGAGTGAAATACAATGAAATCTGTAAAAACATTGAATAAATCAGATTAATGTGTGCCCACCTTTTTTTTTTTTTTTTACCTAATCCAGACATTCAGGAGGTTTTGACGATATGTAAAAAAAAAAGAAAAAAAAGAACAACATGCGTTGGGGGTACTAACTATGGTGGCTGATGCAAATGGCCCTATCTAGAGCCAGTGTTTGGTTTGTCTGTTCTGGGCTACTGTCAAAACATGGCAGTGCAAAATGCTGATCTCGGTGGATGAGGATCCTCCCCCTAAGTAGATATAAAGGGCTGAGGTAACAAAAACATTAAAAAAATATATTTTCTGGTGATAATACACTTAAGAAAACAGAATTATTAAATTATATTTTATCCCCCCCCCATATATCACCCTAAATCCTACACACTGGACTTTTAAATCAAATTTCAGAAGTCAAATCATTTAGCAGCACAACAAATCTAGCAAAAACTTGGCCATGATTAAATATTGGGTTTAAATGTGTATACATACACTCTGATCATCATCATCTCCCATCATGTGCTCAGCCACAAAGCGCACCCCGTTCACCGCCTCCTGGACATCAGCAGCCCAATCTGAGCTGTTTCTCTGCTGGAGGTCCTGGGTGGAAGTGAAACCACTGGGGAGGTAATCAGTGCAGCGCAAATCCCCCTTTCTGTTAGAGTGACTGTAGCCCAGCGGAGGTGCTAGATTTTTGTGTCCTGGGGTGGAGAAGGCAGAATCGGAAGACAGCAGGGCAGAAGACGACATGGTAATACCTGTTTTGGATACGACTGGGTAACCCAAGCCCAGAATGGCTCTTCTCGCCCGTAGACACCGCTGCTGGCGAAGTCGCTGGCGTGCGGAGTTATTCTGAGGGCGTTTCATGAAGAGTAAGGCCGGCAGTTTGACAAGAAATATCAGCTTGACCCAGGTGGGCATGGTGTGGGTGCTGGGAGAGCGGTGGTGTACGTTGAGCACGCACACACTGGTGATAATGGAGAAGGTCACCAACACCATTGTGAACATCAGGTACTTGCCGATAAGGGGCACATCCAGTGAGGTGGGAGGAACAATCTTTGAGATCAAAAGCAAGAAAACAGTGAGAGCCAAGAGGACAGAGATGCAGAGGGTCATCTTCTCCCCGCAGTCTGAAGGTAAATAAAAGACCAGGATGGCCAGAGAGGTGATCAAAACACAGGGGATGATGAGGTTTATGGTGTAGAAAAGGGGCTTTCTCTTGATGATGAAGTCGTATGTGAGGTCCACGTAGGTGGGATCCAGGGGGTTTACAGTTCGTCTGCCTGGCAGTGCCAGGATATCCCACTCCCCACTGGGAGTAAAATCATCCATACTAGCCACCTCAGTCTTCAAGATCAGGTCGATCTCTGTGTGGTCATACGTCCAAGAGCGAAACTTGAGAGTGCAGTTCTGCTGGTCAAAGGGAAAATGTTTGACCTCGATCTTACAGGCGCTTTTGTAGATGGCTGGAGGAAGCCAGTTGATGCTGCCATTGAAAAGGACAATGGCATTGGTGAAGACTGTTACCTCATAGGTACCATCAGCGCTATTAGAAAAGGAAGAAAAACGAGAAAGAAAACTTTAGAGGGCCTGTGAATCAATCTCTGAGGCTTGTGTTATCAATCCTAAAGTGAGGAGTGAAGTGAAGATAAGAGGGAAGCTACTCATACTGAAAATTTGTATTGGTTATTTCTCACAGCCAAGGACTGTCCAATCAATATCAAAACCAAAATCCACAGAGGAAAGACTAAAACCTTCAATCATATATATATGTACTCTCAAGAGGCTTCAGAGAGTCAGCTGGAAGATACTGATGGTAAACAGAAAACATCTTATTCCATTCTCAAAAGTCTAGCAATAAGAAAGTTTCCCATTTCTACTCAAAAACATGAATTTAATCTTATGGAGAACATTCCTTTATATAATAATCTTATCTTTTCTTATCTTATCTTATCTTTTGACTCAATTGCACGTAAACATGTAAAATCTCTCTGTAACTTTACATAATGACATTCCAGTGATGCTTACTTGTTGTACAGGACAATATCTGGGAGCCAGATGTGTCTGGAGGGAATGCGCAGCTTGTCGATACCTTCATACTTTGCAGGGTCCCATGACAACCTGTAATCCACCCAGTGCTGGAGACACACAGAGACCTGGCCGTCAAGTCCGACTTCCACACACTTTCTCAAGACCAGCTCATTTCTAATTACATGCTTCGTTATCAGAGAAGTGTGTTTGGAGCTCAATTACAGAAGCAGTTTGTTCCACATTGAGAGAGGAAGAATGGATACGGTTTAATTCAAGTTCAGGGGGAAGGACATTTAACAAGACATATAAACGAGACTCTGAGTGTCACTTACCTGAGTAAGCCAGACATTTGTGGTCATGATCTGTTCTCTTTCATTCTGGAAATGTACAAGGGAGGTAGAACTTATTTTCAGAACAGTTTTCATGCATAAATAATATTGAAATTGTGTATTTAATATAACTGCATGGTTGCTGACCCTGAAAATAGATTTAAGCTATGGCTTGCTCAGGACACTCTCGTAGTGATTCCCAACCAGATGTAGCCTACTTGAACCCTTAGGTGTACTTCTGTAGTTCACAGACCAATTGAAATATTGTGAAAAAGCTCATTTGAAAAAAAATAAAAATAAAAATGATGACTAGGTCAAAAGGTATACATTTATACATATATTTGTGTGAAGGAGGAAAATAAAAAGCCTGATGCTATTCCAAATGGATGTGATGCTGTAGAATGTGAAAGCAAGCTATGTCACGCCTTGAGGGATGGTTGAGGATGCTGGTTTGTGAGGAGATGTGCATTCTGTTACCTCTATTATACCAAAGTGTATGAACTCAGATAGTTTTATGTCCCGATATGTGAGTATAGTATCAGGGTCTGTAATCCAGCCTTGGGCTACCAAGTCATATGATGTTAAGCGTAGTTAATTTGTCCAAGTACTGTGGCTTGACCACTGTAAGAGGCACAGGTAACAGAGCATGTATATACATATAGTTCAAAGTTATCAAGTGAACAGAAAAATGGAAATAGCCAAAAGTATCTGACAGAGTTGAAATAGTTAGCCAAAAGTAATTGATAAATGGTAGACATATTTAGCTAACACTACCAATGAACAAATGGCTGTAAAAGTTAGCTAAAAGTAATGGATAAATGGTAAAAATACCTAAACAGCTATAAAATGATTATATCAATATCCACTGACAAGTTGATCTTACTTACAATAATCTTGGAAACCAATTGCATTAAAAAGGAAAGTAAACTGATAACAAATAACCAATGATTTCAAGTTGTGGGTACCTTATCTGATGTTTAATTTTACTTAAACCTTAGCAATATTTTCTTATTTTTGTGAAGTTGTAGTAATTTAAAAGTGACAATTGAAATGACATTGCTCTTTCTAAGTGTTAGCAACTTCCGTAAACCAAGTTAGTCTGACTTAACTTAACCATCACAAAGAGAATTTGGCTAACAATGAAGTCAGGAGATCTGCAAGTTCTGTTTTGTTATCATGTTTGAGAATATACAAATATGACTGACTATTTTAAACCAGCAGAATACACGTACATACGTAACACAGTAAACGTGGTTCACTGAATTTGTTTAAACATGGAAAGATTGATAAGATTAAACTTGTCATTTCAAATTGCAACAGCTTCACAAAATTATGAAAACATGACTAAATTTTAAGTTAACTTAATAATTAGATATAATGTAAACATAAACTATGACTAATAGTTGTGTTTACTTACATTGTTTAAGGCAATCGGTTTCATAGATTATTCAAAATTTAAGTCAGATTTCACAGTGTATAATCTATGGTGTTAAAAAACTTCCACTTTAGAGTCTATTCCCAAAAAACCTTTTGGAACATGACCGCTGGTGTTGATCAAGTGACAGCCTACTTGAGTTCCTCTAATAGGGCTGTGGGTAGCTATGCAGACAAAGAGGGAGGGGAATCAATGCTGGTAAGACAGGACAGTAATAGCCTTAACAATATCTTCACTTAACATTACTTCTACTATAAGTAAGCCAATGAAGATGCTGAGGACCAAGAGCAGACAGCAGTCTTGCACCAAATCTCGACTGGACACAGTCAGCATCTAAACCTCTACTTTGTAGCCCATGCACATTTCATTGCAAAAGAAAAGTAATCAAGATTTTAAGACAGAGCTGTTGTAACACTAATAAGCTTCAAATAAACCTCCCTGCTTACTGTCATACGTACTCTAGTTCTCTAGTTGTACATGAGGTCAAACATAACCACATTTAATCTTCCCCTCTCCTTAGATTGCTTGTTAACATGTTTGTTGATGGCATTGTCATCACATTCCCATGACATACTCATCCAATAAAGTGATACCAAATGTCAATTACTCCAAGGGGTACAATGCAAACTCATAAAGTGAGGCTGTGAATGAGCCTTGCTGCCTGGGTCTGCAGCTGGGAGAAGCTTCTGCTGTAAATCAGAGGAGAGCCTCTATCACTGTGGCTGAAACAGCTTTATGGCCCCTTTTAATCCAATGTGCTGAAGTTTCAATCTGGACATGACAGAAGCAGAGATCACAGCTGACCACATCTATCCTCGACTTCATCCATCTATTCAGAGCTATAGCCTCTCTGCAAAGGCTGGTTGGTAACTAACTGCTTTCTCATATAAGCTTTTTCTCTCTTTTTCTTTCACCCACTTTGTCTCCCCAACGCACATCCCTCACACACACACACACACACACAGATACACAAAGAAATAAATACACACACATCCTCATGGTGGGCAGAAATAATTGGTGCCTCACCACACTGATGAGCTGAGCCAGAGACACTTGTAGCTTCACTGGGACTCTCTCGGTCCTGTTGATAGCGGGGCGGATGAGTGGATTGTATCGATCCTTTCCCAGCAACCAGTTCATGAGACGCTCCTCTGAGTCAGCACAGCTGCTACCTGGTGACACAAGTTTGTTCAGTGATTTTTTCATGCAAAGATATTGTCCAAAACAACCAAAATATCAGTATCAAGACAAAACCTTTAGAACATTAGACTGAGGGCTCAACAGAGAGAGACTAGAGGCTAACTTCAAACCGACTTGATTTCATACAGATATGCTGGTATATTACTCACTGATTTTCAATCCATTTAATGCATTAGGACCATCACAATTGCACATTGGCTCTATGTACTTGCATAGCTCCAATGCTGAGCCGGTTGTTAAAAGCCACTACATTTAGCTGTCCCTTTGAACTATTTTTGAAAATGAGGACAGAGCTATCTGGAAATCATAAGTGGATAAGTGGACTGCAGTTATTCTCCTATAAGGTCCAAACAATGTTTTCCTGCTGTTTTGCTTTTTGGTCTTTCTGTGGAGTCAGACCTGAGATAGCAAGTCTTTATAACAACTTAAAAAGATTGACAGTTGTGTTTTCCAAAAATGGTTATTTACGAGTGAAACCTGGAGTGACATTATGTTTCTTGTGCTGCTTTTGGATGCCTCTCATAAGCATTTAAACCTGCGATTTCTTTCAAGAATATGTGGAAAATGACAAAGAATAACAAGGTACAAACATGTGCCACAAATTGCAAGAAATTAGTAGATCTGGAAAATTATTTTTTTAAAAATGCTAGGAAAAAAAATAAAGGGAAAAGAAGAATAACAAAGCTAGGGAAAATATAGATTTGTAATGATCAAAATTACATTATTAAATTTGTTACAGTATGTCTTGTTTGCCTTTTTTTAACTTTCTTTTTTTTTTTTTTTACTAATTTTATGTAATACTGTAATGTATTACATGCAGAATGTAAATCATATTCTTTACATTTGGTTGGATTACTCAAAGTGGGCCTGGTTTGGCTAACATGTCAAATATAGTTCTCCCCAAATTACATTTGTTTGCAAACATTTTTGTATATGCTGTCACAGTCTTTGCTGATTCCTTCAGACTTTTAGGAAGACTGGTTGAAGTGTATCAGACTCATTTAAGTTGCCTTTATTAGTAAGCCTGTCTTTGTTTTCACTTTGTCAGATTATTATTGAAGAATGTGTTGTCTTAGTTTTTGGGTTTCAGTTACTCTGTCTTCCCCTCCTGTGTTTCTGTGCTGCCTTTCTCTCCTTTATCAATCTACACACCTGTCCTACATCAGCCTTGTTAGTCCCTCTCTGCTCCTCAGTCTCTCCCAGCCAATCGGCTCCTTGCCTGTTCTTCTGCCTCATCACCTTACTCCCCTCACCTGAGCTTCTCCAAGTCTTTTTCTCCACCTGCACTTCATCCCCTCGTCAGTCTAGTTTATATTTAAATCCTGGTTTTCACTTCATTCTTTGTTGGATCTTTGATTTGATTGTATGATATTCAGTTGTTGTTCTTTTGGATTAAAGAGAGTTTTTTTTCCTGAGTTGCCTACTTTTGTGTCCACCTGCTCTGCATTAATTGACATTTGCCCCTGCGTTTTTGACTTTTGACATAATGTTTGAACTTTCTTTAGATTTTTAATTATTTTTCAATGTTTTGAAGGTTAGGGAAATATTGTGTGTACATTTTCTAACAGCCTACGTTTAGTGCTGGTCTATTACAGCACATGAAATTGTGGTTTACATGAAAGCTGGAAGCCAAATTCTTATTCACAACTTCCTACTACCCTTACTCTCCCCCTTTACATGTAGGTCCACTACTTGCCCCTGAATATTGGCATTAAATTATACTGGTCTAATATAAAATTCATAGTACTGTGGCCACATGCAGACAGATATACCATCTCTGCCCCTGTGCTACAACACTAAAAAACTCTAAAAACACAAAAAAAATACTGCTCCTTCTCCATCAATTCACCTGAATGTGTCAGACTGCTTCATACATACTGCATGTAAAACATTCCAAGTCTTAAAGGAAACAGCAGCTGTAAATTGAGAAAGCCAGGAATGGCTGTGTTGTGGAAATTACACCAAAATGTAATGAAGGCCCAAAGGTCATTTCCGAATAAGTAATTACATTTGGAACGAGGGCAGATATTTTGGCTGCATGTTAACAATTTGACTTTTGCCTAAAGCCAAACCGCTGGATGTATCTTTCAAATGAGAATGAGCTGTGAATACCAACACTTCACATCCATGCCTCCATCCCAGATGAATGATGCCCGTGTCAGAGGTGAAGACAAGCCTGATTAAAACTGATAACCTGTGCTTCTCATCAGGAGCAGAATGAATATATATAGCACTCCCTATTCCATTTTCTTTACATGCAGCTGGTTATTAATGCCCTCACACGGTCTGGAGTAGCTGAGTCGACTGACATCCAATCAGGTGAGACTCTTACTGATGGGCGCGTTGAAGAAGAATTGCAACTGTTGTCAATATTCAGCAGAGTGATATTGATGGCTGTAGAACTTCAGCACATGTGGCTTTCGTGAAGCTATGTCATGATGCAGTGTACTATCAGTAAGAACAGTGTTAGACTTCTAACCCCAGTGCTTCTCCACTTCCTTAGTATCAAACTGTGTGTGCCATTATCAGACCTTCTGTCTCCTGGAGCTTTTCAGGGTGTGGCATGGCAACAGTCTAGCCTTCGCGGGTCACTGCATGCTGCCATGACTGTGCCTTTGTCAGTCACTTGGCTGAGGTCCCATCCCATCCAGCAGAGTCGGGCCCTTCACAACACTCTTTAACAGATGGTGTGTTGTCAAAGCCCTCGGAGACCTGAGTCAAACAAGCTCTGCTTTCCCCAGAGATGAAGGCTGCTGGCATGCCATCCAAACTTGTGATTACCTGCTGTGAACTGCCACTGGTGGGTGTATATATGTGTGAGTTTAATGTGTAAAATGCACAGAGCCTCATAAGTGTTAACATCACGTTGATTGAGAGTGAGGTCGGGCGTGTTAATACAATGCTAGAGTCAGCCCGAGTTGATAAGGTCACACTGCACAGCACACTGAAAATCATTATTTTGCAAAACTGTAATATAGTTGGAGCATAATGAAATGGGTGAATGAACCAAAACATGGGGCAAAGGTTGAATGGGGTGTTATGAACACAGATTTTTCTCTCTTCTGATAATCATATTTGTAAGATTCAGGCAATTTTTCTTA
The DNA here is from genome assembly GCF_026936395.1 of Plectropomus leopardus. Taxonomy (NCBI): domain Eukaryota; kingdom Metazoa; phylum Chordata; class Actinopteri; order Perciformes; family Serranidae; genus Plectropomus; species Plectropomus leopardus. The sequence continues at coordinate 31,506,346 of NC_142176.1, read as the reverse complement.
TTTGTTTTTTTTTCTAACTCCCCTTTATATGGAGAAAAAAAGTATAGAAATTTTTGTCTCTATGACACACATGATGATTTATTACTAGAAATATCAAAATATTTACACAGGGAGCGTGAAAGTCATTCGATTATAAATGATTTATCCTGTGAATCCCATTGACCTCACCATATAAAAACACTTTGGTCATGTAAAATAGGGATGCTGATGAAGTTAAGAAAACAAGTGAGGTTTCCCTAAAACTGTTACTTGTGTAAGTTCAGGAAGCTGTTTCTAAAACTTCTCAGGAGCATGTGTTAAGGCATATTGGTTTTGATCCTACTCTCAATATCTCAAACCTTCCTATGACTGTTGGTTGCTCATTTGGTGACTACAGGCCACATTTGATAGCAGGATTGAATCATCAAATAGCTCCCAATGATACACTGTGCTGAAATGCAAAAGTATCATATTTCGGCTCAACTTGCAAAAAAAAAAAAAAAAAGCTTTTTCTATGCATGCATTTGTTTAAATGCACATTAACATACCCATAATTTCTTCTTTTAATTTAAAAAATTAAGGCCATTAATTTGGTCATATTTACTGCATCTCTGCTGAGACACTACATCAAAAACTTATTCACACTCAAAATTAAAAGCTGCGATCCGACATTGGGACACTAAAAAAAGACAACCATTTCTCACCAGACAGAAGCACTTTCACCCAAATAAATTTGGAGCTGACACACAGATAGAAACACATGCTCGAAATGCCCAAATTACTAGTTAAACTCACAGAGCGTAAAGAAAGGCACACTTACAGTAAATCAAAGAGAAAAAGTAAGCAAGTATGGAGAGAGCCCGAGTCATTGTCTCGGCACCATCTGATCCGCGGGAGTTGTAACTGATGAAGCCTCAAAGCTGCAGTGTTCAGCGCCCTTCCTCTCGGACATGCCGGAATCCACGCGCTCACGGTTTGGACACTTTAACCGGCATTGGGCGGATGTCTGAAACGGAGATCATTTACCGAATAGCGAGTATGTTGTTCCGTCGCGTTGGGGTTATTCGCCCCATGAAATTCACCCAGTCTCCTCTTGGCAAACGGGTCTTTACGCGCTGCCAACTCGCAGCAGCCTGTCCTGACGCGCTGCGCTCTCCGTAACCAGCAAGTCCTGCAGGTCCTGTACCCGGTCTGTGGTCGGCTGCTGTAAGTTTACACCGCTTAACAGCTTTCTTTAGCTGGTAGAGTACATAATGTAGTATTTACAGCTGAATGCACAAGCTGCATTTAGCATATAATTTGCTCCTGGACTTGGTGAGGACACGCCTGGTGTTGGGAGAGTATGCAATCGTGCACTTGTATGACCCATATTTATTTCTTTGACCTCTTTTGTCCCCCACACCCTAATAAATTGTTGTATGTTAATATGTGTCTATTTTCCAACTAAACAGAAAATACACACATAATTAAAAAATGCAGATGTGTACATCCAAGGATTAAAAGACCATATCTGAAGTTTTGTGCTGTTTCATGTACTTATGTTGAACTCAGCATCACAAATCAACATGAGGCTGCTGTTTAACAGCATCCTCAATGAGACAATCCAGATGTTGATATACCCATCTGGACCTAATTCCCTTCTCACCAACAAACATTATTTGACAAACCTGGTCGCTTGCGATCATTTGCTGACTTCGCACTGCTTTGGCAAATGCACTCAGGAGAGGATGATAAATTATTCTCTGGTCCTGGATGTGAGATTTAGTGAGGTGAGGTCCAGTCAGACCAGGAGCAGTGCAATCTTAGCAAGGCAGATTTACTGTGGCCACACTGCTTAAAGCCTCATTATAATGGCCAGTAAACGAACTGTATCCGGCATGAAGAGCAGCCCCAAGGACTCCTCTGGGGTTATAAATTTGATCTCCAAAGACTTTTATTCTGGATTATTGAGAGCAGATCAATGATGCCTGATTAGGTTTTGACCCTCACTTGTGTTTTATCAGGTGGAAGGGGACAGAAGTGTTCACTGTGGACAGTATGTCCATTTGTTTGCAAGATCCATATGTGTCAGACCTATTGTTTATACAGAAAACATATGTTTTCATAAATATCACCAATTCAAAGCAACAGTGTGTTCTTAAATCCACTTACCAACTGGAAAACATGTAAACTAAAAAATGTTTATTGTCAAAATCAGAAATCACTTCATTATCTGAGTGTAGCAAGTATGATTAAAGATGTACTCCAAATATGTTAAGACATAGAAAAATACTTTTGAATGATGATTTTTGTCTGATATGCATACTGAAGAAACTGCATCAGTTTCCCTTTCATCGAAAATCCGGACTATGTGAAAAAAAAATGGATTTTGTACCCCTACTGGCTTGCAAACTCGGAATGTCCTTGCCCACATCCTAAACTTTTTAAGGTGTGCACAGAGAAACATGCCTTCTTGATGAATTCAAATGCAGTCTTTATAGTTAAAAAGGGAAAAATCTCATTTATGAGTAGAGAGGGAACTTTAAGTTATAAGTCAAGTCTAGTGTTACATTTTTATTAAAATACCTAAAATGACATAAGTGATACCCTACACCTAAGTGTTTTATGAGTCATAATTTCTATCACATCTACCTTTTCATTATTACAAACCAAACTGTGGCAAATGTGCAAAATGCTCGAATATGAGCACTAAAATCAGTCAGCTCTAATGTTGTCTTTAGAACTTTGATCTTTAAAGCACCAACCTTGACAGTACACTTTGAATATACAATGAGCTGCAGTGCAGTCATGAGTGGTGAAACATGACTGCTCAAAAATCAACCATGGGCCAGTTCATTTTGTAAATGGCCGCCTACTTCATCATATTACACAGTGATGACAATTTACAGGGACGCACTCTGTGAAGTGCTCAATATCTACAATATAATTTCTGATTAGAGAGCAAGAAGGTTGTTTGGATTTTGGATTCAAGCCAAGAATCCCATCACTAATAGGATGCCATCCCTAATTTCTCTATGGATAGATGTATATATACTTGACCTGTTACAGGTCTTTGGCACGATTTTTGTTTCTTTTTCTTATCGGCTTGATTGAAACAAATCTTAGAGAATCTGCACTGGTTATTATAAATGCTAAGTATGCAAGTGCCTCCCTAGTGTGAATGTGTGTAGATGTCAAGCAAGACATTTGAAAGATCGGTTGTGTTTGGTCAAACATCCCATGTCAAATAAAGGTTAAAAATATAACTGGTTATTAGACTTTTATAATAAGTGTGATGCAAACATACTTTCATGTTTAAATATCCCATTTTCAATCTCCTCCCCTGCCTGATATAGTATTCTAAATGGTTGTTCACACATATTACATTTAATGGTAGGCAGACACAAACTTTTTGAGAGAATCAGGCGAGATTTTGACGGCTCTCTTTGATAATCCCAGTAATGAGAGAAAAAAAATTCTCTCTGGCCCTTCTTAATCATGAAGTGCAAGCTTTCCTTTTTAATCACGAAGGTGTAACATTTAAAGGATTAAGTGGCACTAAGTAAAAGCCCAGCCACAAAAAGTAAAGCTTTGTCACCACACTATTCACTGCCATAGCAGTTTAACAGCTTTAATACAAAATATATATCATTTTTTGGTCTTATTGTTGTTGTTTTTTTTAACCATATTAATGGCGTTCGATGGATGGGAATGTTGGTCTGTCTCTTAGTTGGTCCAGTGCCCTGGTCCACACTGAAATGTCTCAACAAAAATTGGATGAATTGATTTGAAATTAGACATTCATGTTCCTCCAGGGACAAATTACGATCAAATCAAAGATTTTTGCTCTTTATCTCACACCAGCATAAGTTCAAAGTTTTCACTTCAACTGCACTTAGTGTTTAGTCCTAATTTGCAATTTTTAGCATGCTAACACACTAAACTAACATATCAAACATGATTAACAGCTGCTGCTTAGCATGTTAGCCTTGTTATGTTATATATGCATGTTAGCATGCTGTTGTTAGCATTTATTTCAAAGAGCCACTATGCTCTTAGCCTTGTTAAAATAGTGGAAAACTCAAGCAATGTTAATGAAAGTGAAAAATAATTTGCGTATCTACCAAAAACCTAAATTGAATGGGTTCTTTCTTGGCCTGCTTCACCCTTCCACCAATTTTTAAAAAAAAATGGGCCAGCGTTTATTTTCCATTATCCTGGTGAAAAACAGACAAACAAGCAAACAAACCAAACCAAAAACATAAACTCCTTGGTGGAGGTAATTATCTGAAATATTATAAAATTTAGGCCTGTTGAAGAAAAGTTATTCAATCAATCAAATGCACATAAAGCATATTTCAGTATAAAAAAGTAAAGTTAATGTATGATACAAACAATAGAAATTGAAAGCCCCCCTTCATTCAGTAATGTTTACTTCTTTTTTTTTGGATGTTTAAACTGCACATGAAGAATGGTGTAGGGCAGTTCTCACATTGATCTGCTGACAAGGCAAAGTCACTCAATACCCTCCTCAAATCTGTGTTTGAAACAAGTAGCATTTGTATAAGATCATTTTAGGACATCACAACTACACTTGCACTGAAAATGGACTACTTTATACTGAGGTAAGGACACTCAGTAGTCACCATGGGAGAAATAGAGACCAAACTCAACTCCAGTGTGAGTGCAGATATATCTTTGACATTAAAATGCTCCATCCCAATGGCTTCCATGAAGGACTGGATATGACCTCTTTTCTGTGACACATTTTTATGTCTCTCTGTACCAGCTAACCTCACTTTTATGTGTTCATTCCATCATCGTATGTATATCAGCATTTTTTTGGGACTATACTTTGTTGACTATGCTCTGTTTGCTACTGGACTTGCTAGGACGCAGCCTGTTAGCAATTCATGTGTGCTTAATCAAGCTGCTGATGACTGAACAGTTGTACCTGTAAGAATGGCCTATATGGTGAACCATTATACATGCCTCATTCTGCACTGAGAAAAGTCCAACATAGACTGAAATGTTTGCACTTTCATATTTGAAAGACTTCAGTCTTTTTTTTTTTGTTCTGTGTGCGCGAGTCTTCCTTTGCAACACAGTAGTTAAAGTTTAAAGCAAAAACTATCATAGATTATCATAGATTATCATAGATTAGATAATAGAATATGGTAGATTTGTGTTTTTCACAGAGGGTGAAGGTGCAGGTATTTAACTGGGAAGTTGAGAACCTTGTTGGTCACAAATCATCATACCAAGTAAAATATTATTTAATGTTTTATAACATGTTTGGAGGGTTTCTTTAAGCATAACAGTAGATAAAGTAGGTCATTGCAGCAGCAAAACCTGAGAGGATAAAACCATAAAAAGGTATATCATACAAGGTTAAAATACCCAATTATATCTGTATATCATATATCATGTATAAAATAGTCCGTAGTTTGAAAATATCACATCACTTTTAACAAGTGGAGCAGTGGATAAAATTGAGCAATATATGTTCAGAAATATGAGATGTAGCAAATAAGAAATTCAAGGGTCCCAGCATATATATTATCTGAGGGGTATGTTCTCTAGGAGTCTGCGCTGGTGTGTTCTTATGGCAGCAGAGGCCCTCTTGTTTTGTTGTGGATGGGAAGCGTTATCAGCTTATTCAGCCTTTTGCTCACGTCTCTAAATCATCTTAATCAAGTTCACTCTAGCAGAAAGCCTGTCTGGATTCTCAGTGGACCCAATAAAAACAGGAAACTGCTCCAAAAATGATTAAGGACCCAAACAAGTCTGGCAGACTGACTGACTGACTCTGTGCTTTACATGTCAGTGGGGTTGAATACCTCAGTAAAAAAAAGCTGTTAACTGACATTAACTGCGCATTGGTTATCCATTGATGATCCAGACAGTTTAAGGGTGTCACACCTGTCTAACTGTCTGCAGTGGCATCAAGATGAGAGAGCCCCCACATCCCTAAACTCACAGTTCGGCTCATCATATGAAGCCACATGACAGTTTGAAACTAGACAAACTTACACATTGACACTTTAATATAAATGTGTGTGAGGGATTTCTCTGAATGCAGGAAAGCGTGATGGAAGAGAAATGACTAATCAAAGAATTGCTGTTGTTGCAGTACCATGTTGCACCACTGCAATCCCACCCTGTGAGGGATATATATCAAGCAGGCAGTTCATTACCTGGAGTGCTTGGCTCCTATGCTAGAGAGTCACAGCCTCATGTGAAGATATCGATTGCCAACCATCCACTGCCTGCAGGGGAATCAACTCATCTTATTGGTGCATGCAAAATGTTTTAGTGTTCTAGTGACAATCTGTAGATACAGCTAACATTTTCTGTGTATATTTGCTTGTATGTGTATTCAAAAATATGTGTTTATAGCTTCTTATTGTGTTTCGTCTGAACATTGCTTCACTCGAGCACACCAGGTTTAACATGCATGTACTGTAAAATTCACAGGGCCACTCATACATAGTAACTCTTCTTATTATTTATTCTGTTTCTTTTTCATCAGAAATGTCACCATTTAATCTCTTTTTTAACAGAATAAATAATCAAAATAATAAGACAAAATGTACTTGCTTGATCTAACTCTTCTTATGTTGTAACTAAAAATTTAAGGCATAGTACTTATACTTTACTTGACTTGACCATTTAATGGTTGTAGTTAATAGTACTCCACTACATTTTATAAACAAATATTGTAATGTTTACCCCTTGGCAGGTAAAATTCTAATGAACTTGTAGAATAAAATTAAAACCCCTTCATTAAAATATGATCTTAGTGACGATTTATAATTAGCTCTACCTCAATCACTAATTCCATTAATGCATTTGTATTAACAGTTCAACAATACAATATTTGATAAGATAACACTTTTAGTGACCATTTCAACTTTAACTTTAAAAAAGTTAAAGGTCCCATATTGCAAAAGTCAGACTGGCCTGATTTTAATATAAAGAAGGTATAGGTGTGATATAAATACTGTGACAGTATCAATACATTCAATCCACAGAAAAATGCACACAGTCTGTATTCAGAAACTTGAAATAAGCTGTCAGGATTTCTGTGAAGTTGTTATGTCACAACTGTGCTATACAGGCCAGGCACTAAAATAGAGCGTGGTGAATACAGGTATATTCAGACAGTCAATATGAGAAAAAACAAGTAAATAAAGTATATAAAGTTTTTTTTACATTAAAACATGTAAACATGCATTAGTAGAAACCCAAAATACAACTCTGAGCCTAAAAATGAGCATTATATGGGACCTTTAGATACATTTTTATATCAATGCTTTACTTTTGCATTGTTGAATTACTAATTTTTAAGTAAAAGATATGAATACATCTTCTACAGCTGGTCAGTAATGAGCAAACAGCTGCTTCAGCAGAGATCTAAATGTGGTGCCACAAGATGTGAATGTAGTTGTATCTACCATAAAATGTCTCTACTATGCTGATATCACTGGAGGCTCTCTGATCGTTTGAAGCCTGTCACTGGAACTGCTCATCAGTGGCCACTGGCAGACATCCAATGTTTAGCACTTCCACTTGGCCAGAACCACTAAAACACCATCCACAAACTCTGCAGAAATGCATTATACACTGACCACAAAAATAATTACTTATTGTTCATTGATTCATATTCTTGCAAGCAAACCAATTTCAGTGGCTGTTTCTGAGACTTCAAAAAGGACATGAGGTGAAACTTTTGTTATTGGGGAACATTTTGGTAACATTTTTGCACAACAACAACAACAAAATAAACAGCAACAGAAATTGTAAGGGAGAACATAAGAGTGTAGAATTCAATAGTCAGCCATATTATCTCCATCGTTCAAAGCTGTTGCGTCAGACTGAGCGGTCAGTAATGAATTGTCTCTGGAGAAGACAGATTAGTCTGTTCATTAATGTATTCTGCTTCTCAGTGATAGACAGGAAGGTGAGACTGCTCCTGAGTGTAGTGTCCAATATGTCATACAGCAAGAGTGAGGAAGATAAATTGTCTTCCGTGACACCTGCAGATAGAGCGGGACTTAATGTGACCTCCTGAATGTTCTCTGTGGTGCCATCTTTTATAGCTCAGGGAGGGGTATTAAACCACATCTGTCTGCCCTGAGACACAACTCCACAAATCCTGAAGGGATTCATTGGTGGTTCCCCACTCACAACACATACACACACACACACACACACACACACACACACACACTGATTTAGAGGTGGCCTTCCCCTAATGTCCACAGTCAAGGAGCTTGTCATCAAAGCCTTCACTGAAGTGGATTAAAAGTTGAAAGGCTGGTTTACAAAAATTAAACATCACAGACAGAAACTTGGAGGCTGACAGATCAGGAACTAGAATAAAAATAAATCATACTTTGTGGTTGTTCTAAATAAATACAGATTTTAACATTATTCTCTGAAAATAAAACAATTTAGAAAGAAGAGGTAGCATTAGAAATCTCATTGTACACCTGAAAGTCAGTGCTTGTGTTTAAGAGTGTGTACACATTCACAAGCTAGTGTATGTGTGTGTATTTTTGTCTGACTGCCCAAGTTTTCTGCATTTACATAATGCAAATGGCATGGTGCTTCCGTGTTAACAGAACTGTAAAATCGATCCCATTTGTCACTGTGAGGTCTTCTACATAGGCACTATTTACTGACATGCATCCCCACAGCCACAGCTGACAAGAATCAATTCTTTCTGCTCTAGATGAGATCTTAATGTGCTTAGAAAGGTGTATCTAAAAGCTCCTAGACAAGAGCCCGATCAAAGCAAAGCCATGAAAACTGTGTCCATCTGTAAATCCTGCCTTTCTGCTTCTTTGGTCACAAGGAAGGGTTAGATGTCAGCAACAAAACAAATGCTGGCCTGGGAGAGACACAGAGAAAGAAAGCAAACCAGTGGAAAGCAGAGGTGGAATACTAACAAGAATGTAGTTAGGGTAGTGTGTGGCAAGATAGATATTGCTGCCAAAGAACCTGGGTCATCACTGTATAACCTAAGCTGTCTGAGGAACTGTGACTGCCTCATGAAATCCAAATGATTTAACATCCTCAGTGTCAATGTCCTCAGACAATATGAGTTAAAGAGGAAAGCACGGCAGGAGAAAATGTCTGTCACCTTGACAAAGAACGCTCCTATGATTAGACAATGAGGCTAAATCTGATGTTTAATTTATACATCTTAACAACTGTGGTTGAAATTAGTGATAGATTCCTCATGCAAGTCAGTATGGGAAAATATAAAAGAAGTTGGGTTTTTTTCCCCAGTTTTCTGGTTTACAATTTGCCGGTAGTAAACAGCAGGGGCATCATAGTGGGGGCAAAGCGGAATTGATTGTTGATTGATTGATTGACTGTTTTAGCTTAAACATAACCACATGTCGCATGATCTCACCATGTGCTTGTGCTACCATCATGGTAGCGACATCCTGGAACGTAAAGAGCAAACGCTTAAGGATACTTAGAGCGTAATATGTGGGCATCCACTGCAAAGCGGCGATATGCGACAATTTGGGATGAGAACGTGTTAGATTATCCAGGGGAGATGTGCCATAACTAAATTAAAATTGGCTAAATAAATCAGCTGAAAGACTGAACTCTGCATAAAAAAACATGGAAGCTCTCTGAGGTTCCTCAACCCCTCAAGGTGCAAAATTGTTTAGTCTGCCCCTGCATCAGTATTTGTCTCTAAATGCAGTTAAAGCTGAGTGAGTGACTGTGAATGCTGCTGGAGCACCCATGGACAGTGGCATGTCTTTCCCTATGAAAGGGAAATCTGGGTTCCAATAAAAGAAAGAAAGAAAGAAAGAAAGAAAGGAAGGAAACTGATTTTGTAAAACAAAAAAAGTTAAAAGGTGCATAAGAGAGAAAGGATGTGGGCCCACAGTCTGCTTATGCATGGGGCCAAGGATTTGGTGTAACGCCCCTGCTAAACAGGCAACAGGGAAACATTATATGGTGGTGAAATGCTGGTGGATGATGCAAGTTCATAATATTGATTGTTTCTCAACTTAAGCACAAAAATTGACAAAAGTATTAAAAACCTTCACTCCAAAATGTAGAGGTAGTTTATGGCCGTAAATATAACCCATTACCAATATCTGTGAACATTAAAGATGAAACACTCCACAAACAAGATAAATGAAACTTCTTACCTCATTAAAACAAAAATTTGAAGTCACCATTCAGCTTTTTGGCATAAACATGTTTTACCCAATTCTCCAACAGTACATAAAATTCCATCGTGGCAGACATTTGTCTTTAAGTGCATTTCAGTATTGCATTGCATACAGTCATGTTGTTCACTCTGTTCATTTCATAAATACAATTTTGTCTGTCAGCCATTGATATTGCAGCATGAAAAATGCAACATTCAATCCTCTGAACTCATTTGTGTTGAGCAGGAAGAACAGGAGACATTGGTCCTAGCTAGACATAATTATGATGGATTAGGACTGACAGTGCAACTCTGCTGTTATTGGACCTTGGAAGCTGAACTCCTCTCCTGGGGCTCATAGTAAGGTCATAGCTGTGCAGATTCAATCAATGCCTATCAACGCTGGACATGGAAATGACCCGTCTGGGCCTGACCAGGAGTGTGAGACGAGTAATACACCACTTTGAGGGTGGTCCCGGTGGGAGGATGTGTCTTTAAAAGCACACAACTTAATCCACTGTTGGACGAGGTGGGGGACTCATTATACATTAGTTTGACATATTTGGAAAAGAGCTTGAGAATGGCAGAAAGATGCACTACTTTTGAAGAGAAATTTTCAGGCTATGATCACCATAGCATTTTAATAGAAGAATTTCAAGTGTTACTCTTAATAATCTGCATATAAATCCACTGTGACCACTATAAAACATCACAGTCACTAAAACAGACAGTTGAAGTAATACAGAGTACCTGGAGACTTCATTATAAAATACAGAGTTGTTTTACTGATGTCACTGACCTGTATGTGACTGGAGCTTTCATGACGTAACTATATCCTTTTTCAGCCATTGCTCAGTGGATTTGTTGGGTTAATGACATCTGTACATTTGGCCAAGATTGTGTCTCTATGATTCAATTCAGTGTCCGTGTTACCGTCAAACCAACTCTCCAGGGAGGAGGATGGAGAGGATGGAGTCTGTCTGTCATTTGTGGTGCCCAAGAGACCACAAAGGCCCTCATCATCGCAAAGAGCTCATCCAGAGGGGGCTGGGTTCAGATGAAGAAGTGACTGATTGCTGCTTGTCTTTCTGGACTGGCTGCTAATGATGCAAAGCAGAGACAATCAACCAACCACTTGCAGCGTGGCTGGTAGTTACTCCAAAATAAGTAAAACAGATTGGATGCGAAGCCACATATTCCACATGGAAATCCAGCCATCCATCAATTAGCTGTAAGCAAATACCCCCAGACAGAAGGTGATAGTTTGTTATTGGTGGAGTGGCTCATAGGTGTACCCACATAGATGCTTTCCATCCTGTGTCAGTTTTGCATATTGTACCACCAGATGCTGTGAGCTTGAATTATGGGCTAATATCAGTTTTGTAAAATTGAGACAGGGGTACAGAGAAAAACAGTATCACCGGTTGCCCCAACAAATGATGCATGCACATATGGGAAGTCAGTAACAGGTAAAAATTGTTGCATTCCCAGCCCATCTAGCAAGCCAGCTCTGCTATATTAAAAAAAGAGACCAGAATAATAAAAAAAGATAATTTCCTTGAATTTCATAAAAATCCATTTAAGAGGACCTGCCTACATAAACATTACCTGCAAAGTCTACCCTAAAGGGGGATTTAAATGTAGGCCTAAGCAAGGTATGAAGAAAAAACAAAAGTTTGCAACTTAGAAGAGTGTGCAGAGATTTAGTTGAAATAAATGCAACTTGTTCTCATCCCAGGGCTGAATAATACCACGCTCATGTCTGTCTGGTAAATGTAAGGCATCAGCCAGGAGGCAGTTAGCTTAGCTCAGCACAAAGGGTAAACGTCTAGCCTGACATTGGTAACCAAATCAGCCTCCCAGCCAATGGCTCACTAAATACTATATTAGCTGTAAGCCAGGTAACCTGCAGAGTGTTCAGGAAGTTATGGTCAAGACATAGTTTAACAGATAGCTAGCTCCCTGTGCTCCAGGAATGAGTAAAACCCAGAAATGGTTTCGAATTTTATCACTCCTGGTTCCCTCGTCTCAAAGTCAGTGGGTTTTTTTAATGTGTTTTTGGTTAGATGTCTGATGTCTGCCTTGGAGACTTTCCTGTTTTGTTTTATGACATAAAATAGGTCAGTGAATAACCACCTCATGAATTTTTAAGCTTTTTGTGACTTTAAAAAAGGCTGTTGGTGGGGCACCTGGTGGCTCAGTGGATAGAGTGGGGTCCTATGTGCAGAGGCTGTGTCCTCGCTGCAGCGGCCGAGGGTTCGGGTCCGGCCTCTACCCCTTTCACGCTCACACTGTCCTATGGATTAAAGGCAATAAAAGCCAAAAAAAATAATCTTAAAAAAAGGAAAGGCTGTTGCTAACAAGTGGCTAAATGAGACTACAGTCATGATGATGAACAGGCTTTACAGCCTCATTGTGGTAGGGATGTTAAGTCATGCTACTGTGGTGTAGTTCGTTTATAGCCTAACCTAGCTTTTTTTTCTGAGGAATGCATTTTGGGTTCAAAAGGAAACAAAAAAATGGTGCTCATTTGAAAAGATTCTGTAGAACAATGTGTGTCTTTTTCATGAATGTTTGTTTGCCACAGGACTTAAATTCTGCAGTAATTCAAAATCCAATTGAAAAATCCCACAGGCTTTTTGTAGAGGGATCCACAGTCACACTAACTTATTATTATTATTGTCACACTGGTTAGCTTGCTGTTTCTCCCTGGTTCAGACTTAATGCCTGCTAAACTAAGCCAAGGGGCTGCTGGCTGCAGTTTCATATTACTGTAAAAACCTAAGAGTGGTATAAATCTTCTCATGTAACTCTTTGCCAGAAAGTAAAAAGGTGTATTTATCAAAATGTTGAGCTATTAAAACATCTGTGCTGTTTGCAGCATTTGCTATTTTATTTTAAGCAGCATAAAATAAGTAAATAACAGTGGATACAGCAGTATTAGACAACCATTGCATTAGCAGTAAAAACACTGTAAAGATAAAAGTTCCAGAGAATACATTCACCACAAATGGCTGTTCAGATTACATGCTGATGTTGGCTAGAAGTCACAAGTGAATAAATTGTTTAGGCCTATCATGCCCTTGAGTCGACATTTGAGACATGTTATGTAATTTGAGGGTGACTGATTTCTTCAATGTGGTATTTTATTGCTTTGTTCCCTTTTGTTTGTCTAATCTTTTGACATTTGTTTGAAAGAAAGCTAAATGATTTATCGGATACGATTACAAATCCTCCTGCTATAAAACATGACTGATGACTCTTCATGCTCAGTTTAATGATCAAGTTGTGTGATGCTATGAATGAAAGAGCCTTTGCTTGGCATTAAACCAGAGAGTGAGGTTAGGGTGATGTCCTTGGCTTGATTAGATGTATGTTGTAACCCTAGCATTGCATAACTTAGTCTTGAGTCTGCAAATCTTACAACATCTTACATCTTTGAATGACAACACTGTTCATTTACAGCATAGTAGCTGATGACAATCAAAGGAAAAGTTTGACACAGCCTAATAAGAACTTAAGTAAATGTTGTTTTTTATCTTTAGGTACATTTTGGCTTACAGGATAAAAATGTAAATCAAGACAACATAAATCATTGTTCAATGCAGAGGAAAAAGAATATTCTAAAATTTGCTCTGCTCTACTTTAGAAAATACTTTGACCTGTCTGAAAAGCTTGTCTTGTCAGGTGTGACTACATCTAATCTCCCTTGCTGTTGCCCTGGTGAGGACTACAGAGAGGTTACAAGACTGGTCCACAGGTAGAGGTAAATTGGATGTGTCACAGCTCGCAAGATTCCAGATGGTATGTTGCTCCTTTGAGACTCTCTCCTTCTTGAAGTCTCCACTGTGATCAGAATCATTGGTGGAAAATGTTATCTGCCACACACAGCTTCTCAGCGCAGCTACCATATGTTCCCAACTTCTCTCATGGCCTGGCGTCCCTCCCTATTCTTCACGCCCGTCCATACTCCCAGGACAGGAACACAGGCAGTTAGACGGGTCGAGGACAATCTTAGAAAAAGTGTCCAGATTGTCTTGCTCCTCAGTTATGACTTTCCTGTGGAAGAAAGTGAAAGGATCAAGCAGGCAGTCTCATAAAGTGAGATATGTTGGGATAGTTAGCAAACTTTAGCTTGGTCAAGGAAACCCAATTATTATACTGGTAGAATATGTTTGGAAAAGTCTCTTTGAGGGTGTTTATAGATAATCCGTGCACTGACAATGTTTCTGAGGGAAAATTAGTATCCCTAAAACAAGATAAGGGATGTTAAACTTGTTTTGTCCCGGGGCAACTAAAGGCTCTTTTTATGCTTTTTAATGCACTCTGGCACCTTACATACATTCAAGGCATAGAAAAAAATTCCCAGTGTGAATATGTTATTTTTGTTGTGAATTGCAAATGGTCAGTGGACCTTCTGGCACCATATCATGGGCCACTTTTGGCCCATGGGCCACAACTTGACTATCATTGCATTAGATTCTATTAACAGTTGTAAATGACACCAAAACTGGAGCACAGACAGTAAAAATTAGCCTGGGGTGGTGGAAGATGTTGACATTTACAGATTAAGATACAGTTTCACAACTCTACACACAAATTTGCAAATATTTCCACAATAATTCTTCCATACACAAGATTAGAGGTGATCTGCCATGTATACACTTTCACAATTCAACACACCTGACCAGTCACAGTGTAAGGTGGGCACAAGTTGGATTATCTGTTCAGAAAGTCACAAAAATTGATAGAGGAACCCTCTGCAATTCTGCTATCAAAAGGACAATTTCAGATGAGTGGAAGGATACATAGACCCCACTTGCTTTGTCTTCTTTTTGGTGTAGGGAATCACATCCACTGAAGATGATATTTCAAAGAAAAAAGGGAATTCCTGCAGACGCTTAATACCTCAACACTGATGCATTTAAAAATGCATTTAACATTGCCATGTTCTCAAGACATAGAGTATGATGAGTATTATAAATTGTCATGACAAAAAAAATCAACATGAATACAAACACACACACACACACACACACACACACACACACACACACATATACATATGTATATATGGGCCCTTGAGTTTAATTAAGTGCTTCCAATATGGACGTGGTTCAGGTCCAGTGAAGTTCAGATCATTCAAGTTGAGTTCAGTTACATTCAGTTCATTCAGGTTCAGTTCAGGGCTACATAGACATAGTTGGACATTCTGATTGAGGTCTTAATCATGATCCAAATGAAAACTATAAAATTCTGGCTTAGAAGGCTTAGCGGACATATTGTACATTTACTGTAACGCAGTGGAAACGAACAGTGCATTGAATGATGAAGCAAACAATTTATTCAAAGTTTGATCATCTGTTTGACTTTTGGTGCATGCTCAATTGTGAGTTGGTTGACACAGTAAGTGTAAGCACCTTAATCATAACTCATAACTGTCCAGGACTGAGTAAGTGCTACTCTCTTGCGAGCATGTGCCTTCCATTTCAGGCCTGTTGCCCAGGGCCAGGCAGGGTATGATTTACATGATATTTGTCCTCTTAGCTAATTGATTTAAGCTGGGCCTCCTTCCCCTATTGTCAGCCTGTCAGGGTCTCCCACTGGCCCTGTAAACTGCGTTAGCATTAGGATGGATAGATTGGCAATGGTGCACTCATTTACGAGACCCCTTCCACCGGCCCATTTTGCCTCTTGCCAGAGCAGCAGTGCCCCAGAAAGTAAATAGACTTTGGCTTGAATGTGATTAGGCAGCAGTTTACTTGGTTAGACCACATGAGGAACAACAGATCCCACTGAACAGCGATGCTCCACAGATAACCCTTATCCAATTAGACTGGCACAACACAGTCCATTTACCCATTACACTGTAAAACTCATGAAAAATACATGACTTTTTAAAATATAAGGAGCTGCCATCAAACAATTTATGCGTCTTTTCAGGCTGTGATATTGTGGTGTAACAATAACGTTCTGATTTAACCTGCCCCTTCTCACACCTTTACTCCATCCATGTTTATAATGGCTTCAATCTGGATTCATGCTTGGCATTTTATTAAAGGAAGAGCAAGGTGTGTATGCAGCGCTTTCCTGATCTCAAGTTATAAAACCAGCACACAGCATCATTGATGAGATGTGTTACATTATTAAAGTTGATAGTGTTGTAGAAGCTGTTTCTCTCATTGTTGTTACCTTTATTGCTGCTGGTCTTGTGTTATCACTATGCTGTCCATAATGAATCATCATGATCAATGAATCATCAGCAGCTTATTAATGTGATTCATCTGTTACAGTCTTACATTTTCATATGTTCTTGATAACAATGTTGCACACTTGTAGGCTTCTCCTTCAAACTTGACTTCATCTATAGCTTTCACTTTTTTACAGATGAAGTAGAGGGACTGTTGAGACACTTCTGGCAATCTCACTGCAGTTCAAGGTGACATTTGCTCTTTATTCAGCACTCTTTGAGAGTAATGGCCCTCTGTGGGCTCATTGGAGAAACACTTAAGTCGACTAAGACCCATGGAATTGTCAAGTGGCTTTTTAATTACATTATGTTTTGAAAGACACTGATTTAAAAAGTGTAACCAACTGGTAGAATACACTGTATACCTTATAATCTATAATACACCAAATCTTCCTTTCTTTCATTCTTTTATTAAGCTTTTCTTTCTTTCTTGTGATGCCATCATAAAATAGAATAATGGCACATTGGAGAAAGCACCTATGCCTCTTGACAGTACCACTACAGTGGTAGCTAACAATATTACCTTTGTTAACAAGAAAGGCATGTGTTGAATGTGTGACTTAACAGAGGTTTTTGCCCTGAGTGGATTTCACAGGAGTACAGATTTAAACCTTTGGGTCCAAAATGATTTATATCGTTCAGCATTGTACATTATTACACATTGCTTGCTGTCTCATCATATCAGTCCTTCAATTATTTTTTTTTAGCCAGTTTTCTGGATGAAGTGCTTTTGTGGGACCTTTAGAAAAGTGAAAAAGTATCATGGTCCTCTGGGGGACAATTTCCCAAGATGCTTGCCAGTATCAGGGGAGGCACCCCCCATTACATATTGGAAATAAGCCTGTGGTACTCGGCTAACAGGAGAGATAATTTTCAGAAAGGCTGCTGTACTCATATAAATAAAACCTTTTTGTCCAGCACTGGGTGTGAGAGGTGAAGATTCTCTGTAAACCAGCTACCATCTTTGTCAGTTATGTGGATAATGCAAGGTCGTATGCTATACTCACTATAAGGGCTCTGTGTGCCCTGGATGTAAACTGTCCTCTCTGTCTCTGCTTGTACACTCACTGTTCCCCAGAAGAAAATTGAATATCGCTCCTCCTTGGTGAGAATGGTGCAGTCTCCTCTGATAAACTGCCCTGCTGCATGTGGTGAATCAGCAGTCAGGGCAGTTGAGGAATGGCTTCAGCTATCCAAAGCTAAACATCTGAACACCTCCAAATCCATACAAGACATTGGTTTAACACCACAGTGGCTTAGATGCGGGTCTTTAACACCTCTTTAACTGTTAATGGACTAATGAGCTGAACTCGTCGACACGATGCACAATACACTCTTCTGTGTAGCAGAGCTTAAGGAGGATCAGCGGCTACAGTTTCACTTATGCTTTACTCATTCTATTCAACGATAGACAAGCCACCATCAGATGCAACTAAATTCCACACACTTGACCTTTAATTCGTTACTGTGATTGCATGAGTTTACCTTGGGTGCTTCATTAATTACTGTATTTAAATGGATTTTCTGTGAGTCCTTAGGTTAACTCCCAAACATTAATTTGGCAATTAATTAATCAAAAAAACAGCTGTAAGTTTCAAATGTAAAACATCAGTTTTTGGTATATTGTGTTTCTATTTTGATATCTAATTATCATACTGTCAAGATTCAAATTGAGCAGCTGAAAAACACACTAAATATTGTTCTATCATCTTCATAATTGATTATGTTTTTAAGAATTAGATAAACATGATTTTTAAAGGGTGTTTCTTTTTTTTTGCAGAGATGGTTGTGATTTAACTAGCTTGCCCATTTATTAATATACCAGCATCCAACTAGTTCCCATGTGTCTTGGACATCCTGTCGCAATTTTCACAGCAGAAAATCCCATGACCTTATTATCAGTGATCTAATGCCTTAAATACATAAATTCAAAGGTTAGAATTTCAATAACTTGCTCATTTATGAATATTTTGGCATCAAACAACTTCTCGTGTGTGTAACACCCTGTCACAACTTTCACAGCTGTTACTTTGTGAAAAAGAGCCCTCAAAATCGCTCAATATCATTATCAGTGACTTGTTTCCTTAAATATGCACATTTAACGATGTGATGTCAGTAGCTTGTTCATTTATTTATTCATTTATATATAAAAATCAAACTAGTTCCTGTGTGTCTTGGGCATCCTGTCACAACTTTAAAAGCTGATAGTTTTTTAAGAACCTATTAGGAAATCTCTTAACATTAGTATCAGTGACCTGTTGCCTTAAATATGCACATTTCAAGACTGTGATTTCAAAGATGATGGAAATAAAACATGACAGCAGTTGTACATTTACATCTTACAATAAGGTTTAAAGTTCAAGCTGAAAAAGAAGGCTAGCCATTCTGACCTCAGCTCTAGTGTCGTTCATAAAGAAATAATAAAGGCCGTAAATGGTGGGAGATGATTTGCTCTTGCTGTCTAGGGTGGAATGAGGAGACAAGGCAGGGTTTTAATTAACTTTTTCATCTAGTGCAGATGGAGGACAGAAGAGCAGGATAAATCACGGAGGACAACAGCAATCTGCCTCTTTATTAGTGTGTACACAGGCACGCTGTGACAAACTGCACGTCAGCTGCTCAATCATAAAATAAGGCTGAAAAGACAATCAGGATTCAACCAGCATTGTTTGTTTTAGTTTTTTCTGACCCTTGACAAGCTTGGCACTTGTGACATCCCCAAAGATACGCTCTGCCAAGAATGTTTTATATACACTCAGCCTAAAATATATGAAACATAATTCTAGCATTCATGTCTACAATCCATTTCTCAGTTGATCATCTCCTCTCATTCATTTGCATGTCCTCTTCATGGGTGAAATGTACTGTAGATTTAATCAATAAGGAACCATATATAACATATGATAATGTTTTTTAATGCAAACATACATACTGTATGCATAGTGTACTTTATTCAAAGAATTTGATTGCCTTGACTTGATTTGAGAGGACATATTCTGGTACAATTAATACGTCCACGAGTATGAAGTCAACCTCTCAGTGGCTGTCAGCTGTCACAAGATGTTAATTGCTTTTGGCAGCATCTTACACAACTGCTATCTTCTTGGCATCCTTACAATAAACACATGTAGAGGACAACACCCTGAGCACAATATATCCTCAATAAACAAGTAGTGCAGAGTAATTACACACCAACAAGAATGGTTTAACCTGCTTGTGAAAAGTCAACTCAATACAGGGAAGATGCATTTAAATGAAGAAAGGTGGCAAGGCAGATGTGCTGAAAGTATGTAAAAGATTATTCATTAATTCATTCATTTATTCATTCAAATATTTATTAACAGAGATAGCCTCATTCATGATATTTTAAATAAATTAGTTATCTATTTTTAAGAGCTTATTACTTTCACCCATGGATTACTGAAAAGGCCCCCCATGCACAAGCCCAGGGGCCCACAGTGTCACACAAAATGTCGCTCAAATGAGCAAGTACCAACAAAGAGGAGATTCAAAAAGACCAAAAACTGATGCAAAGGAAATGATAAGAGACACAAAATAACAACAAAATATGCAAAACTACAAAAAAAGAGACAGACAACAACTACAAGGATACACAGAACTACTACAAAGCAACAAAAAACAACACAGAATTTCTTCAATAAGAGTCCCAAATGACTAAAAAAGACAAGAAAACAAAAACAGAGACAAAAAACATTTTTAAAAAGGGGAAAAAGCAGAAGAGAAACAAAACAACCCTGAAATACAAAACTATTTTAAAAAATCTCACAAATACCTCAACGAGCGAGAAAACAACTACAAGAAGACATGAAATGACTGCAAAGAGAAGCAAAACCACAGAGAGATCCGTCCATGTGCCTTGCTGCTATGATAGGTTGTAGGCCCCTTTGCATATCTGTGCCCAGGGAACCACTGTCTCATAATCCGTCGATGCTTTCTCCTCTCATAATGTCTTTTTTTGCTCACGGCTGATATAGTGCACTGTCTTTCCTTATTTCTGCAACCTATTCAACTGTCCTATCTTCACTTTTGGAAGTATGCTGTGATGTTATGATTTAAACAGGGAACTAAATAATTCCCCTCCATAATTACTAAAACCTTTGTGACCTACTCCAAATAAAGTATTATTGACGTAGTCTAGCCAATACCCTAATGAATGAATGTCATTATTGCACAAACACAGCTGAACAGAAGTACACATACAGAGACAGCGACTAGCCCTCACTTACACAGTCATTTATACAGATGCAAACATTATCCAACAAAAAGAATAGAAAATGTGGCTAATATTTGTGCTCTACACAACTATTGTTGTTGATTTTACACCACCGCCTCCACTCTTGCCGCCCAAGATGAATTACAGTGTTTGCTAGACTGGAACCTTGACCTTTTCCTGAGCAACCACTGCATTAACAAAGTCCCTGACCTCACTGCACACCCAGTGAGCTCAGGTAGATTGTTAGAGTTTATTGCACGTTTCAATATTCTGCACAGTCAATTTAAGAATTTGTCAACTTGCACATGTAGACATATAAGAATGCTGTTAAGGATAATCCCCGTTCATCACTGCTCACACCAATCTTGGGTCTGCAGCTGTAGGCTGTAGCTGTAGGCACATACACTTTAACAGTGGTGTGCACAGGTCTGAACAAGAGGGCCAGCCACCCTGTGCCCTTGTAGTTTATGGGTCTGTAAAATGGCAAATCAATATGTTATTCCTCAACACTGACACCTTAAATTGCAGAGTAGCTCAAGAACTGATACAATTTCCACACACTGGTTGCTTATTAGCTTGTACATTTGCATTTGTCTGCTCAGTCAAACGAATGCAGGGATATGACAGGTCTGAGGTATTACATATGACTAAATTAGACACTAAGCACCAAACCTCTACCAATAACGTTTGAGTAAGTCTCCTTTGTACTCCACTGTCTATTGCGGAATACTAATTTGGGGACGGCCAAATAAAAGAAAGGTTATCCTTGTTGAAAGGGAGACCTCATGATAGCATAATTAGAGGAGACAGCACAGCACTATTCTGAGCCAGTCAGCTACTCCCAAATCTCTCCTGATAACGGACTTACTCACAAAGGGAGATGGCTTTTAAAGTTTGCTTTTAAGGTTTGGTGTGCTCATGAAACCCACACAATCTGTCTAATTGAATTCAAGGACTAAAATAACTGCTTCCTGAAGACTTTCTAGCATCTGCCTGGTATTGAAATTGTCTGGCTTGCAACCTGAAAGTCAAAATATTTCCATGTTTTAATAGGACAAAGTGATCAAAGAGTAGTTTCCTGGTAAGAATGCAAATAATCTTAATATCTGCCATTTGTTGAACCATCAAAATGATGTCAACATTTGTAATACATGCAGGAGAGATATTCATGTAGCCTGAAACATAGGAGACAGTAGGACCAACAACACAGTGTTTTCATTAGCTTACCCTTTTCTAACCCTCTAACCTCTTAACCTACTAGTTCAAACCTTAAGTCAACACTACCTCCTAGTGGAAACCAGGTGCTACTACAGACATAATTTGATAAACAAGTAGCTTCACTGTTTATGGCTTTTGGGGGGTTGAGACACAGAGAGCATAAGGACTACAACATGTAATTTTCCTGAGCAGAGAAGATTTTTTTTTTTTTTTCACAACCCAGCATGCATCTGCCTAATAGTTGTGCATTTCTTAAGACCACTTGTTATAAAATTAAACAAAGAACCTATAGATTAGAATTTAGATTCAATTTTCCTGGAATCATATGGCCTTAGTCAGGGCAAATTGGACTGAAGACCTGAACTCAAAATAAGACAGCAAGTCTTGAATAATGGTGTGTAGAGTACCCTGATGTACACTTTGTCAAACAAATCTGATGTAAACAATTTCCATAGCAACAGTCTATCTTTTTGTACATTTATGTGAGTAATTACAAAATTTTGAGTGATTGTGTTTTATTGTGTTCTAATATTGTTATAAACCAGTCATGTCCAAACTCTGGCTCGGGGCCAATTGAGGCCCTCAGGCTGATTCTGATTCTTTCAAAATATATGTTTAACACAATATTGGTTAATCATGTAAGTTTACTTTCTACATATTTCCATTCACCTCACGATGGCAGGACTATCATATAGTTTGAAGACATGCATCAAGTAAGAACTTTGTGGGAAAAACTAATGTTTTCATAAACAGGTAGTAAAGAAGCTAACAAACAGTTACTCACCAAAGACGCATAAAGTCGACAGCGAGGGCTACCGCTTTCAGGAGTGTTGGAAAGTTGGATACTATTTTACTTAAAGATTAAACAGTTGCATTTGTATCATTTTTATGTGATTTTTTCTAAGTATCCCATATGACATAAGAAGCAGCTGGCTCCTAGGTATTTTCACATTTTTTAATCCGGCCCCCTTTCAAAAAAGTTGGACACTCCTACTATACACTATGCTGAGTCATCATAGAAAGTCAGACTTGTGATTAACACTGCATCAAGATGCATGTTTTTATGTTGTTTTTCTTCATTTTTTTGCCTAATATTTTTTAATTAGATACATATTTATTTCAGTTATGATGTAATGTTTACTTGTGTGGAGGTGTGGACCCCAGGAGATGTATAGCCTAGTTACCGCCCTGATAGTGGCTTATGTGGATCCAAATGATTTTTTTTTTTTTAAATCATGGAAACCTAAATAATTCCAGACATCTTTGTAGTACCTAAGCAACGGTGGTGTAATATAACAAAGTATTAATGCTTCATTAAATTACTTAAGTATTTTTGGGGAATATCTGTAGCCTACACCACTTGAGTTTTTGTATTTATATTTTTTTAACTTTCACTTTCACTTCCACTTCACCACATTTAATAAAGAAAATGTAGCCTATACTTTTACTCCTCTACATTTCCCCAAAGCGTTTTAGTAACTCACTACAAAAAAAGGGAAGGAAAGCGAGACGAGGGGACACACATACACATGAAGGAATGGGGGAGGGAAAACTGGATTTGTTTTTTCAGTGCTTTAAGTTGTGAAGTAGACCTCATTTTCTTAAAGTGCACTCAGTTTTTAAGGTGTTGTATCTATGATTATGTTATGAATAAATAGCTTGATTTTTCTTGTACTTTTATTTTCAATTCCTCAACACATTTAATACAATACAATTACTTTTGATACTTAAGTACAGTAAATATCAGATACTTTAAGACTTTATATTTTAATAGGCAACATTAACTTTTACTGAAGCAATTTTTCTGGTAAGATATCTGTGCTTTCAGGTACTTTATCCACCACTGTCAAGTAAACATAATTCCCTTACTGTAAAAGGGCCAATTCTGAAGCTCATGTGCTTCACTTTTACTCTGGTATGTAAGTTATTATGTGAAGCAGGAAATTGTTTTTTTTTTCCAGAGAAATAAAATAAAATCACACTGACACTATTGTCCCATTTAAATCGCTGAGTATGTAATCCACTGTTGTAAACTTTGCTTTATTTTCTTACCCTGAAATAAATTGAGGGCGCGCTGAATGCTGGGATTCTGCGGGAACGGGGAGGTTGCAGAACGCCATCTTTAAACCCCGCAAGAGGCCAGCTACAGTTGTACACCGGGATGAAAAACACTATCCCTACAGCGGGATATAAGTTCAGATCGTGGAGATGGTGTGATTTTTCCCCGGTTAAGTAAACAATGAGGAACTGCACGATGGCACTGTGAGGAGATGGTCACGGGACACCGCGAGAGCCTTAAACTGTTGTTATCATAGGCAGACAACAACAATAGACGGAAAGACAACAACAACGGACTAGCCTCGCTAACTCGCTCGCTAGCATCTTGCCAAGAGCTGCGCTGTTTTCAAATGCTAACTGAAAGCTAGCTAACGTTAGCTACTTCATCAGCAAATCTGTCCGGTTGCGCTGAAATTTGACCGGACGCTGTTTATAGCTGGCACTGTGTATCCAGCTACATCTACCGGGACAGTCAGTCATTTCTCTGACGTATTTTTTAACGAATTTTGTACAGACATTTACGTTGTGGCTTTAGCTAGCTAAAAGCTAAGTCCCGACTTCTCCCCCTCCCCAGCGGCCCAGCCGGAGATGCGTGGAAGATGTCGGTGTCGGGGCTGAAGGCCGAACTGAAGTTTTTGGAGTCCATTTTTGATCCAAACCACGAACGCTTCAGGATCATTGACTGGAAGCCCGACGAGCTTAGCTGCCAGTTTAATGTAACGGGGGAAAAGCTGTTAATTATCCACTGCAATATAACGGTAAGGGGACGGGAACACAACTGCCGGGATTTATACACTTCCCTTGATGGTCGTTAGCGAGCTAAAGTTAGCTGGTTAACTTGCTAGCCAGGTAGCAGGCTACCTCAACAACTGTACAATCTGATGCTATGCGGGACAGGTTTTGCGTAGTTTCATAAGCCAGTGTCAGTGGCAGCTACGCAGTCTTAATATGAGGTGTGTGGGTCTGACAAATCGACATTAAACTGTGTTGATAAGCTACTGTAGCTGTTAGCTAACACTGCTCTCTGAATGCTAATGTCGCCTATTCATTTTTTTACGTTATTTACTGATTCTATGTTTAGCCATGCGACACGCAACTATATAGGTCAAACGTATTGATTTTAACAATCTCGTTTTTTCTGTGTCTCACTGTCTGTAGGAATCTTATCCATCTACACCGCCAATATGGTTTGTGGACTCTGACGACCCGAGCTTGGCGCAAGTTTTGGAGAGGTTGGAAGATGTGAGAAAAGGCAGCACCCTGGTAGCTATCCTAACTCTTGTTTTTTCCACTGTGTGTCACTGAAGAAAACTTCACATTTTATGTAGTTTGTGAGGAGAGGTTTACAATTATAGTATCCAGAGTGAACGATAACCTTAAAAACTCTATCCAAAACATTGCTCGAACATTCATATTAGTTCTGTGGAACTCATAATGTGAATACTTAGAACAAAGAAAAGGCTTTGATTTAATTCGAAAGTTGGCTTCAGCTCAACAAAAATGACCAATGAGCAGATCATTAGTTTGCCAGCTGACTTATTCTCAATTTATTGTGATATATTAAATCTAGACTGGTGCAGCCACAGCCAGTATGAATTTATAATATGTCTGAGGTATATGCCATATAGCTGAATGAAAAATTTACTTGACTTAATTTCCTGGCTAAACAAGTATTGGTCAGACTGATGATTGATTTGTGGAACCAGCTATCATTTAGATGTGTCAGACACCAAGTTCACTTGGTATTGGATTACTATTTCATATTTTTGCATCATTCTTGCTCATTTTTGCTGTGTTGAACTAGGGAAACAAGTGTTTGCTGATGCAGGTCGGGTGTTTGCCATTTTAGGGTTATATTCACAAGAAATACACAACTAGGAGCTTGTTCCAATATTTTTATGGGCTGTCAAGCTTAAACAAACAGCATGCATGTGCTGCATAAATGCCTGTGACTTTGTACTTAGGGATTTGGTTGAACAAGTATAACTGGCAAGTACAAACAGGCAGGTTTTCGGCAGACCAAATGGCTTTGTCATTAGCTCATTGGGACAACCTTGTCGGTCAAAATGTCTGTGACAAGCAGATTCTTATGTAATCCTACGTGTGTAGTGACATCCTGAGCTTAGTTAGCCTACTTATTCATGCTGCTCTGTTTGTAGGACACAAAATATGCTTTTTATAGAAGTGCTGTCATTTTTTTCTTTTTCACTTTTTTGGACAGAAGAATTTTTTTGTTTGCAATATAACTTAGTCTACATTTAGATAAAGAATACAATACTGTAGATGTTGTGTGTTAGCTAAGGAGCAACCTCTACCTTCCTAAGGACAGGTCCTGGAGGCAAATTTGTGATGTTAAACTATAAAAATAAAATTGACTTGACTTGATAATCCACCATTTTTCATGACTGCAATAGCTTTTCTGTCTTGTGTCTCCCACACAACATTGATCTGTAGCTGCATTTGAATGGTTGATCTAACTTTAATCCCCTCTTCTTTGTTTTTGTTTGTTTTTTTCGTTTTAGCTTTTGCAGCAATTGAAGAAACTCATTTGTGACCTTTGTCGGCTGTACAACCTTCCCCAACATCCAGATGTGGAGATGCTGGACCAGCCCCTGCCTGCAGGCCCTGTGGGACAAGACCGAAAGGCAAGGCTGCCTAGTTTGCTCATGTGAAATGCCTCCTCATGGCATGGACTGGCACGGCCAGGACAAGCCTAGTAGCTGATTACTTTTAAAGGAATAAGACATGCATATTTAAATAAGGATGTTTTATTGTGCACTCGAAAACCACTTTTTCTCTGTAATGAAATGGCAGCCTGCATTACTGAGGCTCCTGGTGATTTGTGTGAAGCACTTCTCTAAGCTGATCAATAGGCTGTTCCTGTGGTTATAGTTAGTAAAAGGTGGTCTTATATAGAATAAGAAGCCCAGGGAGTCTCTTTCAGACCAATTAATTCATCCTGACTTAATGCCCTGTCTCTGATATGTGTGTACAGCATGGGACAGAGGAGGTCACATCTGAAGAAGAAGAGGAGGAGGAGATGGGAGAGGTAAGTTATCATTTTTGGTCTAAACACCTCAAGTATTGCTCTTACAAGGTTGTGCTGGATGCTCCCATCTTGGTTTCACATCAGTTTTCAATTTTCAATTTTTCAATTTTATTTATAAAGCCCATTATCACAAAACACAGTTTGCCTCAGAGGGCTTTACAGCATACAGCACCCCTCTGCCCTTAGACCCTCACATCATCTAAGAAAAAAACTCATATATATATTGTTCAATTAAGATGCTGATGAGATGATGATGATGATGATGATGAGTTTAAAACATTTTTTGATTGGTATGTCTGTCCTTCTCCCCAAATACATACATGAGTACTGTTATTATAAGGTTTGATTTTTGTTGGTTGTCCCTCTGGCTATTGATAAGCTGTTTTTAATTC
The DNA here is from genome assembly GCF_026936395.1 of Plectropomus leopardus. Classification (NCBI taxonomy): domain Eukaryota; kingdom Metazoa; phylum Chordata; class Actinopteri; order Perciformes; family Serranidae; genus Plectropomus; species Plectropomus leopardus. The sequence goes on along the minus strand of NC_142176.1, from coordinate 31,479,001 downwards.
ATCTTTGTTACAGTGTTATTTTAGTGAGCAGAGGAGTTAAGTTACATCTTTTCATTTGGCACTGGCCAAATGAAATGACTGGCCAATTCCTAGGCTCTTTTTTATTTTGCACATATTTCTGGAGAACCATAAGGTATTTTGAGGTGTCTAAAATATCACATATGAACCACCAGGACATAGAGGATCTGGACCACTATGAAATGAAAGAAGAGGAGCCTGTGGATGGGAAGAAATCTGAGGATGATGGCATTGAGAAGGAGAATTTGGCCATCCTGGAGAAGATCCGAAAGAACCAGAGGCAGGACCACTTGAATGTAAGTCTTTATTCAGTAAAGTACATACAGTATATTTCAGGTAGTTAAGGGGCTTATGGCTGATGACATACTTTATTTAGGAACTAACTTTATACCTTGACAAACGATATTAAGAAATACATTTAATGTGCATAGAATTTATGTAAGCTCATTTTATCAGTAATGGTCAGTTTTTCAGTAGTGAATGATAAAAGGGGAAAGGTTTTAAAGCAGAAAGTGAAGAAACACGGCAGTGCTAAGACATTTTGTACAGTATATCTGACTGGAGGTTTCTCTTTGCATCTGCCCCTCAAAGCTGCATAAACTTATGAAAAGATTATTTTTTTTCTTCTGGGAAGGGCTCTGTTTGCTCATCATCCTGTTCAATGGCTTAGATGTGAGGCTGTCGTGGTTTCTAAAATGTGTCAAAAATACACTGATATCCCAACTAAGGAACCAGTGTACTTATTTTACCTTTTTGTCTTTAATATTCTGAGGATCAGTGAAACATGCTCTCAAGGGGTGTACAGATATAAATATTGATGTCTAGGGGAATAAAGCTTTCTCTTTGATGTTGGCCCACATTAAGTTCATTTGACAGTTTCACCCTCATGGTGAATAGCAAAGCACTGTGATCTTTGTCTTTATTGTTACAGTTGTTGTTTTGAATTTTGCAGGGAGCTGTGTCTGGTTCAGTGCAAGCCTCTGACCGCCTGATGAAGGAGCTTAGAGAGATCTACAGGTCTCAGAGTTACAAGACAGGTATTGCACTCTGCACAGCGGTCTGCTCTTTGCTGTACATCTGACTGAAAAGAACACTTGGAAAAAATGTTACCCACAAACAAGCATAGCTTTAAACCCTCACACCGACGGTCACGATCAATATATTGTAGCTGACAATTAGTTGTAATATATATATAAAAAAAAATGTCAGACAGCAGTGCTATTGGTTTTGGCTTTGCACTAGAATTCATGTTGTTAATTTCAATGGCTGCTCATGGAAATTATGCAATTGTTGCCAAACTAGTGCCAGGTAATCTCTGTCAATTAAATAGTTTGCTGAAGTAATGTTTCATCTATTCTCTGCTGCACATGATGTGTGTAATGTAACAAAAAGGTGGTTCAAGGCAGTTAGGAGGTTTGATTTTATTGCAACTGATAAACAAAAAGCCAATGTTAACAGTTCCAGACTGTGGTAGGCGGGTACTGCGGAGATTTTAATTTGCCTCCAGGACTGAAGATGATGCTCACTTTGGGGCTAACCCCTTTATTTTGCCCAGCAGTTGGCACAGGAACTTTCTTGAATCCTGTGGAGCTGCACTGTTTATTCAGATACAAACTAATAACCAAAACACTTACTACTACACAACTGTACTGTTGATTTCTTCTCTGCTCACATCTCCAGCAGCTGTTCGCTTTTAGCACATCCACCATCACACTCTGTCGACTACACAATAGCTATATGCCTGCGCTGCACATTGAGCCATTCCTGAAAGGATTCACGCTGCTCTTTTAACACCAAGTTACCCTTTAAACATTTAAATGTCAGTTAACTTATTAGTGGTTTGCAAGGGTTGAGCCGCACCTAAAAACTCCTTTGTTTGTCTCATTCTCTGGTGCGTTAATCAAGGGAAAAGTGTAGATCAGCAAGGATGGACTCACACATTAAAATTCCCTTGATTGTGGAATTTGACTATTATGCAAATTGTTCACGGTCAGCCTAAATAATCGTGATCAGGCGATTATGTAATCATTGCAACAAGCCTAACCCTCACACACAATAATCATCGATTCACTTCACTTTATGTAATAAACAAGCATTGGTGAACGTCAAGCTTTGTAATACAAGATCCATGATGTTTACAGGATAAACGATGAACTTTTGAGAGGGAATTTAGCTGTGTAGCAATCAAAAGATACTTAACCCTTTATGACTTGTCCATATAAAGTCAGCTCCACAATCATGTGGCTGTGGTGGCAGTACTGTAGGTTATTACGCACTTTACTGTAATTTGAAACTATGTCCTGTATGATTTAGTCATGGCTATAAAGGCATTGACATGGTTTGGAATGCAGCTAAACACAAACAATGGCATATCTTGAAAAAATTAGTCTTTTATTTTGTATAAATTATTCACCTTTGAACAAGGCCTCACATAGTTGCAGCACCATTAACTGACAGTAGAGTAAGAATGGAGGCACCAGTTAAAATACATATTAAGCTCTGCCTCACTGCATTACCTTTCAGTTTAAATTCAAATGAAAAGGGAGATTAAATCAGTACATGTTTTATAAGAGCTTGCATTGGGAGACATCTGAGAACTCATATCTAATCAATTTCTTTCACAGGCATCTATTCAGTCGAGCTTGTTAACGACAGCCTGTATGAATGGCACGTCAAACTAAGGACGTAAGTAACTTTGGGATCATGTGTCATGCGTTGTGTTTCTCCATGTCAGCACAAACACAGACTGATTTCACAATTTGATGACCAACAGGGTGGATCCAGATAGCCCCTTACACAGTGATTTACAAGTCCTAAAGGAAAAGGAAGGAATGGATTACATTTTACTAAACTTCTCATATAAAGTGAGTAAATTTGACTTTATATTAATGAAAATGAAACACCATTTTGGAGTCTTTGAAGTCTGTAAATTAACAATTTTTGCCTGCCCTGCTCCGCAGGATAATTTCCCCTTTGATCCACCGTTTGTGCGGGTGGTTTCGCCTGTGCTTTCTGGAGGGTGAGTTCATTCAGCTGCTTTCTCCATCCCTATTCACTGTTTTCAGTGTTGAGGCTAACTTTGTGAACACAAAAATGAAAAAAGTGTCTTTTTCCTCTGGAAGAAGACTTCATTGTGTTATTCTGACACCCCTGTCGCTGATCATTTTTTTGTGTCTGTGCTTCAGTTACGTTCTTGGAGGAGGTGCCCTGTGCATGGAGCTTCTCACCAAACAGGTATGCATTTTTTTTAAAGCTGTAAATGAATGTGAATTTGCAATGCATAATATTAAATACAACTTGAGACCATATTTGCATCTGTTTTACATTTTAAAACCTACTCGTATTGACATTGGGTGTTTTGATTGCAGGGTTGGAGCAGTGCCTATTCCATTGAGTCTGTCATCATGCAGATCAATGCCACTTTAGTCAAAGGAAAAGCCAGAGTGCAGTTTGGAGCCAATAAAGTAAGTGGGGAAGCACCAGAGTTTAGTTTTCAGTCAGTAAATGTCCTGTGATTATGTTGAGCTCACATAATGAATGATGTGGACCGTGATGATGGTACTTTGACACGGAGGTCTGATTCCCTGTCTGTGAAGCGCTACCTGTTAGTCCAGTATGACAGTCTCCTGTTTCTGCAGCCAGAGCTGGTTATGTGCTATTTTTTCAATTCAACTGGAGTGGGGTGGGAGGTGCAGTGTGTCACCAACGGGATGGCCGAGGTAGATGCTTATCTTTTTGTGCTATCACTTGTCGTGCTCTCTAAATGAAACCTAATCTGGCAATAAGCCTCTCTCAGAGTTTGATAAGTTGAGTACCAAGGAAGCATGGATACTTAAGCCAATCTCACAAGCTCATAGATGCAAATCCCATTTCACTGTGTCATGTTTTGATGTAGACTTAAATTAGATGATGTTTCTTACTTTTCTGTTTGGCTTTCATCCTTTTCCAATCTGATAAATGCTGGGGAAGCATTATATGCACCTGGTATAATGCTCATCTGGAAAACATACATGATTTTCTTTACATTTAAATGTATGCACTGTTGTAATTTAAAAGGTACTTTAATTAGCTGATTTTTAGTGTCTGTTACAGCAGCTACTAAAATATTGTTTTACTTTGAGAACCATAGGCAATTGGGTCATTGCTTTTGTTGGGTTCTTAATGCATAATGTTAGCATCATAATGAGCATGCAAAGTTATTTTTATCAGAGAGCAATCTGTATTTTTGTCAACCTTAAAATTGGACCCATAACAGTTTTCACTAGCGGTCTAACAGGAGTAAGCTGTCTGTGGGTGTTTGGGATGAAAAGACTTGTTTTTAGAGTGGAATTTTAAGGAAAATGTCTAAATTGTACACAATACATGTTGTAAAGCTTTACCAGTACTGTAAAAATGCATTAATTAGGACTGTTTGATAAGCTTTACTCCTCATGCCACTTTCAGATTTCCGCAGTAACCTGTGATGAACCATTGTTTTTTGAAAGTGTGAATAGCTCAACACGGTAGACAGCCTGGTGTCATAACCTGTCTCAGCCAGGGTTAAGCAGCTAATCCAAAGCCACTTTACTTCAGTATGAAAAGGTGAACAGGGGCTTCGTTAAAAACTATAGAATCACGATAGTGTTACTACAGAATTGCTTCAGTCTTAATATCTGCACAGTCATACTAACAAAAGTAGCACATAAGCAGAGCAGCTTCAGCTCTTCTGTGCCTGCACAGGATGCATTCAGGCAGAGTATAGAGAATAGACTTGACTCTTAAAAAACATGTTCGGTTGTCAGTTTTGTGCGCATCACATTTGTAAAACGGGTGCCATTATGTGGCCTGTGTAAGCAGGTGTATTGATTAAAATGGTGTAGTATCGGTGTCAGATGCACGTAAGAAGGACGACTAAAAAAAACACAGCTTAACGTCTCCTGTGTGTGCCGTTACCCTAGATGTTGTCTGAAACTTTTAGCTGTCTTGGCCATAAATCTGTTTTTTCTTGGCTGCTTGATGCCAGTTTCACAGAGATATTTTTGACTGGTCTGTAGGGTTAGGCCAGTCTCAGTTTTACTCTTAAATGGGTCTAATGCAGCTATCAGAAAAGACAGACTCATTATAAGCCAAGAAAATTTGCCACCCTTCCCCAGGCTTAGTCAAAACATGTTTCATGGTAACAGTCACTGACATCCGCTGACCAATGGCACCAAAAACCAAAAAACTGAAAATATGGCTCATAATTTGTGGTTTGCTAACAATGTTGTGCAGTAAGCAATGAGACATGACAGAGTTTTTACAAACTGCAGTAACACATTGGAAATGTACATATGTGTATACCAGAGGACATAATGAGTCATTTTTGTGTTGAGATTTTTTTTTTTTTTTTTACAGATTTAATTTAGATTCAGATTTAATTATTACAATCTTCACTGATTTTTCCCTGTAAAATGCTCTTGTACAAAAGTTGAATTCTTCCAGAACACTTTATTTTTTGCTAGTGTAAAGGGAGAAGAGCCGTTTTAGTGGTCAGCCATGTTTTTAGATTGAAAAAGGTCCTAATTTATCCAGAATTCATGGCAAATTAGTCCTTTGAAGATAGTCTAGACCTAAGACAAAGGCATCTCTGTGAAACCGACCTCAGGTATGGAGCTATAAACCTTTCCACATGCTTAATTAAGTGAATCTCCATCATGTAGATTTGTACAAAGTCTTTGTAATTCTGTGCTGACTGTATCTGCAGAGCCAGGTCTTTTGTGAATGCTGATGAGCAAGTGTGCGTGAAAGCAGTTCAGTATGATGGCCAAACAAGGGAAGAATGCATGTCTACCATGCAGTAGGTTTTCTTCTTGAAATTGGAGATAGTGAGATGAGCTTTTTTTTGCCTTTAGAAAATAGCTGCCATTGCTGTTTCCTGTTTTGTACTGTCATCATAAACCCAGTGCACACTCTAAGGTTGACTTCATTTACATCTTTTAATGCAGAACCAGTACAATCTCGCCAGAGCACAGCAGTCCTACAAATCCCTGGTTCAGATCCATGAAAAGAACGGTGAGTGTTTTTGTCTCCAGTTTCATACAGAGTGCAACACTGACCTTGTTTACTGAAACCAAATCCCTCCCATGCATCACAGCTGAAGGAAATTAGTGCTTTCACTTCTGTGTATGTACCAAATATGGATAACATTTACACGCATGTAGTCTAGATAATTATGCTCAATTTGTATAAGTGGTACAGCTAGCATGGTATAGATAATAGCAATACATATGCAGTCCGTACATTATTCTTGTGGTTCAAAGCCATCTATTCATTCGAGATTCATACCTAAAGAATTATTTCACTGCTAGAATGATAGTCTTTTCATGAAACCGGGCTGTTCATGCAGTAGAATTCTTTTGAAATTGGTGCTTTATGACCAGAGAAAAGAGAAAAAAGGCTGTGGCACTCACTTCAGCTCAAGAGATAGAAAACCTACAGCCTCCAGAGTGCACTCCTTTTTAATAAATGCTCCTGGCTGGTCGGTGACGTAATACGAGTTTTCCGTCTGGAAAAAAATATTGTGGCTGGCTAGAAACAAACAATAGACAATTATTACATTCATTTATGTAAGTTGCTGTTTTCCAAATAAATTGATGTTTGAATGTCATGCTCAGGTCCATTGGTAAATGTTCTAACATTATTTCACAGACTCTGCACTTATCTGTAAATGAGCTGAATTTTTTGTGACTTTGATCATTATAACTGATATTCAGCTGGTTACAAGCTGAGCAGAATAAAAATAAAAATATGGCCTGTCAAATCCAATTAATATGCTGTTTAACTTAAAATTGGCAAGATAACCAACAAGATAAGAATCAACATCCAGTTTTGGAAGCTAATTTTATTGGAACAACAGAACTTGTAAGTCTGTTGTTCAAAGATAATTGTTAATGCAAATTTTGAAAATTTTAATTTTCATCAATATGAAAACGCCGTGCTGCAATTTAAAACCACAAGTGCTGTTGAAAATATGTAAATCACTTTTACCCTGTCAGGCTACATTGAGTTGTATTTAACTGCAGAAGAATATAAAAGTTTGGAGCAGATTTTTAAAAATGAATAGAAATAGAAAGTTTGATTAGGAACCATATGTGCCCTGTGTCTAACCACTAAACACTTCCCACCTGGTGTTTTGATTAGGCGTAGTTGGAAATGCAGACACAAGCCAATGGGGCAGAAAACAATGCACGTGCAAAAAGCATCTACATGTTACCCTAATTCTGTTGGTAGTGGAGACCTGAGCGGCTTACTTCAAAGCAAGTTCAACATGGCAAGGCTTTAGTTGCCTGAGCTGACTTGTCAAAACCTAAAACCCCCAATCATGGTGGCAGTTATCACCTTTTGTAGTCAACACAGGTTTTCTTTATTAGACTTTGGCTAATCCCATAAAGAGTGGCGTATGGTGCATCTCTTGAGTTTCGTACAGCACAGAATGCACCGATTTCATGCTTCCTACTTCAGTCAAGAGGAACAAGACATTATAATGGATATTTATTACAGCAAAGAAGCAATACTGCTGCAAAAAAAGGCAAGAGAGGAATACTGGCAGAAAATGTAAGATTTGTGTGAAGTTAATATGTTTGTCACTCAGCGCACTCTCTGCGGCAGCCCGCCTCAATCTTCAGCCACGTATTGATGTTTTTATTTTAGGAGTGGGACTGTTCATTATTGTTGTTCTAAAATATATACCATTCAGTTATTCATTTTGTGCCGAGCGTACTCTGGGCACAGACAGAACAGTAGAATGCTAGGTGCAGCAGCAGTGAAACTTTAACCCTTAAATGCACTCTTTAAAGTTTTCCCTCGCCTCTTCGGCTGCTCCTCCTCCAATCCGTAGATCTGATCTGATCTGATCTGATCGACTCTACCTGAATTGACAGATCAGTTATCCACCCAGCAGCTCAAACTTCTCAAACTGCTGCTGAGGAACAAAAGAACGCATGACTAGGTCTGCGTTCGGTCACGACAAAATATAGCAAAATGTTTATTGCAACTGAAACGGTGGTACGTTGAAAACTCTGTTGTGTTACGCAGACGCACTGCCTTTTAATAGTGTGGGGTTTATTCAGTTACACTCAGCGGGGCTTCATTGGTGTGGGAAAACTTGTGTCTGCATTTCCAAAGGAAGTGTGGAATGAAAACAAATCTATGTACAATAAGTAAAGAATAAAAATGTGGTTTATATACATGCCGCTGCTGATAGGGTACACCTTTGATGCACACCGTTTCACACAGTCTTGAGGAAACATGTTCAACCTGAAAACTGCAGCAAAATGGTGCAGACTGTTTTGAGATTGAATCTGCCCTAATTCTGCCTTGGCAGCACATGGACCTGCAAAAACGTCCGAATTTAGAGGAGGGACTTCAGAATGATTAAAAAAATAAATAAAAGGATACACATAATGATTAAACAGGAAGTTAACTGGCCCAACCCCACAGTCACACATTCTGTGGGAAACACTGCACGTTCATTTCCACTGCAGATTCCATTATTGCTGATAGAGAATATTGCCAGGATCCATTTGGTCTCTAAAGACTCAAACTTTTACAATTCTAGCACCGAAATCCATGAGTAGTAGTAGTAACAAGTAGTAAGAAAGCATAAGTTAGCATGACCGGATAGCCAAGGTCAAAAGAGAGCCATATTTAAAACTCTTTTTTCGCTTGTAGATTCCGGGTTCTCACAGTCATTGAAAACCTGGAAAAGTCATGGAATTTTACAAGCTTGATTGTCAGGCCTGGAAAAGTCATGGAATTAGTAAAAATGATTAAAGGTTTTGGAAAAGTAATGGATTTGTGTTAGTGTTTCCATGTAATGTAGCATACCAGGAGTGGCAAATTTATTTTCTGAAGCTGTTGACATGACAGTTTTAATATGTATCAGTGTTTAACGTTTTGCTCACCATCACATACGTTTCTTCCTTCATTTTCTTCTTGCCTTGTGTCTCTCCATCCATATAAGCCATTTGTCTGAAATTATGTTTGACTAGAATTTGACTTTGATATTTAAAACATGCAGTTATTTAGGAAAATATTTTTCTTTATTATAGGTCCTTAAAAACTCATTGGACAATTTTGAAATTTTGTCCATGAACATGTGTGGGAACTCGGGAGATTGTTGTTTTTGTTTACTGTGTAGTCATTCTTTGTTTTTTTGTTGCTGTTTTTTCTCCTCCAGGCTGGTACACACCCCCGAAGGAAGATGGCTAAAATGGACTCTCGCCTTTCCTGCACTGGGACCACGTCTTTGATTTTTTTTTTTTTTTCCTTGTGACCAATATTTTTTTTTCATCCTGCAAACCATTTTGTTCTCTATATGAGAGTTTGAACTCCAAACCAAATTTCCTCATTCAGTGCCCACCCAGAAACTACCACATAAACACACAGACTCCCCACCTGAAATTTACATCCAAGCTCATCAGCTACCAGCAAGGGTGTCCTCTCCTCAATATTTATCTCTCTGTACATCTGTTATCTGATACAATCTAATTTTTCCATTGCGACATTCATCCCATACTCCAGGAAAAAGATGGACTAAATATCGCGCAAGCTCACCGTTTGGTTTTGGCGTTGAGCATGCCAAGGTTACTTGCTGGCTTGAGTTGAAAGGTGCAGCATGGCTTTATCCGCCGGCAGTGGCAGCGTGACGCTCGAGTCGCCAGAGACCACCACTTTGCCCACAGACTGGATCCAAGAATGGCATGTGACATTCCCTGATATGATGCAGTGGTGGCTGCAAAGGACATTTAAATGCTGGCGCTGGAAGAACCACTACCTTTCCTCTCCATGGACGGCCTCTGTAATATTGTGCTCATGTATTATCTTTGTAATGCCAAGATCCCTCCTCTGGAATAACACGCTTCTGAGGCTAGCTTGCTTTCAAACCTCTTATCTTTTAAAGCTTGAAGCCCTGAGGTGGGGAGGAAGATAAAGAGACTTTTGCAGCCTGGGTGGGACAGCCCGTATTGAAGAACAGCATCCTGCTGAGCTCCAACTTTGGAGACCACTGTCATCATCACAACCAGCAACTCCCTGCAGGAGAGGTTTGGCGCGTCGTAGGCTGGCAACACAAGAAACATGACCAGGCAAAGCAGGGGCGCGTTTGGTTTGGATCACACTGTAATGTAGTTGATTTTAACTCCACATGTAAACATGTAAATTTGTATTTCTGCAAAAGGATTTAATTGTTTATAATGTAACCTTGTCTGGGTCTTTGGCTGGGCAAAGACTGTATTACTATATACCCCTGACTATTAACAGCAGGGGCACTGCAACTTCTCAAGACCCATTTAGAATAAGAAAAAGTTGCTTCATGGATACTCTTGCAGAAGGAAACAAAAGTACACCATGATCTTAAGCTTAATAAAAACTACTGCGGTTTTGTTCTTTTTTTTTTTTTTTTTAATTTTAAATATTGATTTGTAATCCTCATGTTATTGGCAACATCGACAGTACCATTCCCCTTATTTGATGGCACCTCTTAACTCCAATGTCCATAAGAATAATAGACACAGCTGTTTCCAGCTGCATTCCAGAGGTTTGGCTGTTCATATCTAATCACTCAAACCGGATGAACCTCAGTAAGGCTATGCAGTGAAGACAGTCTTGTGGAGTTTTGTTTTACTGAAGAAAATTAGTCTTAACAGCTTAACAGTGTAGTCACCTGCTTAGTTCTTGTAGCTGGTTCATATCCTGAGCACTTTGCCAATCCTGCAGTCCTAACAGTCTGGAAAAAAAGTGACCTTTTTAACCTTCTGACTTTTCCTTGACCTCATGGCTGGTTTTTAAATCTTAGCCAGAGTTTCAAAATCACAGCAATAGTCTCGACCATATACCCTCTGGCTTCACACCTGGGAAGATTGACTGGAGTCTGTTCCATTTCCAGAATATTTGCGTAGGTTTGATAAATATTTGTTCAGATTTGCCACAGGAGGGACCCAGCTCTTCCCATTACCACCTCTCTGGTTACTATTCATAACCACTCTCGGCACTGCTGCACCCCTCAGCGTGCTGGGTCTTTGATGTAATGTGAATAATATGCAGAAAAACTGTGTGGAGCATTCCAATTAATGCAGTTACACGTTTGTTGTGGGTGTTCTATTGTGTGGTTACTTGCATTGTTTTAAGTATATTGTCCTGAAAAACCAGCATAGAAAGCTTAGTTACGCTAATTCATACAAGTCATTCCTCATTTTTACGTTGATTTAGAGTTTTCTCAGTGATACTAACCTCAGTCACAACACCAATATTTTCCAAACGGGTAGAGATGGGTTTGAAACATGATCATATTCAACAGGTCTGACGTGTTTGGACTTGCAGGATATGTATAACAAGCCTCCTTTTCTTGTTTCACCACAAGTAAAATCCCAGTGTGGATAATTGGCATGGTTGTTAGCTGTTGTGATGCCATTGGTAATGTACTAATCACTTCATCCTGGTCACTCTGTCAAGTCCACCCCTGCATTCTCTGGAGAAGCAAACTCAGGAATACATACCGCACACTTTGCTAAGGATTGCTTCAGAATACAGTCATAAAATGCAAGATTGAATGTGTCGATCTTTTTTTGGGGCCGTTTTAAAAAATGACGCCCCTGTTTTACCAATAGGCATTGCGGTGTGTTTAGCTGTCAAATTGCACACACTTGAGGTTGATAATAATTATTAAGCAAGTTTTTTTTGGAATGATCAGATATGTGGAGCGGTTATTTGCTCCCACCCTCAGATTAACTTGATGAGGGGTTCAGAACACATCGACCCTGTCTCTTTGATATTGCTTTATTTTGCATGTCAATATATCAATGGGTGTTTTTCCCCAAGCTACTGAAGGCAAAGCGTGGTTGGGTAGGGTGGTTTAAAAGACTAGATGTGTTTGTTTTTCATGTTTATTTAACTTGTGGTTTCCTACATCAGTGCACAGGATGATTTTCCCGTGTGTGCCGCTTATCAAACCGGGTCAGATACTATGATAGAAGCATGGACTTACAAGACATTCTACCTGCTTGAATTACCTTAAAAGATGCCCAACAAAAAGTAGCAGTCAGATGTGTGCCATGAAAACAATCCCAAGCCCACGTCTTTAACCTGATTTTTGGAATAATGGTGTACTAAAGTCTGTTTTGCGCTGAATAACAGCATCTCTCACACCAACTCCTGTTGTCTGACTAACACGAAACCGTCTCTGCTTTGGCGAGCGATATATTGGTTTGAGGTCTGAATTAGCCTGATTCTGGGTTCTTTCCCTTGCTTCATTAACTGCAGTGGCCGGGTTATAAAGTTATGCACTGTTAGCATGCTTTGGTTTGGTTTCATTTTTTTTCCATTGCAAGGGTGATTTTGACCATGTAAAGTAATTTGTAAACTTGCATCAAGTTTATAAATAAAGAATTTTATGAAATATCTCTTTATTCTGTTCTAATGCAAATTGTTTTTCAGAAGGAAAACAGTTTGTTTTCTGGAATATGAATCTATTCAGAATCTCCCTGCTATTGAATGAAAATATAACCCCTAAAATAGGATCAGCTTAAAGTACTGAGAGCTCACTGAATTTGGCAGTGAAACTCTCATAAATAGATCAAACTGGATATTTTGTCACACAGAAAATGCTGCAATGTCCTTGTATTGCATGTATACAAAGCTTCACAAATAACCAAAAATAAAGATTGTCTAAACATTTCAGATCTGCAGTGATGCAGTTGTCAGAAAAATATAAAAGCAAGGTGGAGGACACGCACATCTAAAAAAAAAACATTTACAGGCATTGGATCAAAAAATCAAACTGAGGCAATAATTAAACAGAAGATCTGCACACTCTATTAAAAGTTTCTACTTAAGAGAGCACAAAGCAGAATGAGCGATATAAGCACATTCATCTCTCAGGTGATTGTGATCTGCTTGATTGAGAGTCATTTCATTCTCAGGTTGAAATGATCAGATTGGACCAATCAGAGCTGAGCTGACTGGCACTCTTGGACACACACAAGAGACAGAACATGTCTTCATGAAAAGAAATATATATATAGAAATGTATATCACAAAGAAGAAAATGATTACTATCATTAAATAAAGTTTTTTAAAATTTAAGTTGGCTATTTGATATTAAACACGGTCACAAAAGTCTGCAAAGTCTGGAAAAGTATGTAATTTAGAAATGAAAAATGTGTTGGAACCCCGGCTACACTGGTGTGCACCTTATACATGCAGTACATCACCCACCAAACAATACATTTATAGAGCACTATAACTGAGCTGCAGATTTTCTACATGGATGGTTTTCCAGGTAATGCATTTCTTGTGGTTTCCAGTAGATGGTGTTCTTTGCCAAAAGATTCAGGTGTCAGACCTTATCCAGAGCAGCCATCAACATCCAAGGGGACAACCACCTCTGCCCGTTTTGCCTGAGGAACTGAGTTAGTGTACTTAAGGGCAATGCCCCTCTGGTTTGCCTGTGACATACATTAAATTACTTCAGTTCTTGTCGAACTTAACTATGTGCATTTCAGGGCCTCTTTTGTTAGTGACTATTTAAAACCAAAACGTAACAACTCGGGTATGCCAATTTAATTCAGTTCACTTAATTAACCACGCAGCAATGCAAGTGTGATTTGTGTCCGGTGTGTGGCAGCACAGATCGATCAACATCATCACATATTGACAGTGTTAACCCTTTGAAACCTGGATTAACATCAGTTATCTTCAGTTATCTATCATCAGTTAGCTGTGTTCAGACACCTTTCACGAGCTATTTAATCCTTTAAATGTGAGCACATTGGTTTGATTTCTCTTGGAAACATGGGATAAAAGCAACAGGAAATTTGGCAAGAAATGTCCTGCAATTTGCAAAAAACAGTAGAAGGTGACAAGAAAACTTAAAAATGACTTTGAAATGAGCGTTAAAAGAGAGAGAGAGAGAGAGAGAGAGAGAGAGAGAGAGAGAGAATGATTACAAAAATATTTTTAAAAAACAAGGGAAACATTTCTAGAAGACTATTTATTATTATTAAGATTCACGAAGATCTAAATTTTAAAAATCTAAGATCTATAATGTATTATTAATCTAAGTTTGTAGCATATTTTTTTCTAGGTCAAATCCTTGTTTGATCTTCACTTTTTCAATTTTTGCAAATCTAATTAATTTGTAGCTAATGGGAGGGGAGGGGGTGGATTTCTTGTTGAGTTATTCATTGCCTTCTTTCCATGTTTTTGAAAGAAATTAAGGCTAATTTGCCAAGGTTTCAAAGGGTTAAATAACAGGACATACAGAATATGGGTACAGTATACATCACATATCACCTTCAAACATCTGACAGCAAGACCACAGCTAGTTTGCCCAGAGTGTGCTGCGGATGGGGTAAACAGAAAGGATAGGTGGGTAAAAATTAGATTTTGGACTATTTTGTCCCGGTGGGCAGTGATTTGAAACAGCTTTCTGGGGTTGATGACTGGAACAGGTGGGGTGCTGTGTGAGTGGGATGAACTGTTTTTATTCTCTTCGTACAAAAAGATTTCCTCTTTGTCATTGCCTGCTCTGCCTCTCTCCTGCTGCTGTGGGATTTTTTCCACTTACTCCACCTCCACCTCTCTCTCCACCCGGCCACTCCTCATCAGCCTCATCACCTCCACCTGGTGCTCCCAGCTGCATTTCATCTCCAATCAAGCCAGTATTTAAGCAGCCCCGCTCCACTCACTCTTTTCCAGCTTGTCTTCCCTTCCATGCCTGACCTTCCAGCACTTTACTTACTTTCCTGGTTTTGACTTGGCTTGCCTCTGATCACCTTTCCTTGTCTCTGACCCGGTAAACCTAACAGCCTTCTGTCTCTGACCACGAGTGTGTCCTGTGCACTTCCTGGTTCTCTTCTGCCTGTGGCTGTGCGGTGTTCTACTGCTTTAGCTCCGTCGAGAGAGATCGTCAATCTTCGGGCCGTCTTCAGAGCCTCCCGCCGCGCAAAACATCTCCATGTGAGTGCCGCTGGTGTTTATTGTTCTGATGGTACATCCTGCTTCCTGCTCCTACTGGATTCGTCTGCTCTGCTGCCTGCCTGACGCCAACTCTGGTTCCTTCTCAACCACAAGCCCTGCCTGCTCCTCTCTGGAGTCCCCGCTTTTCCCACAAGCTCCCTGCTGTAAGTGTTTCTACAACTTCCCTGATACATTCACCTGCCAGTCTGCTTCACGTTCACAATTTCCACTCTTGAACTCTGAGCTATCTCCTGTGAATGTGAGCTCGCCCCAGTCTCTCTACAAACTCTGCTCCAGAATTGATAACTGTCCCCTGGCCAAAAAAGCAGATTCTTTGCTCCATTCAACCTGCCAAAAGATCACATAAAGGTCATTAACAACTGCTCACCTGCTCCGTTGTGCTGCAATTGGATGCTGCAATTGGATCCTACCACACCCTGTTAAACTCTTATCATTTCCCACCACTTACTCGTGTGTGTGTGTGTATGCGTGTGTGCATGTGTGTGGCCACCACTAGATGGTATTGGAGCACTCTTGTACCTCCCAGCTATTGTCTTTGTCTTGACTGCCACAGTCAAGAACTCCTGTCTGCTTGTAATATCAGTCACCAGTTGGTGCTCCATTATTGCACTCATTCCTGCTCTTACTGTCTCTGTAGCTCATTACTTTCAAGGTTGAATGAATGAAGGTCACAAGTTTCAGCGAGCGAACTGCTATTGATGGGACACAGTCAGCTATGGACAGCTCATATTCTCCCATCAGTGTGTTTGAGTCCGATATTGTCATGGTGGGCTGGTGAGCGCTGCTCTCATAGATGTCAGGTTTGTGATAAATAGCTGAATCAATCGCCAGCAGTTCTTACAAGAAGCAAGAGGGCTGTAGTAGATAACAGGGTGACCTATTGAGTCTGTGGTCAATCATGTTGTTGCTGCTCGGATAGTTATGGATATAAGAAATCCCTCACACCAAGAATCGGTGTACTTTTTCATTATATCAGGGATCTAATTCAAATGAAAGAGGAGCTTGTAATAGGAGATAGAGAAGTGGAAGCCTGCAGTTAACCGGCAAATGGATAATTGCCTATTATTGCAGCAATTTTTTTTTGTTTATGTGTGGTTTGGCTGGCCGGCCTCCCGGCTCGAGAGGAGCACGCCTCATTATCCAGCTTCAGCCAATCTGTTTGTCCAGTCTGTCGCTCGCCTCAGACACAACACTGTGAGGAGGCCGTCAAGGCTCTGGGCCCCGAGGAAAGAAGCTGCGCATCTCTGTGATTAACTCACCGGTTCCCACACTGAGACAGCAAGAAATAGCCGACTTTTCCTCCTTCACCCCGGGCCACAGCACAGCACACGGTGGGCCGCATTCAGAATCAGCTGGAGTTGATTGATAGCCTGCAGCATAACGGCTGCATCCATCAGAGCCTTACTTTCATTGCTTTGCCTTCCATCAGTAATGTGTTCAAATGTAAACCTGGATTCAGACTGAACGTAGCAGAGGAGAGCTGTGAAGAGTTTAGCCTTTTGCTTTGCTAATCACCACCAGTCAAGTGAGATGGACTGCACTTGTATAGCGCTTTTCTAGTCTTTGAACCACTCAGAGTTTTTACACTACATGTCACATTCATGCACACATTCACTCACTGGTGGCCGAGGCTACCGTACTGGGTGCCACCTGTTACTCAGTAACCATTCTTGGACATGTTGACTGGAGGAGCTGGGGATCAAACCGCTGACCTTCCAATTAAAGGATGACCCGCTCTACCTCTAAGCCACAGCTGCCATACACAATCACTAGAATAAATGTATGTCTCTGCATACCACTGATTCTTTACGTTTGTGTTTTTCATATGGCATATACTTATGGTTAAGTGTAGACATAAAAATCATTTGGTTAGAGTAAAAAAAAATCAGGTCTTGGCTTAAAATACTTTTTAAAAAAAACAATTTTGATGTTTGTTGGTCTCAAATAGTGGTCTGTTGTCTGCTGTTTGTTGCTTGGCAGGAGAGGAAAAATGAAATCATTGCTAAGTGCTAATAACTGCAGTTTCTTGAATGACACGGGTGCTGTGTCAGATTGAAGACAGAAGAAAGTAGTTTGATGTGCTGGACTAGGTGATTTTTATTTATTTTATTTAACCAGGAATAGTCCCACTGAGATTCTGAATCTCTTTTCCAACAGAGACCTGGCCAAGACAGCAGCATAAGGATTTTCACATAACTAAAAACACAACAGCAGAAGTTGAAACAAACTGCATTAAATATTCAAGCTCAAGCAACAAACTTGAAACAAACAGCCAATTAGCAGTGTTCAGAAACCAAACATGTGCATCCAGTGTCCAAAAGGGCCTTTAATCCTGTTTTTAAAATCTCCCAAGCTGATAAAAGAGTGGTTTATGGCGACTCTGCAGCTGACACCAAGATAACTGAGCAAAAAGTCTTCAAAAACTTTCACCAAAGACAGTGTGGGCTTGAGAAACAACATACAAGAGGTGTCCATGTGACAGAAGGTTGCAGCTACTGACAGTTTTAAGAGTCAGTAGAGAACATTACAAGAAGGCAGTTCATGTGAAATGGCCTTATAAAGAAAAGTATAACAGTGTTCCTGTCTACAGTTGGACAGAGAAAACAAACCAACTTTGTCATACAAACTGTGATAATGTGTGCGGAGTCCATAACAAATCGCAGTGCATTATGGTACACTGAAGCCAAGATTTTCAAGCACACTGTATTAGCATGCATATATAACATGTCTCCATAGGATCTCCACCCTTCAATAATGGGAAATGTGCTGCCGGTCATCATTAGTTTGTTTTGGACAGAGGGTGCATTTTTTTGTGTTTTTACTGATTCAGTTGTCTATTGATACATTTTTACATTTTTTTTAAAGATATTTTTGGGGCATCTTTTTCATTGCCTGTATTTGATACAACAGATATAGCGTGAAAGGGGGCGAGAGAGAAGGGATGACATGCAGCAAAGGGCTGACTCGAGCCCACGATCGCTGCAGCGAGGACACAGTCTCTGTAGATGGGGCGCCTGCTCTACCAACTGAGCCCCAAGGCACCCCCTTTTGAATACTTTTTTGTACATCTTTACTGCATTGCTTTTGTAAATAAATCACAGTTTTAGTTTATACACCTACTGCGCTTGTCTAGTTTTCTTTTTCCCCGGTTAATCATTTATTGTTATCCCCGAGCCTAATCGGGCAATGCAAAAATGGATATTGACTTTTGTACTGAGAATTAGATGAGAAGACTGAGACCACTTTCATAACAGCCAGATAGCTTAATTTAGCATAATTACTGGAAATAGAGAAACGGTTAGCCTGGCTCTGTCCAAAGGTAACTAAATCTACCAGCACCTCTAAGCTCCCTACATAAAATACATCTTGTTTGTTAAATCCACACAAAAATCAAAGTGTAGAAACAACAATTTACAGCTTAAGTGGGTTTTGTGCCTGACTATTTCTTGTTTGGGAGCAGTAAGTTCCTCTCAGCTGATCCTACAGTTTCATTAGTATGTAACAAACTGCAAGAGCCTGCAGTTATCTTTTTTTCACCCCAGATTCATTTAATTAATGTAATCTGTCCCTGCCAACTCCTCTGGTCAGCGTCCCAAAGATGCTTTAAACAGTGCGGCAGCGTAGAAACAAAACCAGACACTTTTACAGACAGCAGGTGATTCCTGATATTAATAGACAACCGACACTTTTATAGTGGTCTGTGCGAGCCTTGTTAGAGCAAATTGAGAACAAAGGCGCAGAGCTGCAGTAATGACGTCTGCCTTACAAAGACACAGCCGAATCAGTGGCTGAAGGAAAACCAATCCCTCTGTGACTCTGAATGACCTGATGTTAGCAGAGCATCTGGAGAGCAATAAGCCAGGTGTCATCCCCACAGACACTGTTACTATACAGCTATAAAAGTCTCCACTGCTCGCACTTTGTTCCTTTTTTTCTTTCACATGAATGGAAAGTTATTATTATTATTTTTAAATTAAGGCCTAAGGTAATGATATTTTCCACATAGTGTAAAATTTAATGCAAAAAAAAAAAAAAAAAATCAATTGGTGTTAGAAGCTTTATCCACCAGAGCAAAGGTATACAACTCTTCAAAAACAGCTTACAGTGCTGGGGAAATGGCTAATCAGGATATATAGTGAATGCTATAATGTATTCTGATTCTCTGTTGGTGGTGAATGGCAGTGTGGGGAGTAATCTTCACATGGGAGAGCACAGTGAATGGCTACTGAATAAAATATGCTGCATGTGTGTGGAACCCTATGTTTATTCTTTAAGTATTTCAGGGTGAGTTTTTGCCGGACGGACTCAGAGGAGGGGGATGAAGCTTGAATCAATGGCAAACCCAATTTGCACAGTGGACTGTTTAGGGTTTTATGATAGAAAAAGAATACTAATATCCTGCATACTGTGGATGAAATTTTTGCATTTTAGTCACAATTTTTCAGTCCTCACACCTTGAAAAGTAAAATTACAAATCATATTGGCTCCATATGCATACACAGTAAACACAAGGCTGAAACATATGGGTCCGAATAATCTATCTATCTATCTATCTATCTATCTATCTATCTATCTATCTAGTGTTTTATCTTTATCTAATTGCCACTCTGTCCTTGGAAGGTTATGTTTCAGTGTGCATCACCAGTGACAGATTTACCTCCAAGGACTTGAAAATAAATTGGTGGCTGAGATAGGGCGCAGAATTGTAAATGAATCATAAAATCTTCTGAACAAACACAGACACACACATACATTTATCATAAAATAATAAAAGTTGAAGATGAACAGAGATGAAAAAAGTGATGGAGCTCATTACTCATTCAGCAGTCGTGCCACTTTTAGGGACACTGTACTGGAGAAAATATCAAAATGATAGCTTAACTTTTGGTGTTTCACAAGATTGTTTTTATATGTTGCAGAATATGTGTGATAAATCTGTATTTGTGAAGTCAAGAGTGTTAGACCACTTCATGGAATACATGATATATATATATATATTTTTTTTGGTGTGTCTATTTGCCCCTGGCAGTCACTGTTGCTACACTCTACAACACACTCCAGAGCTCTTAGATCATCAGACACTGGTCTCCTAACAGTACCCATGATAAGTACTAAATCTGGTGAGGGTGCTTTTAGTTATTATGGTCCTACTTTCTGGAACAAACTCCCGTATGACTTAAGATGTACAACTGAAGACCTACCTGTTCTCCCAGGCCTATGGTTAGTTAGTGCCTTCATCTCTTTCTGTCTCTCGTTCCTTCCATGTGTCTCTGTCTCTCTCTCTGTATGTATGGGGAGGTATACTATGTTGGCGAGTGGGTGGGGACTAAACAATCTGTATTCCTTTATTAATATTACTACTGCTTTCTCTTCTTCTCTGTATTTGTGTGTATATATGCATTTACACCCTAATTTATTTTATTTTGTGCATATTTGTTGTGTGTGAAGCACATTGAGCCTACATCGTATGAAATGTGCTATACAAATAAAGTTGACTTGACAATGTTTTGGATCGCACTGCATGCAATGATTGGCTAGTACTCCTCACACTGACATGTCAAGGTCAGATGCAGTTATGATTATGCACAGAAGTCATGGTTAAGGCTAGTACTAGCCAATCTGGGATATTCTCTGATATTAAAGTAGTACATTTTAGAAAAAAGAAAATTAAATTTACCACCAGAAAGTCAAGTGATGTCGACCTATTGTAAAGATCAACACAGTCCCTGGAGGAAATAAAGATAGGGTGTTAAATTAACAGCTTAATCATAAGGCTTTAACACAGAACACTGGGGTTTGATTCCTGTTTAAATCAATGTTGGCTTTTATTCTGCCTCTGTGCAGAGGATTGCCATCTCATTTTCGGGAACAAAATATTTTAAAAAGGCCTTGGGAGAATTTTTTGAAAATTAGCACAAACATCCACTAGGACTCATGGATGAACCGATAAACTGAGAATTAATTGGTCAAGTTCACATTATTTAACATCATAACAGAAGGGGAGACGATTGGTAGGATACCAAAGTAGCGACACTAAAATTTGGTGTCCACCTTGAAGTGTCACGATTCTATAGATTTTCTGTGCTGCCAGGTTGAAGATGTGTGTGTGAAGCATTAATGTTTGAATTTGTCGCTTCTTCTGAAGAAAAAAAGGCAGGAGTGTCCTGCCAACTGCAAGAAATTTGAAGATTTTATAAAATTATTTCTTTTAAAAAGCTAGGGAAAAATGTCTAGAAAACTATATATTTCTAATTATCATAATTATATATTTTAAATTATTTATTAATTTTCTTTTTTCCTTTAAAAAAGTTTTTACTTTCCCATTTTTTGTTTTTTGTTGTTGTTGTTTGATTGTTTTCTGTTTTGTTCATTTCGGGGGAGGGGACTTTTTCAGGTAATTTTTGTGTACTTTTTACTAATTTCTAGATAATTTCTGGGTCATTTCTTCCTAAATTGCTCAGTGTCTTCTTCCCATGTTTTTGAAAGAAGTTGACTGTATTTCAAAGGGTTAACATCATATTTCAACGTTGCAAAGACATTGTAAATAGCATCGTTGGCTATGGGCACCTGGGTGCTAATAGCATCTGCCTTTTTTACTGTTGTCACTTACAGAGTACTAGTGCGTTTCTTTATTTTTTCAGAGAAAGAGTTTTCAGAGAGTCAGGGCTTTTACAACCATAACAATACTTCACATGCTGTTCCCTTGGTCCAGAGAAAACACCAAGCTTCATCTTTGCGGTGTTAAAAGAAAAGACTGCACAATTTAGTCAATCCATTACAATCCCTCCCCTTTGGAAGAAAAGCCAGTCTTATTTCATTCTGAGTAACCCAAACATTTTAGGAGAGCACAGCAGCACTACTGAGGGACTGACCTTCACGGGCCCTCTTTCATGTCCTCCGTTAAAAGATTCACTTCAAATGTATTCACAGTTTGCCTCTCAGGCTGCAGCAACGTCACAATCAAGAGCCAGAGCGCATACATTACACTAAAAGGCTTGCCTCAAAATCCAATTCTCCCCGGCTTGAAGTATATGTAAATATTAATGATCCATGGATCTGCATTTTGCCTCATATTCTGGAGCCTTTGTGGCTCTTCTCATTCAGAGCAGATCATTCTTTCACTGAGGACACTCAATCACTTACCGTTGACTGCATAAGAATCTGATCATTAGTGTGTAGTCAGTCAGAAAATAGTTAAAACTAAAAAATGGTTTGATAAAGATGCAATCAGCTGCAAACACTGCAATCTATTCTTTTTTTTATAGTTCGCTCTCAAAATGCACCCTTTTTTTTTGTTGATTGTTTAGAAGTTCTTTTCACCTTGAATGCTGCCCGCTTGTCCTCCTTTTGCTGAGAGGTAGCCAGGGGTTCACTTCAGCGTGACGATATGCTTCCCTGCGCAGACTTATACTTCAGACCAAGCTAAATGGATTTCCATTAGAGGGGCTATGACTCATTCCAGATGCTTACTCAATACTGTGTGGGCACTGTAGCAGAAAGTTTCCTCCAGACAGAACAAAGGGGACAACAAAACCAAACATTCCTGTATGAGATCGTGTCCAGAGAGGGATGCGCCTCATACCTTTTGCATAACGCGCGTGGCAGTTATTGCAGTAAGGAGGGTTTTCTTTGGTATTGTGGTGTGCAGACTAAAGGATGACAAAGAAGCATGCAGCAGAAGAAAACAGGACAGATTGCTAACTAGCTCTGCAATGTAGGCAATACAGAAGAGCGAATGGGAATTGGTTCAGTTAAAATGCGTCTCTGACCCATCAGCTTGCTTCGCTCAAACTACCACATTGAATCAACATCTGTTTGTGTGTGCGCTTGGGGCAGTGAGTGCATGTTATGTTCCTCAGCCTCTACGTATATATTTCTTAAGCAGTGTCTGGACTCAGGCTAGACCTGCATCGGACAATCAATAGGAAAAGCAATGATCTCAGTGAAATGGACCATCCATCTTGCTGTGATTCCCTTATGCAGCCCCTCCACTGAAGAGAAGGGATGGAACTGAATTATTGTCTGAGCATCGATTTAAAACTGTCTAAAGAAACAGCGCACTCGCCCCTCCCGAGAAGTTCTGTTGGATTTTAATAAAAATAGCTAATTTATTGAAGATAAGCAGACACAAATACGTTTTGCAAACCTGCAATTTACTCCACAGGTCTAAATATATGCTGGTGGAGGGATGAAGTTCTTAATTTGTCAAGGATGTAATTGTTTTCTGTTGTCAGCTGTGTTAAGCTCAGGGTTTGTTTTTTTTCTCTTTATTTCATAGGAAAATCTCACCCGTTATGGTTGGAAGTCTAAACAAGGAATGTAAAGGTGTGCCAGATGTGGTCATTTAAACCTAGCTTTTCTTTTTTTTCATTCCGCATTTGGAGAAAACTAACCTAGACTTCTTAACTAGATCCTATATCACAGTTTTGCAGGAGGGCATTTTGCAGGGTACAGACTGATTAATGCAAAGTCTAGCTGGTTCATCATTGTTTTATTATATTACGTTAAGCAGATAATCTTTTGTTTGTTCTTTGTTGCTGTAGTTACCACCACAACAGTTATTATCATGCACAGCCTTGCAGCTAATGGTTTTCTTGTAAGTGCCTCCGCAGGGCACAGAGTAAGGCCGAGTTTCTTACAACGAAGATTATCCAAAAAAGTGTCTCCACACATTTCTGGTGTGATCTTGTGTTTAACTGAAGACAATCACACTTAATCTCCAAACCCTGAAGAGTATAAAAACACTATTTTAACATTTATGCCACAGCAGCCAAAGCAAATGTTTTCTTTCTCTGTATGATTGCAGAAGCTAATAATTAGACAACTAGAGTGTTTTTCCCCTCAAAATAAAACTTCTTTTTTATTCTACCTTATCAAATCCAACCAAATCAATTGCAGTCATACTGTGCCACAAAATATTGCAATGCAGATTAAAAGTTAGAAGTGCAATGCTAATTTTTGAAACAAGATGAAAGAAAGGCAAAGTAGGTAGCCCCTGTATCTCTAGTTTCTTTTCTACTTTGGCTTTAGCTCAGTATGGACTGGATGACGGCATTTTGTGTAATGAACCAATTTAACTTTATAAACACAATTTTTCTGTGTTTAAATATATGCATTGTCTAAGAATGTGTTCATTCACATTAATCGGCATTATGACTGTCATGCTTCTGTCAGGTCATGTTTTTGTTTATTTCTTCTTTTTTCCAATTTCCTGTTTTAGTTTTATTTTGTTAATCTCTGTCTCTAATTGTTTCCCCATGTCCATGTCAAGTTTCCCTCCTGTGTGATCACCTGCCCCTAATGTGTTTCACCTGTGTCTGACTGCCACACCCGTGTCTTGTTATCCTTCCCTTGTGTATATAAGCTGTGCGTTCCCTTCCCTCTCTTCCAGTTTGTCTTTACAGCAAGTGTATTTCCTTTTTGTTCCTGTTAGTATCAGACTGTTTTGTGACTATGCCTTAGCCCAGGCCTTTTTAGATTTGCTTGCTTCATTGACTGACCTCTAGTGCATCAGATCTGCTTTCTGTGAATAAAGACCTTGATTATCTCTTACCTGAACTGCCTCAGAGTAATGCGTGTGGGTCTTTTCCCTGTGCGTCTGACAATAACTGCAATGATTTTTTTGAATACTTCCAGTGGTGTCAGTTAAGAGCAGTTGTTTAGGTTGTGCCGGAGGGGAGGCCTTCCTATTCAAACCAGAAACACTGTCACCAGCTGAGCCACTCATTACCCACCCATAACTGATGCTGAACTTACTTAGTTATTTAACACGGTAACTTTAGCACATCACATGACAAATAAAGAATTAACTACAATTAAATTTGTTATCCACAACCCCTAAGGACATCTAATGTGTTAAGCTCCACTCAGATGCATATCAGTCATGATCTACAACAAAAGCCCCGCTAACATCTCTTGGCTCCATCAGCAATTGTTGACATTGAAAGGACAAAGATTAATGTCACTGCTTGGTTGTAGGAACAGCATTGTGATTCATGGTTAGACATGGATTTTTTGCCCCTTGCCACAGAAAAAGTGCAAAAAAGTGTCTGTGAGAAAGATATGGTTTATATTCACATGATGAGAAAAATGCACAAACCAAGATCTGTCTTTCACAGGACAAGACTTGTGTTTGTAAAACAAAGCATTTAAAAATATTTTTTACACTTATGATTAAAAACAAACAAACAAAAAAATACAACAATACGCATCTGTGCATCTGCAGGGGTTCTAAAAAATGCATACATTAAAATCCACAATTGCAAGAATGAGAATTTGTGCACACGACACCATTTTTGCGCTTTAAAGATCCAGCAGTGAAATTGTGCACATAAATGTAACTATAAATGTAAATTTAGTTTGTTGTATACACATATTCAGATTAGTATGTTTTTTCTACTTTTCATAAAACTTAACATTTGGAAATCTTAGAAAGTATAGGTAGATAATATCTGCATTATTTTCCATCCACAGTAGCACTGTGAATCCATTTTGACCATGGTTCTAACTTTGGACCCTTACACTGCACCTACGAGCCACTTTGTTAAAGACGTGCCTTGCCATAGGTGTTAATATGATTTGGCCACTTCTTGACCATCACTTACTTTTAACAGACTATACATTTTTCACAGCAGACATTTTGACATGTGATAGCAGGAAGCACACAGAGGTGTAACTGATAACATTAATTGGGTCTGCATGCCATTTTCCTGCCAGGGTCCTGTTATTGTGCATGCTGACTCACTGACATGGTTTACTGGGACTTTTGATGAAACAGAGCCATTGTTAATGTTATTAACTATGCTTGTCCATTTCTTGCAATGGTGCTTCAAAATGTCTGATGTGAAAAAGGTCTATTAGCAGCCATAGGTTTTTTGAAGTTTTAGAGGAATAAATAAAGATTCCCATTAGGAACTTGAATAGTCAATAGTCATTAACATAAAAGAAAAATCTGTCTTTAGATGGAATCCAAATGACTTTAATGAATAATAAACTGTGCTCCACTGATATTGCTCTGAGTGGTGAAGATCGAGCCCACTTGCATGAAATTAAAAGTTACAAGCAATTCTAATTTCTATTCATTTGTCATTTTTTTCTGGACCGTTTGCAATGACTTCACATTTTCACTGCTTGATTGGCAGTGTGTTTTGTCTCTGCTTCTAGTCAATATTTATCCTTTCTTCACCACCAGTGTGTGTCCATGTCTGAACCAGCGTGTCTGCCTGTGACTGATGATGGCCCCCCGAAGCATGGAGCACATCTTCTGGACAATGATTTCCCTTGATGGCTCCATCAGGTGGAGCTGCTGGAGGAAATGGGGAGGAGAAGGAAGAAGAGAAGGAGGGGAAGGAAGGGTGGAGAACATGAATGTTTTCAAGGAGGGACTGGGGAAGGAAGGGGTGGAGAATGGGGAGGTTGGAAGGAGGGTTGAAGGTGACTCCTGGGACTTGGCTAAAATACTCCCTCTCTTCCTAATCTCCTGCTCTATTTTGAGCAGCAGCAGGAGGGATGGAGGGCGTAAGGAAGTCGTTGACAGATGATCAGACATGAGGGCACTCACAGACCTGATGGATGGGATCTCTAAACTGGCTAAATGGCTATACCACAATGGAAGAGACAGGGGCCAACAGGAAAGACAAAGGACTTTCCATTACGGGGGGACAATTGCATTAACAGAATGGGCTTTCTGCCATGGAGTAATATCTGGATTACTATTTGCACAAAACTATAGTGCATCGTCTGGAATAATGCTAGTGTTAATCATGACCAAGAATATGGAAACATCTCTATGTCCTTCACATATAAATGAAAGCAGAATGTCAAAAAAGGTTTTTACAATTCAGTTGATTAATTCTACACCTTTTGGCCCATTATACTAATAATAAATGTTATTTATATGGCACCTCTCAAAAACAAGTTTACAAAATGCTTTAAAAACATAAAAGCAAGATCGGGTCTGCAGATACAGCATGTTCTCATCTCAACTTGTCACATCTTGATGCTCTGTCTGTAGACTTCTGCCTCCACATATAATGAGTTGGGTATCCTTCTGCATCCTCTGTTTACGTTATGGGATGCCGCTACCATAATGTCAACAAATACACATGGTGGAATGATGCTGCATGCGCTCATGTTTAGGTAACAAGGGCACATAGTAACATAGCATGGATGATTGGGTTTAGTCGACAAAGATGAATGCAAACAGTTTGTGAGAGAAGTAACTGAGATGTGGTCTATTCGATTTGTGTATAGATTTCTGTGTTGTCAGTATAGAAATGAAAAGACATATTGAAGTTTTGGATGACTTGTGAATGTGGTAACATACAGATACAGAACAGTAAAGGACCAAAAAAAGACCCTTGAGGAATGCCGCAGGTAATATTTGTGTGGCTAGAAAAGACATTCCCAATGGATACAGTAAAGGTTCGGTCATTCAGACCTAAAGCAGTCTAAAGCAGCCCCAGTCACACCTACCCAGTTTTCCAGTGAATCAATTAATATGCCATGACATAATCTTTAGTATCAAATGCAGCAGACATGTCTAGCAACACCAAAACAAAACAACAGCTGACATCTGAATTCTTCCTAATACCATTTAAAGTGTTGTAAGAAGAAGACATGTAAGAAATTACAACAGCAGTTCAGACAGTTTCCAGGTTACAGAAAACTGACAAAGAAAACAAATTGTTTCCTCCACACAGCGCTGAAATTCCTGTTGAGAATGGATCATTGTCTGGCTGTGTGAGAGCCAAAAGGTAAGAGCCTCTATAAGAGCGATAAGGTTGTAGAGCCTCAGCGGCGATAAGTATCTTATCTGCCTGTCGTCTGCCTCCTGAACTCTCAGAGGATACCTGTTGTATTACACAATGTTAGACAGCCGCTGCTACCTGCAGACAAAGGACCTTTCTGTTTTTGTAGCTTTGCACAGAACACACTGAGGAAAAACCATCCCTCTGACAGTGTATCAATTAACTCACGAATCATGTCTCTCAGGCAGAAAGTGGGTAATGCTAAAAGTTTATGCAGTGCCATTTATTATTGTACACTACACTAACATTTCTCATCTTTTTCTATTGTTCCACAGTCTATGTAAACATATTTTCAGAGGCCGATGATGCACAACACTGTGACAGAGACATACATTATGTTGTGTTTTCTGCTGCAAATTACAAGGAGGATCTCCGGGCTGTTTCACTTGAGAGTGACATATGTTGGCATTGCATTGCTTTTCCAACAACCTGGTGGCGGCATTTCATTTTCACATACATATGAATTATACCCCCTAAATAGATGCCCTTTGGAGGCTTCGGGCTAGATGGGAGAAGGGGCTGCGCTGATTTCACACAGCCAAGCCTCTCATCAATCTTCCGGTTCATTCGGTTCACAAAGGGGGTCCTCTTTCACAGGCGAGAGCAGTCGATACACCACTGCTACCCGGATGAGAGCAATTCCATTAAGAAGGCCCTCCACCCTGGGCCTCAAAAAGAGGGCTTATCAGAAGCCAACAGTGATGGGAGTGTTGCAGCCATCCATCGTCAACTGTGAAAGGAAGGAGTCAACACTGCTGACAATCTCTCCACCTTCTCTCTTTTCTCCTGTCTTGTCCTCAACAAGAGAAACGTCACTGTCATCCTCCTCCTCCTGCTGCTGCAGCATGGATCTCTGGAGATGTGGATCCGAGACCTAAAATTTAGCATTATAAATGCTAAATTTGAAGAAAGAGTGGAAGAAGGAAAAGCAGACAAGTAGATTGATCAAAAGATATCCAGATGTGCTAGGCCCAAGGCAGTCTAGTTGGTATTACGTTTAAATACCATAAGACTTGGATGAATAATCTTCATTGACAGATAGATAGATTAATAAACAATTAATCTGGGGAGATGCTAATGTCTTTCTTGTATTATTAAATTAGCAACAGTAATCTTTTTTCCATAGCATATAATTTAATTTTTGGTTGTAGGCTAAATGTGTATTACTAATGATCATTGTTAAGGCTATGCAGCCAATGATAACAAATCCCTCAGTCAAGAAAAAGTGAGAGCTGTCTGTGTTGGTCTCTTCATCCCTCTCTTAACAATTCTTTATGATAAGTAATGCTATAGTGTTTGACTGTTTACCCTGTCATTGTTGGCTCTGAAGATAGGCACTGCTGCATTTACAAATGTTCACTGTGAGGTTTAAGTATTTCTTTTTTATCATGTCAAGAGCCAGTTCATTACAAAAATTAAAAAAGTAAAAAATATATCTAATAACTTAAATAACTAAAAGGTTGAAAAGAAAGTTAAGACAGCCCCGTAAGGGGTGTAGCACCAAATTCTGGACCCTGTGCATTAGCAGTATCTGTGAGCTCCCCAGCTTTCCTCTGTTGATTTGAGTCTCTCTCACATACTTTTAGATTTTATTTTATTTCTTTGCAATGTTAGTTTGTTTTCTTTCCCTTTCTTTTCTTAGGGAAAGCTAAGCATCTCCTAGTCAGTGCTTCATGAGTCCTACAAACCGGAAATGATTAGCAATTTAGCACCTCTGGTTTCTTCATCTAGTCAGTGGGTTTTTTTGAATGGGTTTTTAGTTAGATGCCTAAATAGGGTCTGTGGTTAACACAAGCAGAAGAGACTTTCACGTTTTATTCAGCATAAAATACACCAGTGAATACCCCACTCATGAACTTTCGGTGTCTTAAAAAAGAACGAGACAACAGAACATCATCAAGCTGAACCACACTGACCACAGCTTGTTGTGGTGGCGACATTAGGACATACAACCATAGTGTAGTTTATAGCCTTCCATTAGCGTTTTCCATCTTGTGTTTGCATTTAGGCTTCAAAAATCCTGAAAGTGGAGTTCATTTGTGAAGATTATCTTTCTGAACAAAAGATTATCTTTCTGAACAAAACTAAAACGTAAGTATTATAAACGTTTGTTTACCGCAGAACTTATTTTTCCATGACCTAAAATCCAATGGAAAAATCCCATAGATTTTTTGACAAGCGAACCATGGTGACGTTAACTTAAGCATCACCACCCTTTGTCAGCCTATAGAAAGATATCATCCCTGGGGCACTCTATTTAGCATAAATACATGAGAGTGGTATGGATATTCTCATCTATCTCTAACATTCAGCAGCAGAATATGAGTTTTTAAAAAAAGCTTTCTGAGAAGTTACATTACCCTGAACAATGTAACCACACATTTTGTTTCATGTGGAACATAAAACATAAAACATGTTGTGTCCTGTCAAATTTGATACTCATTAACAGCAACATTATTCTGCATTTCTATCAACTCAAGGTCAAATTTGCATGCCAAACATTATAAATTAAAGAGAACTGTACATATGCACTTGATCATACATGAATGTGATGAATAAACAATTACCTGGCAGCGTCATGTCATGTCTCAGGGTAAGACTGTATATAAGATATAGATATATATTGTTCATGTCTTAATGTGTTACGGCCTGACGTCTCACTCTCACCCTGGCATGCATGACAGGCAGCCTTGAGCAGAGCTTTAGAGAGCAGCAGAGCAGAAGTCATGCACATGAGTAATGCACACGGGCTCTGCTACGTCCTTGAATCAATTTTCAGGTCCCCAACATGACACTTTTCAAATCATTGGGCTGCACTGCTAACACACCACTCATGCTATGGCAGCAATGTCAAATGAATAAACCGTTGAAAGATTTTCCTCTCTTAAATTGAGGAAATGTGCAAGTGTGTGTGGCACAGCTTTTTCCTCTTTAGCCAATATACTAAAGAACACCTGCAGGTGTTTGTTTTTTATGGGACATGGGTAATGTGTTATGTTGCAACTGCCATCCAAAGTTATGAAAAATCCTGTGAATTAATAACAGTGGTATCTCCAGCTGTTTAAATATCACTTGGCACTGCAGGTGGTGCCCTTAAGAAAGTTTCATGCATCATAGTAATGATGCTTCAGCAGATTTTTGGCGTTTATTGCACTCCTTAATTTGCAGCGTCATCCAAACTTAAGCCAAGCCAATAGCCATTAGTCGTTTCTTTGTTTTTTTCCTGTGTGTTTCAGTAAATGTCAGGAGAAAAAAAATGATAACAACAAAGGTCGCTAATGCTTGTGAGAAGCCTCTGACAGCAGGAAACAGCAGATTGGGAAGGTAATACGGGAAACAGTTGCATGCATATTTTAAAAATTGCCAGCATGCTGCCAACATTGATCACACCAGAGGGAATGTTTTCAGTCTACACTTCAACTCTGGAACTCAGTCCAACTAACTCCTCCACCTGCTTCATAAAAATAGCACCCTACTCTGATTGATGTGCATGAGATTCATCCTGCCGAGGGAAGTAAAGACAGGTTGTTTGATGGATGGGGTCTAAATCCTGAGGATATTTAATATATCCTGTACTTAATGACCTGTTCCCAGGGATTTGTATAATTAGGTGAGTGCTGGCAGGGACCTAGCAGAGGGATAAGCACTTCATCTATCAGGTTAAGATTTGTAGGTCCACAGGTGTTTAGAGACCCAACTAGGAGCCCATGGGTGGACATGAAACTGTCACAGCTATCACCAAATCACTGTGTCATTACATGTAGTTTTTTACATGTAGGTTTAGGAAAAGGGCGAGTGTTTGGCATAAAATCAAAGCGGCACTTTGGATCAAAGTTTTTCTTCCTCTTCTTGTTCTTTTTCTTGTCATTTCTAATATTTGTCAGATTTTAAGGAGTTCATAATGTAATGTGCAGGTTTGCAGTTCTTTAGGGGTTGCTTACTTTGTAGAGCATTTGGTAACTGTTAAATGAAGCACAACATTGTGAGAACTGTGCCTGTGATGTAGATGTCTTATCAACTTTCACCTTTCTGCAACATTTTGCCTCTGACTTATTGCCCCTGATGTCCTCTAAGACCTGACTAAACTGATGACATCATCTGTGAGATAAAATAACCGGGTATGTATTATCCTGTTGTTTTACCTTACTCACGACGTCACTAGTTGTAAAATATTAGCCATAGACTGTACAAAATACCAGAAATATTTCACTCATTGGTCTGTGGATTGGTTTTAAAGCCTTAAGTTTGGCATTTCAGCTGTCGCCATCTTGGGTTTTTGGAGCCAGAAGTGAGCACTGTGACAGCTCTCCGCTCCACAAATAAGACATACTGATCCTCACTTTGGGGCCTGTTATTTTATGATGATTGAAATTAAACTTAAACAAAATGAGTCTGTAGGAAAAACTAGAAATATTTTATCACTACTTAGAATTCTCCACAAATTGAATGCCACTCAAAGTTATATTAACTTACTCTTTTTATTAAGATGTGCTGTGATGTTTTACAGTGTGCCTGTTTTCCTGGCTGCACTTTGTCTTACAGGATCCACGCTAAGGCAAAGAGGGCCCTCTTTAAGCCACATACCTCTTTAACCACACTGGGCCCTGGTATGGCTCATGACATTAAAGGGAACCAACTTCCAACAGACTCTTTCTTCCCTTGCTATGACAGTTGTTTTTTTCCTCAGTTACTACTCACATCTCCCATGCATACATACACTGTGACAACTGAGGGCTTATCCATTCAGTTTAAGTTCTCGTGCCTTAGGTAGCAGCAGGCCCATGCTTGATTGCACCTACTGATGACATGATTGGGTTCAGCTGTGTGCTGGTTTAACAGTGTGCTCTACTGTGGTCTCTGCTTCTGCTCTGTATGTGGTTTGCTGGGAGACATGGACAACTTTGGTAGGTGTGCTATTTTTGGTCAGTGTAATCAGCTGTATTGAATAGCAAATTCCTGTTTAGTTCTGAGTGCTGAGTTTTGTGCCACTAAGCTGTGTTTGCTGGTGTTCTGTTTGTAGCACTGTATGTCCCATGTGCATGATCATAATAATTTGTATGAGAGGCAGATCAGACTGATAGTAGCTACGCCTTGCAGTTGCAAAAGTGTCCTTATACTTAATTATGTGTAACTTTATGCCTTAACCAAATATAAACAGGTGAGTTATATAAAAAATAAGCCCCCCATACAGTTATCATGAATGGGGAAATTAGCTGAGGAGACCAAAAACTAGTTTTGTACTAGGCTGTAAACATGTTTATTTCTGCTGTAAAGTTGGAAATGTTAACATGACTGAGCTTTGGAGCCCGCCTCAAGTGGCCATTTGATGAACTGCAGTTTTTGGCTGTTTCATGTTGGTCTTATTTTTCCGCCCTGGATGGACTTAGGAGTTAGATATAGTCAGTTCACAGATGTATTGCAGTTTATATATTATTGTAAGCTGCTTTGCTTTGCTTGTGACCTAACAGACAATGTCAAAGGTGGCACCTTATTATAGGCTAAGAGCCTGTTATCCTTCTGTCACCATGGTCTCTCTATTAGTCACAGAAAAGGGAGGAAAGAAGGAAAGACACTCTAATTATCCACCAGTCCCTGCAAGTTATGTTAATGGTCGCTTCCGGCTTAAGTAGGCTATCTATATGCAAAGTCTCCTCTGATGAATTTCTTCATTATTTATTGTTAATGTATTACTGTATCGCCATGATGAAAAGAGAAGGCTGCTGGTTCGACACCATATTGCCTTGTGAAAGCGTGAAGCACTGAGAGTTGGCTTGACAGTTTGATCAGAGGAAGAATGAACTGCAAGGCAGTTTTGAACTGTGATGTGGATGTGAAGCAGTATTTTGGGGTATAGCATTATGATGGGTAATTAAACATATAACTTAGTACCAGTAATTACAGCAATATAACACATTAGTTTTGAAGTGAACTCTGAAGATGTCATTCCCTGCTTGGTTGTGATTCATATTACAGAAAAGACTTTTAATTATAATTTTATGTAATAATTAGAATACCCAGGGAAAACATTATATATAAAACTTGTGGAAGAAACAAAAATACCCCCATGTAACACATATTCACAATAACAATACACATGTGGATGATATGTAAGGAAGAAACATCCAAAGAGTTTGGCATCTAATGTGAAAACAAGAGACTATGGATATTACTGTATTTTATCAGGAGAATTGAAGTGCTCAAGGCTCACTGTGTTCTGAAGATTGATTTTGACCCATTTGCCAGTTTACATCCGAGCTGCAAGATCAAATATCGGCTGCACTATACAAAGAATTGACTTAAAAGTTTCATGAAGAAACAAAAGAGATCACAGGGGAAAAAAGATTTACAGATATTTCTTAAACAACAGTGTTCACTAAAAGGAGCAGTGTTTAGGATGTAGGGGCATCTAGCAGTGAGAATTGCTGAAACCTCTCCCATTTGCCAAGCCAACACGTTCTCATCCCAACTTGTCACATATTGCAGCTTTGTCAGTGGCCTTCTACATCTATTTATTATTAGGTTGGTATCCCTCTATGTCTGCTCTTTACATTCAGGGATGCCTACGGTGATGTCAACAAATGCACATGGTGGTTGACAATGCATATAGTTATGTTTAGACAACAACAGCACAACCATCGCCACGATGTCAATAAACCTATGTGCTGCGAGCACGGTTTGGTTTAGGCAACAAAGTTACCGAGGGTTAGGACTTGCGAAAGGAAGTGCATGGGTAGGTGTAGAAAAAAACAAAACATTCAAACAGGAAGCAAACACCAAAGCTGAAATCCCAGTTTGGATTGTTAAGGAGGATTTTTCTGATTAAAAATGGCAAAACACTGAATTAAACAGTTTCACAGTATAAATCTAATGCTGTATGACCTCTTGCAGAGGGCTTGCTAATCACAGTGGCCGATTTGAAAAAGTTAAAAGCCAATTGGCTCCATCAAGAGTCAGAGTTTGGTTTGTCCATTCTGGACTACCGTAGAAACATGGCAGTGCAACATGGCGGACTCCGAGGAAGAGGACTAATTAGTTGAAACGACGACTCTTGTTAAATTCTGCCGTGTGGTGTGTGATAATCACAATGAAAAGTCAGCTGTTTGTCTTTTATTCCTCTTTCCTGAACCCAAGTGCTCCTCTTATTTGGAAAACAGCTCTCACATACAAACACTTGAAACCACTTAAACACAAAACAATTACTAACTTTAAATTCTAAGTCTCTCAGTATGTCTCAAAAACCTCAGTCCTCTGACTCAACAGAAACAATCCACATCTTTTACGTGGACACAGCATCAGTCCTCCACTATTCCCCATCACTTATCATGTCTTTCACCTTGAGGTTGCCCTCTGAGGTCTGCCCATTTCCCCTGAAACAGGAGCTGGATTGTGGTGAGCTGAGCACCACTAAGCCTCTGCTCTCTAGAACACTGACCTCAATCAGAGGGAGAACTTGATCCACTGGCCGTTCACTCTGCAGCCCACCAGATGCAGTTTAGGCCATCAGCGGACGGACGTGTGGCTCACTGTGTTTATTCCTGAGTCACTATGTAAGCAACATAAGCACATGAAACACAAGAGCGAAGCCTGTATTAGGTAATAACAGTTTGTCACATTTTCTGTTTTATTCTAAAAAGCTAGTGGAGTATTAAAAACTTGTATTTTCAAAGTCATTTTCCAGAATTTAAGGATTGCCTGCTGTGCTTTGGTGAAATTCTGTCATTGGTTTTTAATTGGTTTCATGCGCATGAAGGTTGTTGAATACATTCAGCGCAGGAAGCACCATGTCATCCCACCGTTCAAGTGAAATCACGAAGACCGCTGACACTGGAGTTACTGTAAAAGGTTTTTCTCCACTACAGCAACGATATGCTGGGAGGTGGTGATTGGTGGCACACTTATCTCGTTCCAGGTTCGATTACAGTCGTAATGTTTCCTCTCTCCATTAAGTGTATTTGATTTTCCGCTGAGGGGGTAGCTGGCGGGGCAGAGATATGACAGCAGTGCCAAGGCCAAGAGGGCAGCTCTTGCAAGCATCACTTCCACTGATGTGCCTGGAAGCGGACGAAAAGTGGCAATGCTTATACAATTAGAGCTGAGACTTTGTCAGACCTCATTTTTGAGAGAGGTTTGAGCCGCAGTCCTCAGAGAGGGTTATTAATTCACTGCCCTGGCCCATTCTGTGGAGATACAGAGGGATTATGCAGCGGTGAATGACATGCTAAGAGGAGCTCAGGAGTGCCTTTGCTCTGATTGCAAGAATGAATTTTCAGTCACAAGCGAATTACCTTAAAAGCTGAGGTGTGGTTTTTATTGTAACCATGACAATGATTTAAGTTGCAATTTTAAAACAAATCAACTTTTTTTTGTAACCATAACAAAGTACTTTTTACCCCTAACACTTTCTGTTTTTGTGCACTATTTTGCAATAGATGAGTCAAATCAGAAAACACTTTAATGCGTTGTTCAAACTTCATGTTGTTGTTCAATATGGAGGGCTGTTGCCATTGCTTGTAGTATCTTGAAACCTTGCTGGATTTTTTATTGTTTTTGTGCTGATTTTAAATTGGATTAAAGCATTTCATGGGTACAATTACACAGTGAATAGTATAAAAAATGCAAGATTAAAATGTATATATTTATTCTCTATTTTCTGACGAAGGAAAAGCATTCCAAATGCATGTTAATTAGACCTCAAGGATACACACAATGGATCTTATTCACAAAGTATCAAGGATTTGCAAAAAGAAATTCACATGTATTTTGGCATTCATCAATACGTTAGTAGCTCCGATCTGTACTAAGAAAATCTACACCTGCCTCTGACCACTTGCAGTGCTTGCGTAATTAAGAAATGCAGATAAATATTGCCCGTCAATATAAGAAATTACAATTTGAATTCATATTGTGCTCTGCTGTGTTCACAATACAGATGCCTTTAAAACATGTAACTTAAACATCACAAAAGAGCAAATATAACACATCTATCTAAATTAGTTGCCAATTAGTAGGTTCAGTGAAAATAAGATCAGTGATGGTTTTCGTATAGCGTTTTCAGAGATCATCACATAGTCTTTAATGGCCCCATCTGAAGCCAGTGTTTGATCTGACCATTCTGGGCACTGTACAGACATGGCGATCTCCATAAATGAGGACCCACTACCTATGCAGATATAAACGGCTCATTCTAAGGTAATGAAAACACAACGATTCTTAATTTCAAAGAAAACATGTTTTTATATCATATTCCATGTCTGCCCCTAAATCATACACACTAGAGTAGTAAATGTAAAAATAAAATTTGTTTGTTCACAAGGAAACTCTGCAGGGCACCTTTAAGGTTGCTGCTCTCTCCTTAGCCAAAGAAAATCGTCTATCGTGTCCCCAAGGCTTGTCTCGGATTTGAAGCATCCATTGAGTTTGCAACACAAAAAAAATCTGACAAATAGTAAGGACAGTCAATACTTTCTGTATATCCACTAAAAAAATGTTTGCTTTTTTAAATTTATTTGTTTTTTATCTCACATCAATAAAAACCTACTCTTCTTGGCCATCAGTCACACATGTCAAGACCAATGTGGCCTGAGTCTCAAAAGCACTGTAGGAAATATACTGTCATTCTCCTTTTGAAATAGGAAGCTCATGACTCATTTACGATTGATCCCTACATACCTCAAGCAACAAGTTTGTTTCTGAGTTGATGAATGTTGCATAGAGAGGGGGAAGGGGGGAAATGGATTTTTTGTCAGATTGGATTAAGTAGCGCCAGACTTTCCAATTAGCTGTATTTCACATGTCAGTTTACATCAGTGAGGCTGAGGGACTGTGTGATAACACTGATGGAGGGAGAAAGAACGAGACAGAAAGAGCGACAGAGCAGAAGGGAGGAAAAGAAAGAGAAAAGGGATGATGGAGAGACAGACGAGTGAGCCGAGAGACACTGGATAAATGCAGAAAGGGCAAGGCAGGAAGAGAAAGGATAAGTGATGGATTGGGACACAAGAATAGGAGCAGAAATTGACAGGAAGAAGAGAGTGAGAAAGTGATAGGTATAAATAAAGAATTGATTGATGACAAATCTTTTTCGCGTATTTTGCTGTCTTTGGTTTGTTATAGAGGAGCTGTAGCTGCGAGCTGGGAACTGTAGATTCCCAGTGAACACTCAGTTGCTGCGAGCTTTGTATGAAGTGAATACCTGACAGAACCCAACAGGCTTGGTTCAGACAAATATTTACAAATGAGTTTTGGGTCGGGTGCAGCCAACTTGACATGGTGCTGTCCATTTTAGTGAAAATATAGTGTATGAACAAATAAAACTGATAATTTCTGGGTCTTATTTGTGTGACAATGCATGAAAGTGACATGTTTTTCTTCTTTTCTTTTCTTTAGCTTACATTTACTGCATCAGTTCTTTTCGGACTTAAAAATATTTATTTTAGCATCATTTTTGGCTATCTGTTTAGAATGCAGATTGGCTGCAGTTTTGAAATAAAGGAGGAAGCCAGGAAAAAAGGGAGACAGAGAGACATAAATATGATTAAATAAGGGTGACAGGAATGACAAGCACTCTGGGCAGGAGCTGTCGGTGGAGGCTTTGGTTTTCTGTGACAACACCGTGGTTCATAAGAGGCAAAAGACTGTGTGGAGCTGCATGAATTGGCATAGAGGAATGACTGAACACTGTTCCATCAGCCCTGAGGAAACAGATGGTATAGAAGATGACTGTGGTGCCTCATTAATAACTAAAAGCGATGGACAATCAAAGTCTCTCCTAGTACATCTCATACACACACACACA
Source organism: Plectropomus leopardus (assembly GCF_026936395.1). NCBI lineage: Eukaryota > Metazoa > Chordata > Actinopteri > Perciformes > Serranidae > Plectropomus > Plectropomus leopardus. The sequence continues at coordinate 31,440,385 of NC_142176.1, read as the reverse complement.
CACACACACACAGACACACCGTCATCATTTTCAGGTTGTGGAACACATCCAGATAATATCCAGTGTTAAACAGTAAGCCAACAGTTTGCACATTAGCCATGCATCCATTTGATATGAATCACAGATTAGATGACAGGAAGAGGAGACCAGCACTTTGAACAGGTGTGCGTGGGCCTGAGTGGTGCAGTGTGTGGAGGCTACTGAATAAAAGAAGTGTCTGACTTTTTCTCTGGGTGCTTTGAAGAGGTGGATTCGGGCCCGACCAGTGGATTTCAACAGGTGTTCTTTGGCTTACTGACATTGATTTACATGTTTTATAATGGCCCTGGAAAGGTTGAAAAACAGTGGCCTAGGTAATAACAGACAGGCTGCTTTGATGTATATAAATATTCCAATGCACTCTGTAAGTAATAGATTAGATTTAGGTAAATGTTATGAACAGTAATTATTTATGACTAATAAAGGAGAAAACAATGGAGAAAAGATGACAGGTTAAATCAGAAAGATCCACTTTCATATGCTTGAATGTTTGTTTTTTTTCATTTTTTTTTTGTTATTGTCTATGCCTCAAAAATGTATCACATCAGCAAATAAACCCAATAACCCGTGGAGTTTTTCACCACTAGCAGTGACTCCCTGTTTTCTTTGTATTGTCCACTTGCACAACAACAAATTCCCATCCCAACTCATTAAATAATGCTGGTTGGTCAGTGAACATTTAAGTCTAGACATGATGTGTTGGGTAACCTCCTGCATCTGTTGTTGATGTTCTGGAATGGCCTGTCAATTTATGCCTGTTAAATGCATTGTGTCTTTCCGTTTTCACAGGAAATGTACAATTTCTGCTCATTAGATGCATACAGTCTCTTTCAAAAAAAAATTACAGCGTTGGTAAAACACCTCGTATTTACGTTTGTTTCCTTGTGCAACAAAAGCACCTTGAAGGCTACCAGTTGAAAGTCAGGGGTTTGTTGGACCCATCTATCCCCCCTCCTGTCAGCCCTGTGGGAACTTTCCAGCTCCTCACATGAAGTTGTTACTGGCAGTGTTTGAAACTGACACTGTGCAGCGCTATAATCTGTCACCACTCGGCGGCGTATCATATGGCCAACAAAGGTGTTTCGACTCCAAAATTACTGACCAAGCAGTGGTATTTAACAATTTACAAGCAAGTTACAAATGAGAATGGGTTACACATGAGGACACAAACACCAGTTCTACTCTATTCTTTTTAACAGTTATTGAAAGCATGGCAACAAACATAGCATTGTCCCAACAAAGGCATTGAAGTGGTGGGAAACCCTGACTTGTTTGTTTACAAGAAAAATCCACAGAGCACATTTAAGTTTGATTTAACACCCAAAGTCTGGTACATGCTTTCTGGGAAGAATTATGTGCTGCACATGTTTCCAGTGTCTTGTACTATTCAGCAAACATGTTCATGTGGTTCTCACATGGGTCAGTGATTGGATGGCATTTAAGTTCAATTCACAGAACCAAAAACATGTGTTCATCCACCCCATATAGGCGCCGTGTGTGTCTAACCATGTGGATTGCAGTGGTGGGCTGATATGAGGAATCATCCTCAGTGGGTCTCTTGCTGTGAGAATAAAGGCAATGATTGGACCAAGGAGGTCTATAAGTGGGGCCCATGAGCTATAACCCACTGGCAACGTGTTTTTTTGTGTCCACCTTCTTGAGTACATGATTGAACCCACCTTGGCACCTTTGATGATCAACAATCGCAGACAGTCATTAGACCGCTGGGCTGATGGACAGTTTTCTGGACTCCTTTTGGTTTCTTTGTTGGGACTTATAGCCCATGTGGGGCTCACAACAGGTTCAGTGACGTCCTTGAAACCTGCAAAACCTCTGCAGCAATAAGTTAACCAATACACAGGAGACAATCTAAAAATAGTCTCTTTCCCTAGTCACAAGATCTTAGAGACACAGATTTCACCGACAAAGGCATTAGCGGTCCTCACCTCTTTGGATGAGATATATGTAGCTCACCAATGATTCCCAGAAAATTGTGTTCTCATTAATCTATATAAAACATGAGAGAAGTAATTACACAGTTCTTAAAGGGGGAAAGGCGACAATGTCCTCCACAGTTCCTTATCGTGCCAACTGATTCATGGCTTTTAATGGGCTTTTAAGCCAGATTAAAAACCTGATGCCCCCACTGTTAAATCAGCCTACAATTTCAGAGAATCACATTTATGAGATTGCCAATAAAAGCAGAGGACCTCAAAGGAATACAAATGACTTTGATGAATCTACATCAAATTGGCACATCCCGTTAAAGCACATTACTTCATTGGAAAGGATGGATATTGCTTTGAAATGCAGCACTGCATAGGGGATAAATTATGTTTTCTTGTTTCTTCCATTTAGCACTTTTCTTTCCTGGATGTATTTGTAATTTACTAACTCTGTCATCCTCATCTCTAAAACAACATGACTAATTTGCCTGTCTCTCTATTCAAAAGGTTTGAATGGGCATTAAATACTCATTTATTCTAAGTTAAATCAAAGAAAGGGCTGTGATTCTTTATTTTTTTCTACTTTCAAATCCAACACATTGGACTACTATTCATATTTACCACCCATGGAAATTCATTTTCAGGCAAGCGTTGTACTGAAGTAAATGCAATTGCAGACTATCATGTGTTTTGATAACTATCTAAACAATGTGTCCTCATTGAGGCAGAAAAAGTCAAAATAGAGATCTGTATGGGAGCAGAGAGAACTAAGTGTACCCCATTCGGAGGGAAACTGTCACTCTCTGCCTGAACTCTGGCTCAGCTCATATCTTTCACAGCACCCAGCTCTCCAGTGGTCAGATGAGTGAAATTGATTGCCCTGCCTGCACTATATGAGCAACAGTCACTTTGGGATTTACTTTGCAGTAAGGAACATCAGCCCACTCCACCCCCAAGTCCAAATTGATTATAAAACTGCATTCTGCTGACACTGACACATCTGTGAGTTTGAATATTTGTGTGTGTGTGTGTGTGTGTGTGTGTGTGGGAGAGGGAGCAAGGCGCATCACATTAAAGGTGCAGTTCACTCCCAAATCTAAAATACAATTTTTTCCTCTTGCCTGTGGTGCTATTTATCAATCTGGATTGCTTTGGTGTGAGTTTCTGAGTGTTGAAAATATGCATCTCTCGAATATAATGGAACAAGATTGCACTTGACTTGTGGTGCTAAAAAAAAAATACATTTGAAAAACTCAACAGCAATGTCTCTTTACAGAAATTGTGACCCGGTTACTCAAGATAATCCACAGACCTTGTTGTCAGCAGTTTCACATAGGAATTACTTTCTTTCAAGCAAATTAAACCCATCAACTGTATCACCACACAGAAGAAAGTGTGCATGTACTTGTGAAACAGAGACTGTGCCTGTGACTGCACGAGATGTAAACATTAATGATGTCCTCCTTGGCTGAGCAATGGCATTAGGTAGCTCAGTGGTGCCAGGTGGGCTCGCAGTAGATGCACACTTCCTTCTGCACTGTGTAAATGTGGACTCCCTTTTCCAATAATCAGATGGTCAATGAAAGGTATTACCAACAAAATTACATCATTTATCTTATCCACATCACAGAGAAAAGCTAGGAAACAGAAGAGGGACTCATGTGATGCCTGGAGACCTCCAGCTAAACCAAGAAGCACAATTAGCAAAAGTAGTAAAATATTATACAAAAAATGTACTAACTCATAATCATTATTTCTCCTCAAGGTTACATAACTCCAGAAAATATGCTCTTGGCCCTAAAATAAGTTAAATAAGAACCTAAATTTTAAACTCATTTGAGTATCCAACTCCCAAACATGTACAGTGTTGGCATGACCTTTGCAAGACATTACATCAGCTTGAAGCTTGGAGGAAATTCCTTGTTAACATGCATCAGTAAATCGCTTGCAGTCACAGCAACAAGACGAACACGCACCATTGATCCCTTCCTCAGTTTGAGGTTCGGCTTTACTAATCCAGCAGTCACTTTATGCAGGAGGAGAAGATGTTTTGTATTCAGTTCTTAGACCTTATCACACCAGAAATGGAAAATATGGAAATTTTTGATTGTTTATATTGATGCTGATATTGGAAGTTTAGAGCAAGATCACTGTTGATTGTGGGGGTGTAAAAAGTTACTTTGGGGTATTTCTATCTGTATTCAGATGGAAGCTGCAAAAACTCTGCTTGCAGTCTGCAGGCACTGTGATGAGCTTATGCATAAAATGGCTTTATTGCAACTTCAATATATATGGATTTTCTTCTTGTATCTATTGAATATGTGAAAACATCACAACAGCAAGCAAATACAAAAAACAACAACAGTACTGCTCACTTTAGCTGATATTTATATCTGTTCTAAATGCATGCTGCTATGTCTGAATAATATATCCGTATTTGCAACATTATTTGATATAGGCTTTTATATTTCTAGTGTGTACAAGTGAGACAGAGAAAAGAAGGAACAGAAGGAACAGAAGGAAGGGGGTGAGTCAGTCTGAAATCAGTTGCAAGTTTGCACACATGCAAAACACTTGCACATTAGTTAAATTCCTACAGTACAGTGCATGATCATCAGCAGGCCAGAATAATGCTGACTCCTATCCCAGCCTCACACACATGCACACAACAGGTAAGCACATTGTGTGTTTAACTGGATATTTGTAATCTTTACTCCCACTGAGTAGAGTGGTGAGTACTGTCCCTCTAAAACATGTCAATATCTCTGTCCCCAGTGTGCATTTCAGAGTCAATTATACTGTTTCTGATTTTTCCAGCTTTCCCTTTTTCCACCACCTGCCAGCTCCATCACCTTGCCCAGGGGTGAATCTAAGTCTGTGACTCTCCTGATAATGATTTTGTTTGACTTCTAGCTTCCATCGTTCTGTAGTTTAAACATTCAAATGATAAAGAAAGAAAATAACATTCACAATTGGCATGTGGTTAATACTCACATTGAGGGGTAGCAGAGAGAGTCTGTATTTGTTATTTTCTTTCTGCAAACTTTAAATTGTTTCTTCCAAAAACTGTCTTTTTATAAATGAGATCCATTATCTGTCTGTCTCGTCTGCTTTGTGTTTCTGCATCCTCAGTAGACATTGTCTTCTTCAGTTGGTGAAAGCAGGGGTGCTCAAATAAATCCTATATAAACAAAGATCCCTACAGAGCCAGGTGGGGAAATGTTACAAACAAGGACAGAGTGGGACTGCATTAGTAGGGAGAGACAGGAGAAGAGAGGAGGGGTGTTTATTGAGAAGGTCACACGAAAATAGATGTCTCCTTGAATTTAGGCCTCGTTTCGCACAAATGCCACAGACCTGAATATCATAGCTTAACAATTTAACAACTTGACAGGAAGACATCCTTCTACACAGGGTTGGTTGAGCTTTACAAAGAGAGAAAGAGCCAGTTCTCACCTCTCAGTAATGATGTCTTAAGTAAATAGGCATAAAAGTAGTATCTTAACAGAGTTCAGCCTTTTCAGAGAGTCCAGTATTTGAGCACTCAGCCCACAAAATGCATTAGTTGGAAGCACCATGTGCTCATGCAGAGAAACAAAGGAAGGGGCAGGATATCAGTTATTTTCAGTTAAAGCTTTAATACATAATATGCAGGTGCTAACAACAGAGGTTCAAAGAGTTGAAAAGGGACAAAGAAGCTTGGCATGTGTCCTCAGATGATTCATACTGCAGGAATTAGATGTGTACGGAGGAGACAATGATTGTTGCCATGTTTAACCAGCCAATATTGTATGATATTGGACTCAAAAATATAATCTTCCCCATGTGAGAGGTGTTATTTACCTGGCAGTGAGTTGGCAGACAGGGATCAAATGAAATAAACTGGAAAATTTAACAGATATTTCCTGGTAGCTTGTTTATTAGGAAGCTAAGTAACATTAGCTGGCCAACTAGTTTTCCATGTGCATCACCCTTAATCTGAGAGGAAACTGAAGAGTGGGCACTACGCGTATGCAATGGCGTGGTCCCAATATCAGTGGTAACTGCTGTAAGACTGTAGTGCAGGACTGCTTAGCTAACAAGTGGGATACACTCACATGGACACATAGCCTATGAGGTTGGACTGTCTATCACAACATTGAGCACAAAAGCTTGGATTACAACATTCACAGAGAGAGCATGTTTTCAATCTCTGCTCAGGACACCATTACGCCATTACGTTTACACAGCAAATGGTGGTTTAGTGCTGTATTCATGTACCGACTGCAACATACAGAACGTTTAACACATTCTGCACACATGCATGGAAAAAAAGAAAAAAAAGCTAAATGTCATGTAAAAGTAAACTTTTCATTATTGTATTAATTGCATGATATCAAGATATCGTATGGTAAATGATTAAAAATAGATGAAAGTGCAGAAAGTCTAAACTGATGTCTAGTCTACATATTTGGCCAGAAGGCATCATACTGTCCACTATAGGGCCTAGATAAACAACAGATCCCTCCACAGAGCAGTCACATTTGATCCTGGCTTGAATACCTGAAGGGTGAGTTCTACATCCTGCAAAAACTTCTACAATACACAGGAAAACATTTTTATATGGCAAAGCTTTTTAAAGAGCTGTCCATCTGCCTCACCAAATGCCTGGCAGTTTTCTTGATAAAACTGTGTACTGCGAATGTGGCATTAACTCATACTTCAACAAAATCACAGACGGTGCCAGTGCTGTGCCTGTACATTTGCAACTGAAGAGACATGCCAATTGTACTTTCTTTTCTTACCAAGGACAAGTGATGGCTGTAGATCTTGTAGGATACATTTTGGAGAGGTTTAATGCAGGGAATAGGAATTCAGCCAGTTTTCCGCCATCACTGGACCTCCCATTGCACCAAGAAACATCAACAAGTGCCAAAAAATGTGCCCTTGAAAGAATGCGTAGCATACACACTGTAAATCCAGCCTTGGGGTTCCTGGATCATGCATGTCCTTCACCTGGAACTGCTTCAGGGAAAAGCTCAGCAGCCAAATGCAGGAGAGAGTGGGAGGACTGGGCAGCTTCCTTGGCAACCTGTCACCCAGAAAATATTTGTATCAATGGATCACAGATCTGGTGCCCAAAAGCAGACAGAACAGGCATTGTAAAAACGATTTTTACTGGGTCAGAAGGCAACGGGAAAGCAGTCAACTTTAACAAAGGCAAAAGTAATTAAACCATAGTGTTAAAACTGGAAGAAAAGAACACTGGAGATACTGCGCAAGTTTAGCATTACTCTAAACAGTTAGGGACTTTACTGATATCAGACTTTGTTGTTGTTTACTGATGTCAGACATTGTTGTTTTTGAACCTCAAATGTGTTTTTGTTGCAGGTGAATTAGTCTAATACTATTTTAATAGCCTACCAGTAGTAATTCTATGATAGCTTATTTAATTTAGTATTTAATGCCTCTAAAACCATGCACACAGAGGAACAGGATTACAACATTTTCAACTTTTATCACATTCTCAACCCAGCTCTTCACATGGCGCCACTCTGTCAGTGACCTTCCGCATCTTCTTATGACATATTAGGTATTCTTCTGCATCAGCTGTTTACGCCCCTGAATGTTACCATGATGTCAACAAATGCACATGGTGGGATGACACAGAACATCCAACATGAGCACATGGCAACCAAAGCAAACCCTCATTATGGTTAGGATGAGGCAACAAAGTCACGGATGCTTAGGCAAAAGAGGCACATGGTAAGGTGTAGAAAAAGATCTCACATCCACACTGAAATCCAACACTGGACTCCTGCATTCCTTATATAATGTCATCATCGACAGCGTTATTACCTGACATGTAATAATCATGTGCACGCCCCCGGTTCCGTCCAGCCACGTTCTCAAGTGATGCTGCCCGTGAGTGTTGCAAGTAGACACACCTGGTATTGGCTGCTGGCGTATGATAACAATGACACCGGTTCTGTTTAGTCACGTTATCAGCTGCTGACATTGTCCAGCTGCGTTCCAGGTGGATGTGGCAAGAGAACGGGCTGCAACCTTGTATGTTTTTATAGACATGCTGGTGATTAGAACTGGGTACTAGTACTCAATATATTTTAAGTATCGATTGAATTAACTCATTACCTAGTAGTATCGGAAGGATTCCAGTCAAATAGTACCTGTATTCAATACCTTTTTACATTGGGGGACTGATTCTACACTATCCCAACTAGTGCCAGGTCAGCAAACTTTCTATTTCTGCTGCCTTTGGAGACACTATCCTCCCAGCCAAAGGTTAGTTCAGTGTATGCCCAGTTAACATGAGCTAACACATCAGCAGCAGATAACATCCAACACCAAGCTGTTACGGTAAACAGTCCCAACAAACTCACGCTGACACCGAAATCGCTCAACTGTCACTAAACCTATTAATACCTGTAGGGTAATGTTAGCTATATGATACTAACAGTTAGACCTGTCACTGTGTATGCAGCTGGGTGGACTCCCATAACTGTCTCCAGAGCAGAGCACACACTCCTGCGGCAACAGCTACAACACACAGAGTCTGTGGTGTGATGAAGTCAGGTGTATTGACAGTTGGCAGTTCAATGTGCCCAAATGCCACCAAAACATTCTAAAGTATGGCCATGTCCACTACACACCGTTCCACTCACATTATGGTTATGAAATGAAATACTCTATTGGCATTTTTATCAATTTAAGGGTACTGGCATTAGTACTGGTGTCATATTTTTTTTAAATAATACCCTACCCTATTGGTGATGTAAATCTACATGCCAAGGTAACATAAGCTACTATGATTTTATGGCTGTATATGTTGTCTTCCTTGTTTTGTACAGGGGAGGTAAGAGGAGGCTGGATCTGAGAAAAGGAGACTCAGGGAAGCTCTGTCTAGTCCACTTAAGTCTCATTTTCTGTCTGGGTAATTACACCTGAAATTGGGGGAGCAAGGAACACCTCCAGTCACACACTCCAATTTCTCTACAGGCCCTTTATGTGGACACATGCGCAGCACACACACACACACACACAGAGACTCTTAAATAGACCTTTTTTCTTTGCATTTTGCCTCGTCTCCCCTTTGCTGTCCCTTGCTGCTCTCCTTTTCTATTTCCTGTGAGCGACTCTATATCTATTAGGTGTGACATTCCATTCTGCTTTTTAATCACCTCTTTCTGCTTTGTCCTTCTGGCGCCAAATAACTTCATAGATGATGGTCATAAAATTCATACATTCCCTGTCAAGAACTGCAGGCAGGCCCAAATACAAATTCATGGTCTTGGAGTTCACGTGTCACCTGCTGCATCTATAACCATGTTCCACCTCTCAGAGGCACAGCTTTTAAGACTTTCTTTCTCACACAAAATACTAATATACTGATTAGTTAGAAGAAGAAGTAGCAAATTGAATGGCGAGATGCTGTGATGTATTTTTACTGTTGTGCAGGAACAAACTATTTACTCATACTTTCAACAGCATGTGCATCAAAAGACTAAATTTTTTGGATTATGTGAACAAAAATGAAAACATAGAATAGAGACCTGTGCATAGTAAGCATCAAGTGATCATCCATGTAAAAGAATAAACATTGATATATTATTCAATAAAAATTGTTTAAAAAGTAGACACAAACACAATATGCATACCTTTGCAGATAATTTAGAATAGGTCCCATTCATTCATCATTCATGCTGCAGGCCTTGGCTTTTTAACCTGCAGCACATGTAAGTGCTTCTGTAAGATGACAACCCCCTCATGCTTTGAATCAGAGTGCTCCTCATATGTTGCTGTCACATATGAATAAAGACAAATATAGATGGTTTTCCTGTGTCGCACATCATTGGTGGTGCGACAGCAAGTCAAACATATGCATTCAAAGTCTCAATCTCATTGTGGCTCCACCAGCAACACCCCATGGGCAGCCGCCAAAGACAGCCACGCAAGCGCTGCCATGTTCTGTCGGCTGAAATCACTCTTATCTTACTCAGGAGGATGTCTTTGGCTGTCCTTGGAGGAGAGCAGTCAGGGATGGAGGGAGGCTGGCAGAGATTGGTGGAGATGTGGGAGAAGGGATACAGCAGTGGAAGGAGGGGGCAGGAGGTGGTAGTGAGGGAGGCTGTGCTTCAGGGACTGCAGGCATTTGTATTCCTCTCTCATCTGTGACGGGGTTGGGAAGGTGGGGAGACACAGGAGCAAAGCACAGCGGGGGCTTTTGGCAGGACTGTGGCAGAGGTTCAGGAATCAAAGATGCAATGTTACAAGATCTTACCATCACTCCTCGCTGCTTGGCCTCTACGGGCAGGGATAGAGATACTGAAATAAACAATGAGATGTCAGATTCAAGCAGAAAGAGTATTGAAAAGAAGGAAGCCGTAAACACACACTGGAGAGCTTGATCCTTCTCCAAATGCTTTGCAAAGCTGGTATTTTTAGATTGCTGGTGAACCAAATATCCACCAAGCATCAGATTCTTATATCTCTGTTATTTTGGCACAATGTTAATCACATCTATCTGCTGTCTTATTTGTAGCCGCACTTGCTGAAGCTGTAAACAGAGAGAAATCAATAACTCACAATAAAGCAGCACATTACTGAACCATCATGCACTCGTATGACCTGCATTCATTGCTTTCCAGATTTTACTCCCATCAACCTAAATTTTGGCATCTTTAACACTGTGAGCATGCATGTGTGAGTTTGCTCTTTCCTTTGGATTCTTTCAAGAGAATGTGGTCAGTATAAATAATCCACGTTGACCTCAGCTAAACAGAACTGTTCTTTAAATGTGAGCATGCACTTCTCATTCACTTCAATGGTCCATAAATTTCCTGCAGATTTGGGTCTATGCTCAGTTTCTATGTGTCACCCCACTTTGCTGATGATCTCAACCAGAGTGACTCAAAAATCAATACCCTAATAGACACCCACTTTACCTAATCAGGTTAATCAAAATGGCTGTTTGACCCAAACAAGTGCTCTATTCAGCTGCCTGCTACAGAAACATACATTTATCTGTGAGTGATGAACAAGACGTAAGCCTAAATTGAGATGTGGACAGTGTAAATAATCCCAAAGCTACACTATTGATCTGGTTGCAGAGCTAAGTGGCTCAAAAAGCCTCTCTGACATCATTTTACCATCAGTAAACATAATGGCTTTTCCTGAGTGTGCACTTTTCATCATGCAAACACATGATCTCATGCACAGACACATGTATGTATGCACACTGATGCAGATAATACACACACACACACATATATATATAGAGAGAGTCAACTCTTCCGATCATGTGTCACTTTAGGAGTTATTAGCGGGGGAGGAATTTGTAACTTGACTAAAGATGACGTCTGTAACTTTAGCCTAGAGGATTTATGGATGTAACGATTAGGAAATGAATCAATTAGTCAGTTGACAGAAAATTAACTGATACTAATTGTTATAGTCGATTGATCCCTTTCTCACTCTCAACTCTGCAAACACCGACGTTTTGTCAGGTGTTTGCAGAGATGGGAGACACTGCACAGTGGCACAGTGCACGGCAGTATGATATGCACTGAGCGACTGCATTCTGGGACGCCACCTGTAACTACTGTGAAAAGAGCAAGGAAGTCCATGTGAAAGGGTGGGAAGTGAGGAGAGATGGATGGGTCAAGCAAACACCTGACCCACAGCTCATTTCATATATGAAACCAAAAGTCAATGGAATCAGTTTCTTAACAGTATAGTGTGCTAGGATGTGTAGCATGTCACGCTTGTGACATATGTCATGTGACATGATGATGGCATTTTTCTAAACCTAGCCATGCTCTTCTGTATCCTAAACGAAAGGAATAAACTTAGAAATGACGTGTTTTACCCACATTGTAAGTTTATTTTGGAAAAGACTATATACACTTAATGAACAGAAACTGTATTTTGAAAAGACACAATGCATGCAGCACATCATAGTTTGAAATATAGTTCCACTGACATGGTGGCAGTTGAAAAATTAAGATGAGAATGGGTTGGTTAATAGTTTATTTCCTTTATTGTGTCAGAAGTTAAGATGCTGTGCAAGACTGTAGGCACTTGTGCTTCGGACTGAACATCAGTATGTTGATATGCCCACAATGACAATGAAAACCTGCTCATGTGGGTACAATTTTAATAGTTTGTAATATTAGCATATATAATTTGCTAATTAGTAGAATAAGCACACAGTGCAGCTGAGGCTGATGGGAATGTCTTTGGTTCTTCAGGTTAACCAAAGCAATGCACAAACTGATATCAGTAGAGGAAAAGTCAGAGGATCACAAGTCAGTGTCTGTGCAAAAGGTCCATCTAGAAGATATAAGGATATTTTTCACAAAACAAAAACTGTCAGCTCAATATTACCGCTAATAGTAACATTAGTTATCTATCTTCTTATTATTAGATGCAGACCAAGTAATATGGCTGAAACCCTTTGAAATGCAGCAGTATGTAATGTTGAAGATGATACAGTCACTCCTCTCTAGGCAGGGGGGAAGCTCAAAACAAAGACAGGCTTTACTGTCAGCGAAAGGTCACTGGTGAAAGATTGGAGTCACGTGTCACAGTGGCCTTTAACACGCCATTGGCCCTTTACCTGCTCACTCTTTGTATCTCATTCTTGATAACGGTGCCAGCTGAATTCCACATTATAATGAAAACCCCCTGTGAATTTAAATGAGTCAGATAAAATTCTTTCAATAATGCTTTTGTGAATGATTTTTTTCCCACATTTCCTCATTTGCTTTGCTACTAATGAATATCTATATGCTGTCAGTCTTCATAAATGCGCCAGTGTCCCAGTCATCCCCCAGTCCTCTCATTCATGAATTTCATTTGGTACGATATCAACCCATACATTTTCTGTCCTAGTTCTGGTCTATGAACGGGTCAGATGGTGACTGCTAATTTTAAATAATCTTGAAATGTTTAATTCTCTTTCTTACTGTCTTATTATAATTATCCTGACAAAATTTTATTGAGGAAGTCAAGCCATCCACCATATCCACCGTTTACTGGTGACTTTAGGGAGGACCATGTCCTGGACTAAGTCTTCATCGTCCCACATTTTTTGAAGATGAAATCATTTACTGCAGAGTAACCCAACTGTCCAAAAGTTTCTTTGTACTGATTCATACTAAAAATTTCCCAGTGTCCCAGTCTTGTCGTTCTCTCCTAATTAACTGGTGCTGAACACGTTGTGTTCTGGAGTTGAAACAAGTTGCTTAACAGAAGCACTCACAGTGATCTGAAGCCAGGGAAAACAATTGGGACATGTGTTCTCACACTGCTTTGTTTTGTTGCTGTGATTGCTGACAGATAACTCTTAATATGCAGTCTGTGTCCGAATATATTGCCAGGAAAGGGAAAATGTTTGTTAGAGGTAGGAGGACGTGAATGTCACCAGCAAATCCCCTTCTTTCCATTGTGATTGGATCTTTTTAGTCGAAATGTGGTCTAAGTGTTGAGAGACAAATCAAGATACACAAAAAGTGTGTGTGCGTGTGTGTGTGTGTGTGTGTGTGTGTGTGTGTGTGTGTGCCTTTGCTGGTGAATGTGGGTTTGTATATGTCAATCAACTTCAGTTTCTTCTTTTATGTGTGGCTCTGTGTTTATGTGTATATGTGTGCGTGGAAACTGTTAACTTGAATTTGCATGCATTTGCGTGCATATGTGCATGCTGATGAAGTCAGCGGATCAGAAACCCAGCAGCCTGTCTGGAGAAGCCCTGACCTCTGTGATACTTTGTCAGAGGTCTTATCAGACAAGGGCAGAAAGGTGAGCAAAGACTGTCAGAAGTGGCTTATTAGCATGATGAAATACACACAATGACCTGCAGGCAGATACTGTGCACAAACACACAAAAGAGACACTCTGACATATCTGTGCATATCCACACTAACATACACACATGTGATTGTTAGGATAGGATGAGTGAGCACTGGTGTCCTAATCCTCATCTGTTTTTCTTTTTTTTTGTTTGATTTTTTTCAGTGCCCGGAACCATTTTATTTAATGAACACTCCAAAAGAAAATGACTGTGCCTTGTATAATATTTTATAGTTGAACCCTTTGGTCAAGGCAACGCAATATAACTCACAATTTATCCTTCTATATCATTTACTTCAATTAAATATATTGTGAGTGGACAGCTCCCCCGGGGCTCGGTTTTATCACAGGGTGTTAATTATGCTCACTCAGATGGGACATGGCCTGCATCCATCCAAGGGGATGATAAAAATGGAGCTCTGCATAGGAAGAATAGGCAGTTTGATGTTATGCCTAATCTGAACACTGGGCATTGGGCTGCTCCTTTACTATAGGTTATTGTCTGGTCAGTGGTCACATGTTTGTCTGCAGCTTTGAAGGCACTTCATCTCTTTTGGAAAAATGTGTCATTGATTTACAGCTGCACTTTGAAAGAATAAAAGAAGAAATGAGCTGTTCTCATGACACATTTGCCTCTACAATTTGTATACTTTAAAGTATGTCCGTTTTAACAGGCTATATAAAGCTGTACATTCAGTTGTGGTTTCTTGACATGACTGAAAATTCCTGCTACATTTTTAATTCAAGATTTTAAATAAAGCCCAAAGGTCATGACCTCATAGCAGCATAGATTACCTTCGTGCATATGGCTATTCTTAGTACAGAAAACCTAGCTCTCACTCTCTCCGTCTCGGTCTGTGTCTCTTCCTCCTTGTCTGTCTCTTTGTTGTTCCCCGAACTTTCTCACTGTGAAGATACAGACTGTTCTCTCAGGGGAGGAGCTGTCATAGGGATTTTATCCTGGGGGAAACAGAAAAGGTGTGCACCGCTCCATTTAGAACTCAATATCTGTCATGCTAAAGCTAGTCCAGCACACATGTATGTAAAATAAATAATATTTTTCTGCACTAAGCCCTGCTGAGTTAATGGATTTCCTGTTCATCCTAGAGGGTTCTTTAGAGTTGGTATTGTCATAACAAGTTATATTACAGCAACTGTCAAAGGTCATAAATGTCTGGGATGCTTTTCATTTGAATCTAAAAGCTTTAAAGGTCCAGTGTGTAAGTTTTGGGGACATCTATTAGCAGTTACATAAATTCCATAACTATGTTTTCATTAATTGATAATAATCTGAAAATAAGAATTGTGTTTTAATTACCTTAGAATGAGCTGTTTAAATCTACTTACAGAGCAGGTCCTCTCCCATAGAGTCAGCCATGTTGTTCTACAGTGGCCCAGAAAGGACAAACCAAACACTGGATTTAGAGAGGGCCATTTGCAGGTTTTTGTTATTGTTGCTGTTTTTCTTTTTGTGTCGGTCGTCGTAGTTCTCCTACACCAAGCATGTCCAAGGTCCAGCGTGGGGACCAATTGTGGCCCTCAAACCAATTTTAAATGGCCATCAGCTTGACTTTCAAAATATAATATGTGGCCCGCCATGCAATATTGGTTAATCAAGCAAGATCACTTTGCAATTTTCCTTTCACCACACAATAGAAAGATATAATGGCATGTTTGTAGACATGCACCAAATAGGAACTGTGTAGGCAGAGCTGATGTGTTTTCATAAATAAATAAATAAAACAGAAGGGTTACTTAACAGAAGACATTTTCCTGCAAGGTAGCAGATATATCCACAGCACAGAAGTGTGAACTTAACATCAAGGAAAACGTTTTTCACTGAACAATAAAACAGTAACATTTGTGTCATTTACATTTTGTTGTTTTTTAATATCCAATTTGATGTAAGAAGCCATTGCCCCCCAGGTATTTTAAAAATTAGCTAATCTCACCTCCATTAAAAAAAGTTTGGGGAACCCCTGTTCAACACACTTAACACACAGAGGAAGCTTCAGTTCTGCAGCCTCACCACTAGATGGCCCTAGATCATACACACTCAACCTTTAATATATTTAAGGCACCTAGATGTGTTTTTCCCCAAAAAGAGGTCATCACACTAAAACAACCTGGAGACTGCTGTTTTGACCTTGACATTTTTCAGTAAAGCATTACTCATTCACTTTACCAGTCAGGCTTGGTTTGGAACTTCTGGTCACAAACTCAATTGTCTTGCCATCAGCGTATTACCGACCAACTGAATCTGATTAAAGCCCTAATATCAGAGTGGTGTGTAGCCATGCACACATGCTAGAAGTAAAAAGATGGGCCCACTTGTGCAATAGGGATTTACAGTATTCCTGCACAGAAGACATTTCTAATGTTTTTATCTGCACATAGACTGTATTTTTGTGAGGAGAAGAGTGGTGCAAATCATAAACTCTGTTCTGTACATCTATTGTTCAGTTATTGAAGATGGGATTTTGGGTTTCAGTATTTATTTTACACATGTCAATTATCAAATTCTTGTGAGAGCACAAGAGTTGCATCAGTATCCTTATGATTGTTTTAACTGTATTGCTTAACATTTCCATTCCATCACTCAAAGCCATACTGCAGAGTTAAGCTTTAAGTCTGCAGAAACTCTTTTTAAATTCTAGTCAAAGTCCAAAAGTTTCAAAAGACACATACGTCATAGTCATGCTGAATTCTACAGAACTGTGCCTGAAATAGTTCAGTGTTATGGACCTCAAAATGGCACCTTGATTTCGAAGTCCTCACAGAATACATGCTGTATATTCAGTGAAACCATGAATGTTTGTCTGTAATAACATTGCAAAAGTGTGACAAACAAACAATAAAGAGACTTTATGGGCAACATCATAGGTCAACAGGTTGAAAAAATACATAATGTTCTATTGCAAGGATGTAATGTAATGCACAAGAGCATCATCACTGTTCTGCTGTTGATCCCTATACCTTTTAAAAACAATGCTAAAACTGTGCTCTCCCTCCACTTTGCTCAGAGTTATGTGGAAATGTGAGCTTTTCAGACGGCTGCTAACAGGCAGCCTAACAGGCCTGGAATTACAGCTGCTCGGAGACAATAGTGAGAGAGAAAGGGAAGGGTATGCCAACTACCGGGAGCTCTCCCAGCTTTCACAGCACATAAAGATACATCTAATAAACTACCGCTGGTTATTGCCAAGGTGGCTGTTTCCAAGAGAAAACACATCTGGGTCTTTCAATGGGAAATCTATGTTTGTCTGCTGTGTGCTTTGCCTTCAGGTTAACAGACTCACTGATTTAATCAGTGGAGAGGTGGTCACTGGGGAGGTGAATGTACATACTGGATGTCATACATATACAATTTTCCAAACAGATAACAGTATCTCAGAGTATATTTTAAAATGAGACCCACAAGAGAGAAACAAACCAAGAATACTGCCAGAAAGGATGAATTCACTACAAATACATTCAGAGATCTGGATGCCCTGTATTGTACAGATTTTGTGTTTGAGTTTTTATCCATTCAAGTGGCCTGACTCGGTGGATTACGTTGGTCAGTTTGTCCAACATTTCGGTCCAGACTGACATCTCAACTACTACAGGATGGATTGCCATGAAATTGATGAATTGTCACCAGCGGGTCAAAATTTTATTGTGTCCAATACTTTGGTTTATGATCAAGTATTGACAGAAACAATGACATTCCAGATTCAGCTATGTCTTGGTTTATGTTTATATTCTGTTATAACTGGGACTTAGTTATTTAGGGTTTTCTTGCTTCAAGTTATTCAATCGTGTTTTATCTGTTTCCTATTTTATTTTGTAGATTTACTCCTCATGTTCCATGTCTGGTTTTACTTCCTGTCTTTGTGTGTTTTCCTGTCTTAGTGTTTCCCTTTTTAGTTTCACCTGTCTCTCATTAGCCCTTCAGTACACTCACCTGTTCTTACTTTCCTGTGTGGTTTCCCTACGTTGTAAGTTTTTCCTGCCTCCTGTTTTCTTTCACACCTGTCTTTTATCAGTCTTATTTGTCCTTTCCTGTTCCCAGAGTCTTCTTTGCACAGCTGTTCAGTAAAAGTCTTGTTTTCTACCACACCCTTGTTGTTAGCAGATCCCCGTGTGACATGATCCCTATAAACATTGTTGTAAGCAGTTCTGTGTAGGAACAATTTTATAAACTACATATATGAACTGTATCGCCATGCAGAAGAAAGCATGCATTTACTTTCTATACTAATTTGATACTGCTTGGTCACTTGAGCTAACTAACATTACAGCTCAGCAGGAGGAAACTATTACGGTTTACAGCTTGCGCTGTCATAGGCAAGAGCCTCAGTCCATGAGTAGATGCACACTTCCCTCTGTGCAGTGATACGGTTGGTGGGTTGCCCAAAACAAGGTATTTTGAGTAACCAGTGCATGAATTCTGGAACGAGACATTGCTGTTGAGTATTTTAAATGTCATTTTTTGGTGCTTTGAGGACCACACGCTGAGTGCCATCTAGTTCCATCATATCGGAGAGAAGTCAGACATATCTACCGCTAGTATCCCAGCAGCTCACACCAAAATAACCTCGACTAATAGCTAGCACTACAGGTATGAGGATTATACTTAGTAATGCACATCAGTTTCCAAAAGCCCCGTGTTATTATCAAATTGTTTGTTCTATTTATACCCACACAGATAATTTACAATAACATAAAAACAGGGAAAAGCAGAAAATTATCATATGGGTATCTATTGCTGGTGTTGCCATAATTAGAATAAATGATCTGACTGGCTAATTTAATAACAAAATGCAACACAACAACCACATTTCATCCAATACATGTATATTCCTTTTCTCTCTGTTCAACAGTAACATTTCACATTTGTGTTTTCACAGGCTGTCTCTGACTCAGTACTCAAACTGTCTCCTTCATCCTCTCACTGAACCGTTGTAGCTGAGGAAATGTGCTCTGGATTGTTTGGGTCAACAGCTTGAAACAGGTCAGTGCATCTGGATAACAGGGTTCGACACCGCCTGCCTGCTCCCCTCCAAAAATCATATGCAAATAAGACCTTTGTAAGCTCACACCAAGGATGAGCTGAGGAAAATATCCTCCAAAGTAAGATGAGTCTCACTTCTGGACGTGTTGAATATCATTACATCATTTTGACATTTCCCAAGGGATAAATTCATCTTCTTTGCCTGTGCACCTCAGAGCGCAGGGTTAGCTGCAGTTTTCGCAATGGATTCTGTGCAGCTCCTTTTTATGATATCCTCATTTATAGTTTAGAACTCTTTAACAGACTCCCACCTAAAAGGACAGGGGTGTGAATCCTGTTGTTTAATTGAGCAAGACTATTGAGATCACCTGTCTACTGTTCATACCACAGGATAAAGAGTTTAGCTCATGCATTGTGTGTAATGAGGCTGTGGTTATGGCTGCCAGTGGCAAGTCATCAGCCATTGAGCAGCCTGGACATCCTCCTGTCTCCCACATTACCCAGAACACATCCATCATCTTCAAGATGCAATCATCCCTTTGAAAACACCACATCTATGGAGTCTCAGAGATCTGCTCCTGTACACTGACAAACCCGCGAGGAAATTACTTATCATTCACAGCTCTGTGATTGTCGAATACTGCCAGTCTGTCCCATTTTTTTAAGGGGATGTCTCAAAACTCCCTTTTTCCTCTCACTCTACCCATTTCCCCCCTCAGAACATAAAACGAAGATGAGAAGCCCATTGTCTTGTGATAATTTCCCAGGGGTGAAACCCATTGAGTGCTACTGAGCTGTGTCTAATTTGTCTGGGAAGGTGTTAGAGAGGTACTCAAGAATGCTGGATGTTCATGTTTAGTGGCATGTGAAATCTCACAGCAGACTCTTTCAGCAGCTGCATCTCTCCACAACTCAGGCATTGTTTTCGTGTGTAAACGGTAAACTGTCCGTGTCTCCCGGTGCTCGACAAATTCCAGAGGTATGGTAATGACAGTTATTATGCACCTGGATGGCGAATAAATGTTTTCGTACAGCTCTGAAGAGAAAATGAAGATAGTATCAAGCCACAGGGATTTGTTCTGTCTTAAAGGGAATTTACCCACCTAGAAAAGTTACACTAACAGCCACATTGAATTTGCTGAATCGATACACAATTACAAGAAAAACAAGTTATTGATATACTAAAGATTCAGGGGGGCAAGCCAACCACAACATTAAAACACAAGCCAGAGATCAATATATAATTAATACAATCACAGACGCCACACAAGTTTTTAACTCTCAAACAATCATAATGGAAGTTAACTTATGTCAAAGCAGCAGGTAATATGTTAGTATGTTAGTAATATTGTGCGTTAAATGTCATCTTTTGCATACTATTTCAAAAGCAGGACAATGTAATGGTGAAAGCTATACACAAAACACAAGTGCAATATCTGTAGAGGACTATTTAACTGTAACTTTGATGTGTTTGCTTAAAAATATCTCTTTGTGTATTTCCTACATCCTAAAATACAGCACAACAAGCTGCGTATCAGTGTGACGATTAATTACCAAGTGGCCCATCAATGTTCTTTGTCTTCGCTTGCTTCCTAGCAGCCTACATCCATGTGTGGGGAGAACAAGGGAGGGGCATATACTGCTTCACTGCTGAATACTCTGTTTAGAGCTGTGCACTTACCACATAGGGAAAAAATGAAATAGGCAGCCATCAGAGTGAAAAGATGTCAGTCAAGACAGAATTGAGGGCACACTCATCATCTATTTTGGCTCTGACATGGCATGGAAACCCCAATCAGCCTGTTGGTTGGTTATGACACATTCACAGACAGTCATTGCTGATGCATTAGCATGACAATAGCAGTAATGCAAGAAGCCGCTGGGTAACATTTCTCATCTTTTACAGCCCCCCAAAATTGCAGCACAGAGTATTTCAGCGAGGAATGCCCCAGAGACTGTCTACAGCTCTTTAGAGTTCTCTGCAGCTCTGACATTAAGCTAATTTCCCCCTCTACAATATATACGCTCAGAGCCTTGGAGCCTGTTTCACCATCAGCCGCAAGACTGGCACTAATAGGTTGCTATGAGACCTGCTTTTAAGACCGCCAAATTCACCTTATCGTACACCAGCCACAGTTTACCTGCACAGTTGGAGACTTTTCCTCATCTGAGAGATACATTACAAATTAAAATTAAAATGAAAAAGAAAATGAGGATGGGTGCGATGGGCTGGTGGGGGGATGGAGGGGTATCCAATCACTGTACCCTCCAGCGAGGCAATCAATATGAGTTTAAGTGTTGGCAAATCTCACTTTGGTGATTGTGCTTTGGAATAATGAAATCGTATTCAAGGTGAAGCATGACCGACATAATAATCATTTTGTTGATGCGAGAACCGAAGGGAGATTGGGAAGGAAAAAAAACAAGATATGTAGAAAGTTATCACTGCTGGGGGAAAAATTGATGTCTTAGAAATCTTACACTTTTTAAAATTTAAAAGAAAAAACAAAGCCAGTGTAAGGCACAGAGTTCTGAAACTATATGATGCATTTTGAAATAACTTAAACACTTTGCCTATTATCATACAGCTTTGTTTCATAACTGTGTGGGTAGTATGTGTACACATTTTAGCGCCTTGTTTAGCTCTAATAGCCAAAGTTTGTAAGATGGAAGTGTTTGCGCCATACTGTTTCCTGCGCAGTGAAAATGGAAGATGAAAAAAATGAGATCAAACTGTTAAACCAGGCAGCCAAAACCAAGATAGCTTAATGTTTAACTATAATACAGGATCATTTGTTACAGCTATGATGTCCAATGGACGAGTTCACCTTATGTCACCTACCAGCAGAAGAGTTTATTGGTCTGGTACGGCACAGTGCATTCTGGTAGTTGTGGGTTTTTTACGTCTTAAGCAAAAGCAAATTCCGCAGTCCTTTTCTCTGTTTACTCTGGTCATAGCACCAATTTATAAAATGTTTGCTTATTTCTACTGCCGAGACTGTCTAGTTTCATGAAAAGACCATGTTTCCAGCAGTGAAATACTTCTTTAAAAGTCCAGTGTGCAGAATTCAAGGGCATATATTGGCAAAATTGTATATTCTGTTAATAAGTATGTTTTGATCAGTTTATAACAACCTGAAAAAAAAAGAAATGTTGTGTTTTCTTACTTTAAAGTGAGCTGTTTATATCTAAATAGGGAGCTAATCCTTGTCCATAGAGTCCACCATGTTCCCAATAGGCTCAGTTTCAGTTCTGCAACCTCACCGCCAGATGCTGCTAAATGATACATGCTGGACCTTTAATGTCCTTATAAGGACGATCACAATTCACATTGAAAATATTAGCAAAATTGGACTTGCAAGGCTTCCCTTCACAATAGCATTATCCAAATCCAATGACAGCTTACAATAAGCAGGCTTCAGGATTTTCTAACCCCCCAACAGGATGTTTAAACATGGTGTTGCATACCAGCAGTGCATTATAAATGGACAGAGAGCAGAGACAAGTGCTATCAGTAAATTTTCATTCGTCAGAGGCCATTGACTGTGTCACACTGAGTGAAGAGGCAGGCTTGTGTACCACACTGCTCTGATCCATTGCAGTCACACAGAATACACTCACATCCCTAACGATGGTACCAAACAACTGCCGTTCTGGCACCCAGCAAGAGTCATCTTCAAGAATAAAACTTCAATTAGCACAGAAAGCAAATGTTAAAGTTTATCTGTAGAATTGTTTTGACAATTTGGCAATCTATTTTGGGCAAATTATTACTGATTTATGTTGATCATCCCTACAAATTGCTCATCAGAATTTTATTTGTGTCCTATCCTTTCATGTTCTTCATCAAGGCCATAAATCACTCAGGATATATGTCAAGTAGTCTGCTTCAATTTCAGCAAGGGTTTGCAGCATCTTAAGCATTTCAGCTACACACTCAGATCCCACTTAATAGGCAGTAAATCCTTATTTTGCACACTTTGACAGTGTGGATTCTATCAAACTGGGTGACATACTTAGCCGGGTTCAAAAGGTAACATGTCGACTGGAGTGCTTTTCTTGCCAACAAAATTTAAGACTCCCCACTGGGTAGTTAGAGAAGAATCATTAAACTAAGATCAGCGGAAAATATTTAGGAGGATTCAAAGTTGCATCCCCTAAATAATTGACAAGGCTGCAGGTTTCACTGTAACATGCTGTTAGATCTGCAAAAGGAATACAAGAGGAAGAGTCCAGTGAGACATGATTGAATCAGAGGACAGCCCAGAGCTTGGACTCCCAAAAGGGAGAAGCTGCCACTAAGGAAGGGTCACACTCGGCCAACATCAAACATCGGAGATTACATCTATTCCCATGAGTCGGGCTGCAGATACTCTGTTTACCCTGCAATAACAGCATTTTATGGTTTGTGCAAGAGTGCGAGGAATGATTTTTTAGGAGTACCAGCGAAATGTCTTGAATAATTCCTTAAAAAAGTAGGCCATCTCAGCCCAGATAAATGCTATAGGTCTGACATATAAATCAAAAAGTAACTATCCAAGTGATTTGGGGTTGTGGCGTCTGTAGTCATTCCTAGTATGCAAACCAGCAGGAAAAAAATCACACACAGTTGCTGAATTCATATATACAGGACATTATCAGAGTCTACAAATGACAGAGCAGAGAAGTACTGGAATATTATCAGGCACCACAACCTCAGCAGAGCTTCAACATAGCCTAAACTTATCAGAACAAGCTATACAGTAATGCTTGATAAGACAAGGGCAGAGTATATCTGGACTCTCTGAGCAAAAATGATCTTAGGGATACTAATATATTACTACTATTAATACAAAAACCCAATCTCAATACACCCTCTGCTCTACCATTTAGCCCTTACCTCGCCTTTTTGTGTGTTCACATCTAGTGGTCACATGTCCTGATTCTTGTTGGGATGGCTGCAGCACATTCTCATTCCAACTTGTCCAGCATCACCACTTTCTTTGACTTTCACAGTTACATACACTAGGTGTACTTTTTTTATTTTTCAAAATAGGTTTTGACAGGAAATGTACAGTTTCTGCTTGTTAAATCCATACATTCTTTTTCAAACTTACATCATTAGTAAAACGTGTAATATTTGCATTTATTTCCTTGCATAACAAGGTTAGGTTTAAAGAAAAAAACATCATGATTTGGCTCAACATTCATACAAGAAGAAAACACTGGGTTCCCAAGTGAAAGTCCAGGATTTGTTGTACCCATCCACCTTCCATCCTACCTGCCCTATAGACACTTTCCAGCTCCTTATATTATGTTGTCACTGGCAGCATTTGAAAACGTATGCTGTCTGGCAGCTTATCATACCACCATTAAAGGAGCATTTTGCATTGGTGTCTGATGCTGATGTCACTAACTAAGAGGCGGTTTTTGATGAGCTGGGAATGAAATCGGGCTGTGTTTAGATACAGGGGTACCGCGTAAAGAGGTTTTTAGAGGCACTTTAAACAGAGTTTTATAAGAAGTCATTTGCAAAATGGCTGTATTAATAAAAGACACCCACAAATGTATTTCATTTGTTAACATATATTTTAAAATTACATTAACCATTGTAGGGCGGCTCAGTGGTGTATTGGTTAGCAGGCTGACTGGCATATAATTTGGCATATGGTGTCCAAAATACAACTGCCGTCCAGCAGTGAAGTTGCTGCACTTGTTACTGCTTCTAGGAGCAAGGGTTGCTAATTTTAGCCTCCTGAGTAACTCTAGAGGTCTGGTAATGAAGCAGTGTTCTTTTTTATTTGATGGTTTTTTTGATCGATTGATAGAGCAAAACTTAAGTTTTGAACAAATCACGAGCGTCCTAATAGCAAAAGCATGCCTTTAGCCCCATGAAATCACCACAGCAGAAGACGACAAATTCAGAATTTCCAGCAAAACTTGTCACATCTTTTTACATAAACATAAAAGGTTTCTCTTAATCAAATCATGTATATGAATATTTCTTCTGCCCCTGACTTTCAGCAACATACAAGTGGTGCAAGTGTTGTTTTAATGAATTCCTTGACCAAATGGAACTACCACCTCAGGGAGAAGACACATATAGAGCTCCGCTAGACAGAGGTCAGGCTTCGCTACACTGCAATATACTGCACCTGTTTCCACTGTCGCCATCAAAGTCTGTAATAAAACAGCGAATGTACGTTTAGCTCATATCTATGCGCACCTGCATCCAGGCAGATGGGGAGACCACACACATAAATCAGATTAGTAATCTGTCCTTGTCCTCCTTCACAGCAGAGGCGCCCATTAATACTTCATTTCATCTCTGCAGTGGCGAGGCTTTCTGGAACAACCAAAGGTGACAGCCACACATATCCTGGACTAGAAGCTAAAGGAGCCAGCTTTTAAGATCCCAGCCCTTCACTTTGATTGACAGGTATGGGAAAGCAAACAACGTTGTGCAGTCAGACTGAAAAAATGGGGAGGATTGATCCACACACAGGCTCAAACACATGGGATAAAGTCCTACAGGGTAACATGACTTTGTCTGGGAACAGCAGGCAAAATATTACATAGTGCTCTAACCTGTATGTGTGTGTTGATACCATGTGTATCAATATCAATTTTCTTTGTTTGCTTGGGTGATGCATGTGTACACTTTGTGTCTGATTTATCATGCGTACACTTTTAATACAATACAGTGACTGACTGATCAAAGTAAATGCTTAAAAATCCATTAATCTTTTAAATACCCACTTAAGTCAGAGGATGGAGGTGGAGGTGGAGGTGGAGATTACATGTAGAAGACAGGTTAATGAGGGGTTTTTAAGTCATCAGACATTAGACTGGATGTGCACATGCTTAATGATAAAAGCTGACATCAGGTTAGTGGCCCTTAGTGTTTCTCTTAGGCTTACCTGTAACTTGTTACTAACAGACATCTTTGTAATGACGAATAGTACGCACCATGAAAGATATGATATATGACTGCCGATAGCCCTTTTTACACCAACATGGAACGAGTTCAGTTCTGGTCCTTGCACCTAAATTTGAACCGTTCTAAGGATTTTGATCAGAAATAAATTGTTTCAGAGTCTGTTGCAGGTTTGCTTTGACCTGAGGTGTGAACCGTGATGACATCAGTGGGCGTGTCATATTTTACAGACTGGAGAGAAAGGATGAGAAGGCAACAATAGAGGTGTTAAGTGAGGAGTCATTAAAAAAAGGAGCTTGCAGTGGTCTCATTATTTGTTGGTTTTTGAATGACAACAAATATCTGTGATAACAGAACAAACATCACAGATAATCAATGCTATCTACAGCTTGCTACTACCCTCTAGTGATTATACATCCTTGATTACAATGGTTTTATTCAAAACTGGTGTAGAAGTGGGCTGGTTTGCTATATAGCACCGAGGTTCCAAGAGTCCTGAACAGAACCGGTTAAAGAACCAGAGCTAAACTGATGGAAAACATAAGTTCTGTCTTTTCTACATGTCACAAATTGATGGGGAATTATTTTTTATTCAGCTCTCATTAATTCAGTAAGTTTTGTTAAGCGTGCTTCCTGTTTATCAGCACTGCTCTCACCTTGTGTTCATACTATTCCCCACTGCTCAGTCACAGTGGGAGCTTCACAGTGCATCCAGGCTCTTCTGCTGTCGACTTGAGCAATTAGATATTGAGTTCCTTGCTTAAGAACCTTCGTGATACAGTTGTTGACAGACAGGAGACGGTTACACCTTCACAGATGTTTCAGTCTGGAGAGCCAAATTATAATTACAAAATTGAAAAAAAAACCTGCATGCATGAAGGTGAGAAAAGCATCTGATGCAAAGCACGCATCTTTTATGGCTTTCAATGTCCAGCAGCTACTTAAATCACTTAAGCATGTTTCCATGGAGACCACTGGAGTGTGGATATAGAATATATGTACCAGACAACATATAAATGTTTGAATAAATCATTCATGTGTAAGAAATAGCACCATTATTTGGATGACTTATGAGACTTTGGATTCACACTAAAACTGACACCTTAAAACAACCCAGGGAGATGACAAGGTATGTCTGTGTTTAAAGTGTGTGTGTGTGTGTGTGTGTGTGTGTGTGTGTGTGTGTGTGTGTGTGTGTGTGTGTGGGCATGAAAGGAAATGATGAATATAAAAATGAAAAGAGAACAATTCAGATATAGAGATTACTCACTGCTAACACAGACTGTTAAATAGTATGGCTCCACAGGATGAAACCTTCTCAGCAGGCCACCAGAGTTAGACATAGATATTTTTTGGATTTAGGTTTTGGCACAGTGTCAACATGTGCACAGCACTAGTCTAGTGTCAACAAGTCAAGTTTGATGTAGCAGACATATGATGTTGGTATTTTGTTGGTTTTAAGTTGTGTTGTTAAGAAACCAAAATCTTACGTCTTCCAAATCTTTCTTGCCAACATCTTGATGTAGAATACCAACATTTTGTCGTAAAGGTATGGACAACAAAACCCAACATATGTTAAAAAAAAACCCCTCAGTTTTCATTTGAAACAAAATTGAAAGTCCGTCTGATGAAATCCAGTGTTTTTCTTAATTTATATTGACATCTGATGCGAACTGGGTATCCATTTATGGCTATTTACCTTTGCTTATTTTATTTTTAGGTTAGGTCCAACCGGCATCAATCTCCCTTTGAACAAAATGTAGCATGACAAAAATGGCATACAATTTGAGAGATTCATTGAAAAGGGATGCTCTGGAATGATTGTGTTTACATTTTTTTATTGCCATTTGAGACAGTTTGCAATCAAATGAATCTCATTTTAAACTGTGTTCTTGGCAGTTAATCCTAGCGTTAAATTTTCAGCTGGTGCTTCCATCCAGCATAGCACAGTATGCAGTATTACAGCACATAAATACTGTTTTACTGAAGAATTTTGACATTCAGAAGCATCGTGCACAATCGGTAGACTAATAATGCAAGAGAGCAAGGCATTATAATGATAAAAACTCTGTGAGCTTAGAGCATGTAATAACTTTCCCCATTGTGGTGTTGCAAAACTGAAGAAAAGGACTGAAGAGAAGAATTTAGGTCATATTCTGGTTGGGAGACATTTATATCACTAAAGTTGCCCCAAAACATAGGGTTGATATTCTGATAAATTGTTTCTCATCTCTTAGCCCTCACAGCGCTACCTGGTTCTGCTGTGGAATCATTTCCAGCAATGCTTGAGAAACCCTGGAGCCAACAGACTTGTAGAGAAAAATAAACTTGCTACATGTCCTGCACAGCGTGCCAAATGCTGGAGTGGTGCTGTAACTGTTGAAGACATTTACATTTGCCTATAGCCAACCTAAGCTGTCATCTTGTCTGAAGATGTCACGCTTTTTAAAATGAAATCCCGACTACATATATGCCAACATCCCTATCGCTGACAAACATATGGAAAGAAAGTTTGTCCAGAATCTGCGTACCACTAGTTCTTGATAGATTAGGAAACCAGGTAGCAGGATGCATGTGACAAATACTTAGAGACTAGGCAGTGAAGTTCACAGTTTCAAAGGACTGTTGCTATCACAGATGAGTTTTTACATTAACCCTTTGAAAGGGAGGAACATCGCTTTTTTTGTGCTGCTGTCTGACACCTCTGTGCCAATTGCTGTGGTTTCTTTCAAAACCATGGGAAAAAGGAAATAAGCAACTTGGTAAGAAGTATTCCATGAACTGCAAGAAAATAGTAGATTTAGGCAATTATTTTTTTTAAGTTAAGGAAATATGGGGGGGTAGGAAAGAACTATATTACTAATTATCAAAATTACATATCTAGAATTATGTAACTTTTTTTTAATGATTTTTTCTTTCCCTTTCTTCTTTTTCATTTTTTAAACCAATTTTCAGGGGTTTTTTTATACTAATTTCTTGCTAATGCTTGGGTCATTTCCTCTTTTCTTGCTCATTGCCTTCTTTTGAAAGAAATCAAAGAGTTAAAAAACAGAAAAAACATCTACAACTTTGAGTGTATATGAAACACTGCTGATGCACCTGACAATGCTTCATCACCTCTTGCTAAATATTTCTCTGTTATGTTCACAGAGGTATTGACAGTGTGAGCAAACAGACCACCAACACCTCTCACATCACTTTAAGTATGATAACTTAAGCAGCATCCTATACATTTCTACATAAATTCCTCCTGGCAAGCAATCTGCCTGCGTAGGCTACTTAAGGGACAATTTGTATCCTATGGGGTACTGGATTACAGGATTTGCATTTTAAAGGGTGTCAGCAATGGCAGCTGAAGGGAAATTGGTGAATGCAATCGTAGCAATGCAATAAATGATCTGTGATGTGAGTCAAGCTCAGCAACCTAAATGACAAACCTGCTCCTGCCCACCACAGATTCTCTAATACCCACAATATGAGACACACTATTACTCTGCAGCAAAGGCAATATTTATATCACATACACATGTGTAAATGCAGCACTGAGGTTACACCTACAGCATGTGCACTACATGCCTAAATATACCATGTAATGTGTGAGCTGGAACAAGCCTTTCTCTTTTTGCTCTGAGAGATTGTTTTCCCAGAGCTGGCAACAAAACACACCAGTTCTGCAATAAACTAAAGGCCATCTGAACCAATTTTGCTTGTTTTTTCTCTTAAAGCTTTTATGTATAATGCACTAGTTAAACAGATTAATGTCCTGGCTGTGGGGTGAAATTATTCCTATAAAGTGCACAGAAATTGCACTGGTCAAATTTCGCTCTGCACGCCTAAAGTGCAGCGGTGGCAGAATTTCAGGACAGAAATAATAGATTTTGTTTTGATCTCTAGAGCATGGAGTTGTCTCTCCCAGGGGCTTGCCAGGGTTAAACTCTGATCTGTACACTGTGACTCGCTCAAGGCTGTGTGTGTGTGTGTGTGTGTGTGTGTGTGTGTGTGTGTGTGTGTGTGTGTGTGTGTGTGTGTGTGTGGTGTTATTAAAAAGAAATATTGCTTCATAAAAACCCACTGCACTGCAGCCATGACTCCTGTTAATGCAGACTGTTGCTGGAGTATGTCTCTGGGAGGGGAAATTGGGAATTTTTTCATCTGTCCTTTGATTGCAAAGGCAATTAGTGTTAACCATGTGAACCTATGACCCCTGCGTCAAAGAGATTGAAAGACACCTTAGAGAGAACTGTTTACTCGTATTGTTGCTTTGAACAATTCACCTCCTCTACTCATGGATTGATGTAATGAACTTAGCTAGAACAGTGCCCAGAGTTAATATAGGCTCAAGCATCCCTCTCCACTGGTCATTTGCGATGCAATTTGCAATTACAACAGTCTGCGATGGCCATCTGGACATGAGAGCACTTAGAATGCATAGGACACTTTACCCTTGAGTCCTATTGGTGGAAAAAATGTTGACCTGGATGGCTTTTAAGCAAACCGTTTTAATACTTTTTCAGAGTACACACGTCTGGAAACTTATTGTAGAGTTAACTGTGGAGAGGAATGGGAAATATATATATAAATATATTCGCATAACACATCATTAATCATTAGTCGATTATATTTTGTGTTAATAATCAGTCTGCAAAGTAACAACAGCAGACAAATAATTGTAGTGGATTAAAAAGTACATACATATTTCCCTCTGAGTAGAGGAGTATTAGCATTAAGTAGCAGAAAATAGAAACACTGAACAAGTAGGCCTCAAAATTATCTTAACTTTAATGAGAGCAGTTGCTAAGTAGCCTTTTCTGTTTCTACTCAGTTCTAATTACTAACAACTAACCCACAAAGTAAAAAAAGGAAAGTAAAAAAACAGTTTTATATGTAAATAAGATGCACAAAAAGCAGCTACATGAGCTTGTTTATGAAGAAAAAGTCCGACAGAGGTTGGGGCTAGGCCCCCAATGTCCTGAGATCCTTGAAACGCCCCTGTTTGTAATCATTTTTCTTTATCTACTACACCACACCTGTATCAGCTCATTTATTATCCTGCATCATTCTGCAATTTAACACCAAAAGTCCTCATCCGGGGATTCCTGGGACAAGACGCTCGTCAGACGTGGGCTCAGTGCTTGTGGGGTTTTCAAACCCGGAGACACATTCATGCAGCGGTGACTGATAGTTTCAGTAGTCGACAGTCAGCGGGGTTTCAGGAGTCCGGTAGGTGGCAGTGGATGTTCTCAGGTGGGGAGGGCAGGTTGCGGGGGGCGTGTGTTCCTCTTGCACAAGCGCTCCCATGTTGCGTAGTCTGGAAACCTGACGTGGGGAGCAGCCGAGCTCTGAGTGACAGAGTTGCGGCAGGGCAGCTCAGAAAAGTGCCTGTGGCCGCGCTCTCCCCGCTCGCGCACTCCACTCCTGACCGACGGAGTCGCACGAGACTGGCGACACGCTCCGAAGCCGGTCTGCTGGCCGCGGGTGACCCGAGGATCCCACTTTGACGAACAGACTCGGGCTCCGCTGGCAGGAAAGGTGGAACTAAACTACATACATTGACTTGAGAGCGATGCACTGGCAGCATGGCCAAGTGGTTCAAGGAGCACCTAGGATTCAAAACTACCAAAGCACCTCCTCCGGCGCCTCCGAAGCCGGACTACAGACACTGTCACACCGGTGTGCCCGGTGCGCCTGGCTTCCAACAAACAAGCTCCGGGGCTGCCTTCCCGAGCCCGGCTCAACCGGACATCCTCGCTGCTTACAAACTACAAAAGGAGCTGGACTTCGAGGACCCGTACACTCCAGGTGGAAATATTTCATTTGGCTCGAGCTTGAACACTGTGGGGTCACCGGACATCAAGTATGTGTCACCAAAACACCGACTTATCAAGGTGGAAACAATCGAAAAGAGCAGCCCGGCTCCGGGCGGCGGTGTCACAGTCACCCAAGCTGTTGCTGTAGGGAGTGTTAAATCTCCCACTTCACCTCCGTCGGACCACGACAACAAGGAGAAGGTGGGTGAAGTTTAGTCCAAAACATTAGTCTAATTACAATCCCGGAGAAACAAAAAGCAGTTAATCTTGCTAACATCTATCCTGGAGCCTAGTTTTTTGTTTTTTCTTTCAAACACAAAACCACAAAATTACAATTTTGTCCCATCTATATTTTTTAAACTTAAACACGGTCTGTTAATAAAGCACTTGACCTACTCCTGTTGGGAATGAATCGTTACAACCGGCTGAACTTGTTATCACAACCGCACCACGTTTGTCCACACGAGTTGCGACATCGCACATCTAATAACTAACCTGCACTACAGGGAGTGCTGTGCAGGGATCAGTCTATGTCCTGTGTTGACACACAGCTCAATATCACAGCAGACAAGCCTTAATGTGTTTTAAAAAACTGTGATCTTTTGCATACTTTGTGACACTGAACTTGCTGTAAAGTGAGGGCAAACTCTGCTCTGACTGCTGGGTGAAATATGTGAGCTGTGCCAATCTGTGTGCACCTTTTTTTTTTACCCCCAAGCAACAATGCGATCTCGACTTATTCACACTGCCTCTAATTAAACTTGAATCTAATCTTATTTAACTAGACAGATCATTTTCGTGAATGTTCTTTTTTCAGTGATGCCTGCTGCCTTGGGGGTGGGGGTGGGGGGGGTGCTAGTGATGGGCTTATGGATACATGGTCTTAATATGAGTCTCTCTTGGTGGCACAGTTCTCTGAACATCATAAGCTTTGAGCCTTTGTTTTTTTTTTTTTGTTTTTTTTTTTTACCTTCTGAGGTTGTG
Source organism: Plectropomus leopardus (assembly GCF_026936395.1). NCBI lineage: Eukaryota > Metazoa > Chordata > Actinopteri > Perciformes > Serranidae > Plectropomus > Plectropomus leopardus. The sequence continues at coordinate 31,407,850 of NC_142176.1, read as the reverse complement.
GGTAATGCAGGGAGCTGGTTACACACTCATCAGCGCAAAATGAATGTGGAGGCAGGCAGGCGAAATGCATGCGGGCCGTGCCATGGTGCACACTGTCATGTCAGGCCTCTTAGGAATTCATACACACCGGGCTCATTTGTAGAAACCTGAGATGTTCAGTGTCAGAGAGGTTAAGGACATACCGTACGATGAGTGTGATCTCGCTGAGGAATGTTTCAGTGTCTGCATAGCTCATGTACAGAGGGGAAAACACGGCCCTGCGAAAATACACACTGCACCACTGTTTCCTCCTCTGATCATGTCTCAGTCACTAAAATTTCTGTGGCCATCCTGTTACTTCCTCCTGCTCTTGTGTTTGCCTTCGCACCTGTCTTGTGACATGTGGCGAGTTCACAGTTGGTTTTTCACTTTTATTTATATTCCACAGTGTCTCCGACCTGTCACAAGAGTGTTGGCATGAAGGAAGAATGCACTTTTGTTTGCCCCAGTTTTGATTACACAAAACACAACCTGTCACCTATGTTTCCCATATGCCTTTACTGCAGACCATGTGAAGCTCATCAAACTATCTTTTGTGCCAATGTTTGTTTTCCCAGATCGTCAGCCGCTGTTTTCAGCAGCCGTCGTGCGCTTAGTATGCAGGTTTAATAACCATACAGCTATGTGTTATCAGTAAAACAAGCAGGAAATCAGAATTTACAATTTTCACCCAGCCACTGCAGCTGTTCAAGCTGATTAAACAGATTATGGTTGTCTCATGTTAATTGAAGCTTATTTGGATTTCCCCCCCAGTCAGGAATACAGTTGCCTCTGCCCCTCCTTTCGCTGCTCATCTGCACATATGGCTTAACAGACAGGCAGATGATTGTATAGTGTGGTTTAAATACCTACACCTACCAGTACGAATGACGTTATGGATGAAGTAAATTAGTACCGACAGCTGTTGGGCTTGCAATATGTCGAGAGAAGGGTTTTAGGGTTTCGTGGCCAGGTGTTGAAGGTTAAATGAAGTGGGTTAGTAGCGGAAAGGGAGCTGTAATGGAAAACTGATACTATTGGTGTGGGGGTTTTTTAGGGGTCGACCAATATTGGTTTTTCAGGGCCGATACACATTATCAGTAGTTAATGAGAGTGATTACTGATATTTGGAACTGATATGCATTTACAGTAATAATGAAAATCTTTCTGTCAATATTTAGAATTTGGAATATAACAAACTCAAATACAAAACTTTGTTTAAATGCCTTTAGCAAATGTTTAATCAAAACTGGAACGTTCAACATCATATACAGCAAATTCCTAGCAACGTTTTTATAAAGTCAAGTGAAAATTTAAATAAAAAATGAATAAATTAAAATAGCTCCCTGAGGTTTTACACAGTAAAATTAAAAGTTTTTTACCTGTTGTCCAGGTTGCCCCTCCTCTTCACACCGTCTTAACACTGTTGGCAAACTGGAGATATTGGGAGAACCACTACCACTGTTATAGTATGTTTTCATCTATCTTGTTGAACAGGGTTGTCCAAACTTTTTTGAATTAGGGCCAGATTAGATCATGTGGAAAATGTGCTTCTCGCATTATATAGGTTACTAAAAAAACACATACAAGTAAGTACAAAAAACACATACATACATACTGCCTGCTTGGTTCCTACGAATGCATGTCTGCAAACTATATGATAGTCCTGCCATGAGCATAAAAAAAGTGAGAAAATGCAATGTCTTGCTGGATTAACCAAGGCTGTGTGGCAGGCTACATGTATATTCTGAAAGACAAATCATGGGCCGTTTAAAATCTGTCCAAGGGCCACAATTGCCCCCGGGCCAGACTTTGGACATGCCTATTTTATAGTATGAAAAAGTTGCCTCAGACTTGGAAATTGTATGCTGTATAATCCATCATAATAATCAGTAATCCCTAATTTGGTTTTGTGAAAGTTTTAGACTTAATGCATTGTGCTGAGTTGAGCACTTTCACTGCATGGCTTACTACTGTCAATCACCTGATACCCTCAGGAGGAAAGTTTGCAGTAGAAATACCTTCCAAAAACATGTTGCCTTGCAGTCTTTGTGACATTTATTTTGTTCCAATGTTAAGTATTTCTGAAATTTCCCAAAAAATGAGAAAGTACACAAGCTCAGCTTGCTATATGCATAATATTTTGAACAGGGGATGAATAATTTGCAGAATAGACCTCCAAATAAGTCACCATGCTATTCACTACCAACTTGCTTCAAAGAGTGTTGTGAGGCTTTGTGTTCTAACTGTTGTGAGGATTACAGTGTGTCTGGAAGCTATGTGTGGCTGGCCATGATAATCATTTGGAAATCCTTGTTTGAGGGACTCTCCAGGTGACGATTTTCAAAAGTCCCATTATATAGACACTTGTGTCCGTGGGGGGATGCGCTGTTTGCAGGCAGTTTCAAACACTCTCCCTTCAGACTTAGGCTGAAAGGCTGAAAGTGTATTGAATTCACAGCATGTGTTCTTGTTTGAGTTAGTTTTTCTAACTAAGAGAGACAGTAATTAAAAAGTAGAGTGTACATCTGCCTTGTAGCACACACATACATGCACATCAGTGTGTTCGTAAATGGAGTCAGAAGCTCTGTTGTCTTTCTAACGGCTCAGACTAAATGCTGACTGTTGGAGACTGCACAAAGAGGACATAAGTGTCTTAACAGCACTGCTCGGTTACATTGATGTTTTAATTACTTGACTCATGAATGCTAATTATATCACTGCTTACCTAATGCCTGAAATGCCAATAGCATCATCAAGTGAATTTTCTCTGGTCCATTTCTATTCACCGGGCTTCCATGGGGAAAAAGAAAGCCAAAAAAGTTTTATTATGCAATGATACAATGAAAATTATGATGCATCTGCTGAATTTTCACAGGTGTTCTATTTCATCTCACATTGTTTTAAGTATTGTGTTGTTTTTTTTTTTGTGCCAATCATCGTTTTAGAGGTGGCAGTTTATTCCGTGGATTTTTGTCTCCATTTGGAGTTCATACAGAGATATTTTAATGCAGACTGTTACTCGTGGTTTTTGAATTTTCAAGGCATTGTGATGTGTTTTGTTTTTAATGGTGGCAAGCCCTTCATGGTGGAATGAGTTGAGGGAGATGATCAATTATCATCCTGCCTTGGAGCTAATTAAAGGCCTCATCTCCCAGCTCATCGCTCTACTCAGCACTAACCTAACTTCTCTCAAGGACATGCGAAAGTGATGACGGGCTCCTCTCAGAAAACGTGTAAACAAAAGCAATAGTGCGGAGCTGACAGGTTGCGGCATCCTTGTAAAGCGCAGCCCGTCATCATCAGTATCTGTCTGTGCACCTGGGAAGCTGCTGTTCCAATATAACTTTGGCTCCCTTCATGGCTCGGGGTTCCTTAAACTCAGCGATCCTATGAGCCAGCTTGCATATCTATCTATAGAATTTTTGGATCAGAAACCCAGACAGTTGCCTCTGTGCAGCCAACAGAGGCATCTGGGTTGACAGATTTCCTATGTGCTTTTTTTCCTACATCCTTTCCATGCACCTTTTTACAAGACCTGGCTCAGCATTTCAGTAGATTAATGCTGGAGGTGGAAAACCAATGAAACCAATGCCAAGAGGGTTATGTTTTTTATCCTGTGTGGGATGTGTGTTTGTTTGCTGTCAAGGCATTTTAAAAATAAGTCAACAGATTTCAGTGAAATTTGGTGGAAAGTTAGGCCTTACAGTGGCCCTGAAGCAAAATCCATTAAAAAAAATAATGTCTGAATGTTAACATGTCTTTCTTATGTTTCTTGGCACCTTTGAATGCTTTAAGTAGGCACCAGATGATTGAACTTTTTGACCCAAATTACATTTTTTGATGTAATAGAATAGTGTTACATTTGAAGAATATACTTATTTGCTTTCTTGCTGAAAGTTAGTTGAGAAGATCACTCACATATCTGTGAATATTAGCAGCTGTTTGGCATAGTTAAACTTCACCTTTTGCTCCCACAAAAGTGTACACACTTAAACTGTACAAAAACCAAAGTGTATAAATGACACAATTTATGGTTTTATAGAGGTTTATGTGCTGCATTTTCCTGGAGGAAATCACTGCACCCAGCCAAAATAAAGGCATTGAAGTTAGTGGATGTAAGCTTTAACCATACACCCAACAGCTTTGACATATGCAGCCCTCAACATGTGGACTAGAATAATAACCATCTAAATATTATTTAAAAACATGACAGATTGCAACTTTAACAACCTCAAAATATTAGTCACAAAGTAATGTGTATTTGCCTGTCTTTGAGTAAAGATCAAACAGATAAATACTATGTTAAATACAAGCGCAGTGATCCTCCACTGTTGGGGCCTGGTTTAATCAGTCGCAGAAAAGTTGTTGGCTTCCCTCCATTGCTCATTTGCATATGTTTGAGTCCATTTGGTTATGTAATGATCAGATTGAATCTGAGATGGTGCACTGCAGCATGCAAAAGAGCTACATTAAGTCTTTGCAAAGTACACCTTTCAAGCTACAGTCCTCTAGCGTGGGCTTGTTTGAGCGGCCTGCAGATTACAGTGCTTGTTGAGCGTGGCTGAACTCAGCTCAGCTTTATTTCCCCACAACCTGAATATCCTCGCTTGGCCTTTCACCCGGGCACTCCAGACATCAGTGGAGTTTTATAAATGCATCCCACTGGTCTTTTATGCTCTCATCTCCGCCAGTGATAGGAAAAATGTCAAGCACAAACGTCAATATCACCTGGGTCTGTGAGAGTGGTCTTCTTCAGGGAGCCAGAAAATGGATGAAAACATCAGAGCCCATCATGTTTTGTTATAGCACCCCTTTTAAGTGCAGTTCTCTAGCTTTCTGTATCAGACTGAGGCTGAATAGGTTGATAGCAGGCCCCGACTGGATGTCAGAGCAGTGCAGGATGTGCCCTTGTTGCTCTGCAATTACACAAACCTGTATTTGTGCTCTTTGGGTGAGTAAAAGTCATAGTGTTGGGATATTTTCGTACTCAGATGATATGAAACAAAGACCATTTTACACCTCTGGACCTCCAAGCAGAATGAATACATAATGGAAATATACATAGTGATGATCTTAGGTAATTTTCCACTGCTGTGACAATGTGATACCCAGGTCGAAATAATCAACAGATTGGTGGGAACGCAGTGTAGTCCATGTCTTGGGTATGCAGCTGTTGTTTTCTTAATTCTGCTCAGTAGTGACAAATGTGTTACTGTCAGTGGTGGGCAGATTGTGACTCACGTCTTTAAATAAGTAGATGATTATTGTGATAATTATGATTAATTGCATTACAAACTAAGACACTAAGTGTGTGTTGCTATGGCTACTCTGACTCACACTGTAACAGTAAAGTCTAGACTGTGATATTGTTGGCATCAAGTGGCAGGTAGATTTCTATCTCCAGCGTGAGCCACCATTCAGTGAGCTGTCAAAGAATGCTATGCATTTCCTGAACTATTTTAAACATCCAAGGCATTTTCTCAAAGTCACCCCCGATAGTTCAGGGCTACAAGTTATTGCATTGTAATTACCCACTGCTCAGAATACAACACATTGTTCTTTTCATGACAAACATTTTTTTTTAAATTCACCATTTTTTTATGCTTTCCACGACAAAAGAGCACCACAATGGATTCCTTTGACCCGAGAAAGAATCCTGGAAGGGCACTTTGAGAGGAAGGAAGGAGCACAGAGGCTGACAGCATACACGTTTAAGCTCCGCCTCTCTGTGGCAGAATGAAGTCATCCTGTAGTGGAAGATACGCTGGAAGCCATGTAATGCTTATTCAACTGAGCACCCAAAGGCTTGGCTTTTCATCAAGATATCATTTTGGTGAATCCACAAATCCTGTTACATTTACATGATGGTGTTGTAATCCAGCATTACTGAGTGTAATAGCTAGTCATGGTTAGGTTTTATATACAACCATCCCACCACATGTGCTTGGAAGTTATAGGTCTTGGAAATCATGGCCTTTAGCCGTTGTTTGCTTATTTTCTTCTTCCCTCCATCTGGGAGCCTTCTTTCCACTTTAAAGAGTCCCAATGGAGTCTGTTGTGTTTGTTGCTCGATTTGCTTTTTCCAGCTTCGCACCGGAACATCAGTCACATGATTCCACCAGGTCACAATTAGCCTGCAGACTAGCTCTGCAGCTCTGGCCGTTGGGGATTTGCAGACACATGGCTCTGTTTTGTTTAATGACAGTGTGTGCTGGTGTGTGTGTAGCTCTAGAAGGAGTCTAGAAGGAGAGAGTCCTGGTGGGCGAGCAGATCGTCACACACCGATTAAAAGGAAACAAATTGAGCCCGAAGCTTCGATGCCATCTTAGGCACAAAGGGAGAATCTGCATGAAGCATTGACTTTTTTTTTTTTTTTTGCACTGTTTTTACAAAATCAATAGCTCTGCCCTCCAAACTATGCAAATTTCATCTGGAACCAAATAGTTATTTTTGCATCAAAATAAAGTATTTCGAGGTCACAGAGATCCGATTTGCCTTTTTATCTCCTGCATGTGAGTGCAGGCTGTTGTTTTTGTGTCACACTGCAGGAGGCGGCCAGACTTCCGTCTTGCGAACAGAGCTGCCCTGTGATCTGAGTGCCCACAAGGAAGCTGAACACTTCCATTTCTTCTTAGTGGGACTCCAGACTTTAATTTCAGTCTGTGAATAAGAAACAAGTCCACCAAACAATTTCAACTCTGTTGTAATGCTGCTCAGAGCTTGGATTTACTCACGAGAGGTCATATTTTACTGTTTTTATTTCACAGTTAAAATTAGACATTATTGTGATAGGGAAACGGGACGAGAGAGACAGCCACTATCTGCAGTTGTTTGGTGGAAAATAAGGAATGGCTTGGTTGCTCCAGGATTAGGGAAGTGCTCCCTTCCTGTCAGGAAGTGTTTACAACTTGGTGACATTCCCTTTTTAACTTGACAAGTCTGTGCTCGCCCCTGTGTGTGGGCTGGGTATTCTGGCTGCTGCTTGCTTGCTAAAATATAACCAGGGTTAATGTTCTCGGCTGTTTCGACATGAGCAATCTAGATGTCGGAAATAGTGACAAATGGTGACTGTTCATAGCTGTTGCATGCTCCACTGAGAGCTCTTTGTGGCAACAGACTGGTGATTGTCCCTCACCTCTCCTAATACAGCCTCTTGCTATCCCTCTCTGAGAGGTGGGAAGCCACGTAGCAATGGCAGCGGTATGGGACTCCACCCTGCGCACTTGCTCTATTGTCAGTGTAGGCGACATGCAGGGACCTCAGTGCATCCTCACCACACAGGCTATCTAAGGCCACAGAGCTTCCAGCCTCAGTCAAGATGTCCTGACATCAAATTCTGTAGCTTTGTTTACGGCCTGACTGCGGCTTGTTTTTCTCCCTGCTCCATAAATCACTCTCCCAAAATCAAAGCCTTAGTCCCAGAGGATTCCTTCATGTTGTTTCATGAAGCCCTACTTTCCTAATTGTGTCAGTTTCTATCTTATAGAAGCCGTGATAAACAATAGTCTTTTTTTGCTTGTGCGTTGCGGTTGCGGCGTCACATGGGAGTGAACTCCATGTCCACAGTATGTGTCAGCATACTTATGCGTTTGAAGGGAAACAACTTACTCCTCTCTTCAGCGTACGACCTCACTCTCAAATTAAAAAAACAAACTGGTGTTTTCATTATTATTGTGATTAGAAAAAATGGTGTAGCCTGTGTTGAGAACAAATCGCTCACTCACAGGGGCACAGGATTAACATATTTTATAAAATACCACATTCCATTGTAGCACCTGAATTATTATTATAGAGTCTTGTGCTGCACCACTAACTGTATGTACCAGAAACACTGCCAATAAATCTATCACAGAGGGACGGGGGCAGAGGAAGGAAATTGGATTTTGCCAAGCGTGTCGTCAAGTACTTAATCTTGAATATCTTTCGCATATTAAGAGCACCTTCATAGGGTGCAACCCACGTCCTCCTCCCCTTCTTCACTGGAGGTCTTAAGTGGCTGTGTGGAGTGTGTTCCAATGAAGGAGGTCCTTTAGAACAAGCCGGGGTGCTTTTTGTGCTTCGCTGCCTCAGGTGCTAAAGGAAGATACAGTACATCATCAGGAGAGGAGGGCAGCTAGAGTAGAAAGTCATTGAAAAATCATATTATTTAGTTATTTAAAACTGAAAACAAATAGCTTATTTTTTTCAAGTGTAGAAAGGAATGGATGGGGGATGCAGAGTTTTTTTCTAAGTGTAGTTTAGCCTATATTGTTTACGTAGTACTACTTACTTTATAGCCTGACAGCATATTGATTGCACAGAGGTGGCATGTAAGATCATTTACCAGCTCATGTTGGTGTTTTAAACAGTAATTCAAAACCATAGTTGTGACATTTGACCTTTTGAAGAACACTTGTCTTTAAAGTCTTTCAGGTCAGATTTCAGCAAAACAAATCCTGACAGAAAGGTGCTCTGCACTATATGTTTCTAATGACTAATTTCCCTGATGTTTAAACAGACGTTTAGACTTAGACCAGTCAACTAGTCTAAAAGTATAACAGCTGAAACTGAGCACAGTTTAATCTGTAAGGTTAAACATTGTCTGAACAAAATGCGTAATGTAATAAGATTTGAAATTGTTAATTTTTTTTGATTACCAAATCCTGTTGTTAATGCAGCTGAAATGGCAAGTAATCTCGCAAGATATGACAACAATTAATTGAATAAAATTTAACAAATAGCATTTATTGAAAACTATTTTAAAATAAATCTTTAGGAAAAGTACGTGTGTCATTTTTTAACTGTCGATTAGACTAATTGTACACATCTCTACTGTGCACAATTGTTTATTCTGGTAGCCAAAATTAATTTCAGTGAATGGAAATTAAGCTGCTTTTGCAACAACAAATGCAACAAGGTAGATTTGTGGTCACGAAATCGTAAAGAACAGATACCTAAATGCCTATAAATGCTAAATATGATTATTAGAGAGCATTACAGTGTTTCTGCATTCTGTGTCTTGAGACTTGAAATTTGGTATTTGGACATTCTGAGATGCTACAGTATACTTTTAATGGCTTTTAAAGAGTCTTTGGGGCAGATAATAACATCCACATAAGGCCTCTGCATGAGGAATACAGATAACTATAGATAATGTTTGATGGGATTCCTGTTAAACTGTATATTTTCTAAAGAACAGGGAAGGGATGAGAGAGGCAGAAGCTCTAATGTTGGTTAATCCATGTTGCTCAGGGATGATGATGCAGTGGTGGACACAGGCAGTTCCCCAAAATAATCAACAAAATCCGTTAGCATTGGTAGCAAAAGAAATATGAAATTGCTACATTCAGTGCCATACATCTCCTCTGGTAACAGGAGATGTGATGTTACACGTTACTAGAAGTTTTCCAGTAAGAAGGGCAACTGTCATGAGAGAAAGTTAAAATGACACAAAATGTTCATATTTGTAACTTCTTGCAGGTCTAAGGACTTTTAAACTGTTCAGTGAAATTTCAAGGAGTTCATCTTGATTGCTTGGAAGCTCTTGAGTAATAATTTGTACAGACTGAATGTCTTTCGGAAAGTCTGATTTGAATGATAATGAACACTAGACATCCTGCAGCAGAACTGATTGAGAGTCCACTCTTTTTCCCATGTGGGTGTATATGTGTAAGTCATACAAACGCACACACACACACACACACACACACACACACACACACACACACACACACACACACACACCTGATTTGTGAGTGCATATGTGCAGTGTTATGACCTGCAGTATACTGGACTATAGGTGCCATAAAAGCCTCATAATGCACAGTAACCCATACTTACAGTGGTGATGTGGGAACTATCCAGGTGTACAGAATGTGTTTTAAACCCATTTCTATACAAAGCTGTTCTGGCTCCACTACGTTATGCATTGCTGATGTTTTTTCCCGCAAGTGTGGTGCATGTTATCAGTGTTGCTGCTGCTGCATCTGGAAGCATTCCCATGCAAACCATGATCAACAACAGGCTAAATCAGTTGTGCCAAAAGAGCCAGCTTTGGTTTGGGTGACTGCTGTGCGAAAGCTGCCCCACATGGGTAAGAGTGCAGAGATCTAAAGAGCCAGCATTCAATGTGGTCTGAATCTTAAAGGGGATGGTGTGTAATAAATAAGTTTGCAGCCAGAAGTGAGCTGTGCTTTGAACAGCACAGATGTCGCTTAGGGAGACACATGTGAAACTGATGGCTGTGCACATTGATGTGCAAAGGGGAATGCTAAATCTAATCCTCAAAACATACAGGAAAGCATATGTTGAATATAGGCTCTAAATCCTTTGGTAATGATAGCTACTACGGTCAAGAAAGTGCACTTTTGCGGCTGAGTGGAAGGAAAGAAATACAGATAAATGTTTTTTCACAAGGCTTTAGGTGTTGGCATGATTTTATCTTGTTGTCTGTGAAGTGTTGATTCACAAGGATGAGCATGCTTACTAGCACTGAATCTAGGCTCTTGAATGATACTCCGATTAGGTTAAAAGCAAAACTAATGAATATACCTGGAAATAAACATTTTGTTTGTTTAGCTCGAGCGAAGTGCTCTTCGGTGGTGTGCGGACTGCAGTAGCTCATGACTGATTGTGAAAAGGGGTCTTTATAGCAAATATAGTAATTCCATTAGCCGCCTCTGCAGACTCCTGAGTAGGCCTTTAGAGGAGGCACATCACTCTTCCAAGCTTACAGAGAGGCAGGAGCTCAAGCAGCAACTGTGTGTCTCTGGAAGCATTTCAATAAAGTTTCATTAATGTTGGGTCTGTATGGTGGGAAACGCACTGTCTCTGCTTTAGAGGCAAAGCCAGTTCTCCGTCTTCCTAATCTGTTTGGTAGATATAGAACCAAGCAGGGCTCAGTCTTCACAAGGGGCCTTCACTGAATTGTAACAGCATTTGCGCTCGCTTCTTAGAAACATGAAAGCATCTTATTGATAGCAACTGCATTATGTCAACAGACGAAGCAGTGATCATGCCTGCTCAAATAAATTGCCTGGAAGGAATGTTTCTTTCCAGTACGTTCTTTAGAAAAGTGTAGCCAAGTTATCTTAGGATGACTGCGCACTGCATGCACAGCTTTCGTCCTGTGTTTACAGACAAAGATAAGGTGGAGGAGCTGTCAGCACTGCGCACTGCAGTGAGACTCAGCTGCTGAGTTTGGGGTTTACATGAACATTTTGAACGGTTTTCCATCCAAAAGTAGTAAACATACTTTATGCATGGCAGTTCTGTTCTGTCGAAAGATGAAAAAAAAACTGTTTCCCCTCATCTTTTGTCTTCTCTCCCCTCCCTTCCCCTCTTCTTTAAAGTGGCTTTCTGTCCTCACAACACTGGTATGCTTTCCTTTTTGTTGCACTGAAGAACAAAAGAGCAATAGCAGCAAAAAAAAGCCTTTTGAAATGCCTTAATGCAATTGAGCTGCTAAGCACTGAGTTGTATTAGGTTATCAGTGGCTGAAATCCCTTGTGGCGTGAGACATAAATCACACACGTCAGTCTTTCTTTTTTTTTTCTCCTCCTCCTCCCTCATTCTACAGCCTGCTGACTTTTCTGGCAGTCTCAGGGGGGCTTCAACCTTGACTAGCTTGTGACGCATTCAATCCTTCCTGGACCAGCCATGACATTAATATCATATTGCTGTCTGCATTCATTCAGTGAAAATAAGATTACTCTTATTTTATCACGAAAATAAGATTACTTATTATTTTTCTGTCTAAAGGTGATTATCTGGTTACCACCTGGTGAAATCATCAGATTGTTATGTTGTAGTTGGTTTTGGTTGAATACAATTCCAAAATGCCAGCACATGGAGCTTGCTCAAAATACAGACAAAGAGAAATGTAGCAGCCCATTTTCAAATTATTACCACCAAATTTCCAGCTGTGCTCAAATTTAATGCTTTTGAATTTTTTATTCTTTTCTCCTCATTACTCCCTGAGCCTTAACACATTCTCTCTCCATTAAGAAAGCAGGAGGAGAGTTGTAGCCTGTATTTTCTCACTTCTAATAGAAGACTGGGGCCCAATCGAATTGCAATCCTACAAGCCCCAGCGTCATCAAGATCTAGCATTGAGCCAAAGTGGCAGGTGCCTGTTATAGCCTCCCTGCTTTGCTAATGTTCCCCCTCTGTTCTCAGTGATTTGAAGTCAGCTTCATCGCACGAGAGCCGCGGTGCATTTCAAGAAGTCTGTTGCTCTCTCTCCTCTGCGAGTTGCCAGAGCTCTGGCAGGTGTAAGACACGGCCAACCTGGGATCTGAGCTGTGGAGAGAAAGTAATTGAGTGAGTTCTCTCTCTCTATGCTGCAGACCAGTAAAGGACCCAGCCACCACGGGGACATGGCCTAAGCCTGTGAGGTGGCTTTGTGAGATTCATATAGGCTTACAGAGCGGCTTAGTAACGACCTGATATATTGAGGCACTGCAGTCTTGTGCTGAGGGGGAATTTTGCTTTCATGACAAGTGCGGCTTGGCTGCAGTCCTGACACACCCTGGCATGCCACAAGGCAGATGGTGTGTCCCCAGGCGACGCTGCTGTTCTCTAGCACCCCTCTCCTCACAACCCCATGCTCCTCCTGCTGTCGAGTAGTCATTAGTGCAGTGGGACTGGAAGGACACATTGGAACAATTTGGAAATATTAACCACCTCCTCCACCCAAACATGAACTAGGCTGTTGGGGCTGGCTGATGGCGCCTTATAGACGCAGTCTGTTGATGGTTCAAATCCCAAGATGCCCAGGAAGGATGTGTGTCAACTAAAATTAATTACATTGCTGCCTGTTAATGGGTGACAAAAGAATACTGCGGATGTACACATTACTGGTTTGTAAAGGTATGATTGTGACACACAGGGTGGAGCTGGTAATGACCATGTAGCTGGTAATTCCCCCTTCATAAAAAAAGATACCTCTCAGACAAACAGCAACTGTTAGTCATCAACATTACTGCCATTATGTTGAGCTTTAAAAATCCCAATATTTTTAAATGAAAGTGAAATAGAAAGACCAACTTGTTTTTGATTCATTTTCATTTATCAGTGGGCAGGCTGCTAACTGGTTTGTCATCAGCTTAAACTTGCATTTTATGGGAAAAGAAAACTTGACCATCCCTGCTGACTGGCATAAGAACATGAGCCAGGTGCTGAAAAGAGCTTTTACAGCCCAACTTAGAGCTAAATATACACATGCCTGTAAAATGTAAACCCTTTTTTTGTAGTGTTAGCTGTTTGATGACAAGCCTTTGCAACCTCATTTAAATGCATTTGGACACAGGGGCCATAATTAAGATGTCGACATTTCTGTAAATCTTTAAATCAGACCAACAGAAATTGAAGTGATAAATCTTGATTGTAAACACTTTACAATGTGTTCTAATTGCATATTGTCTTGAGAGTTTCAAAACAGAATATTTTGAAGTTAAAATGATAAAAAAAAAAAGGTTATTCCAAATACCGGCTCTGCCTCTGTAGAGGTAATTTTGAAAGAGCAGAACAACCAAGAGCCACTTGTGACTGATTGCTGATTCCTGTTTAGCTTCCAGAGTACCAGCAGGCCTATTAGAGTTTGATTTAGCCAGAGTTTGATTGTTTGAGAAGGAAAAAAGGCACATACATTACAGTTAAAGTGAAGTGTTTAACTTATCTACCCTCTCATACCATGTCACTTTAGAAATATAATATAATTTAATCCTAAGACGTCACTCTGTCTGATGCTATCAGAAATTCTCATCACGTACCCCACCCTTTATTTGTCCTGCATTATGTCAACAGGAAAGGCAAAAGATGATGTCATCTGTTTGGAGTGGCTCCACACATAACTCAATAACTGATTGCCTTTATTTCCTGAAACATGCCCAAACATCCTTTGGCACATGAATTAAGTGGTAAGGTGGGTGGAAGAGAGGTGTGAGCTCTGTTAAAACCTCACTCTTGGCAAATATCTAAACTTCCTCTGTCATCTGCAGCTGCTGAAGAGAAAGTAATATGCAGCATTCGGAGGGTTTTATCACATTTGTGGGCTACGGTCTCAAACCTCCTCTACAGCATGTAGACCACAGTCAAATTAGCCTTCATCCCTCCCGTTTAGGTGATTCATGTATTTTTTTAGTGAGGGTTACTTTTTCTTAGGTTTGGGCTCTGTTTGCAGTGACTGTATCTGAGGTGGGTTTGGCACACACTATGATTACTGATGGCTGAGTTTCTGTGCAACAAGGTGCGAGATGGTAACGACATTGCGGCTGTAAAGCATAATAATGCAGAGAGTTTCGGGTTCTCTAGGGCCACAAAGATGTTTCTTATCTGAATAGATGAATTTTAATTAAACTTGTGAGGGAATTATGTATACTTCTGTGGCACAAAAACAAACCAGGACAAAGTTTGTATTGGATTTTTCTCCCCTGCTTAAATTCACAGAAGCAAAACATTCAAGGAACCCGTAATTATGCTGTGGCAGAAAAAAAGTCCTAGTTATTTTACCCAAAACAGATGGAGAGGGAATATTGAAGAAGGTGGATTTAACACACAGTAGCTGCTATAAAACACATCAATGATACGCACCTCCTTCGCCTTTATTACCTAATCCATGTATAGTGGAGATGATCTGTGCAGAAATATACCTACCAGCATTTCTGTGTCACTAAGCGGCTTACAAATGATCTTAAGTGAACTTTCTAACACTTGGAAACTTTTCAAGACGTCTTTAAATAACACTTGACCTTGAGCAGAACTGTAAAAATGTTGGTGCTTTCCCAGCCAAAGAGAAATCCCAGAGTTTTAAGGGTGAATCTATACATTTTACTTGCTTCCCTGAGGCTTGGCAGGTGTGTGTGTGTGTGTGTGTGTGTGTGTGTGTGTGTGTGTGTGTGTGTGTGTGTGAGAAAGTGTGTGTGTGAAAGTGTGAAAGTGTGTGTATCTGTAGCAATCTCACGGGTGGCCTGCACACGTGGTTTGCTTCTGGGAAATGCGCTCCCTCTGTGGCAAAAAGATGGACAGTGGTTGTTCTCAGGAAAGCTGGTTAGGCAGAGGCACAGCACAACGGGCACAAGGCTCAGTCCACCTCTGGTCTGTCCCGCCTGGCCCCGTCCACCAGCTGAATGATGAGCTTGTTTATAATTACACCAAATCCCTTCCTCTTACACATGACTCATAGGGTGTAGTGCCAGTCATGTACGTGTTTACATGCTCACTGAGGTGTATGCATAAGCGTTTCCTTATTTGTTTGGAAACCCTTGACTAAAATGTTTTCAAGTTACAGAGCATGAAGTGCCCTTCTCCTCTGCCCACTGATTGGCAGGAGTAGCCTGTCAGGAGCCTCAACAGAGAAAAAGTCAATTTTCTAACAGCAAGCCCAAACCCCTGCAGTCATACCCCCTCATTAGATCCAATGTCCAAGAGGACAGATGACTCAGATGGGAGTCTATTTACTTTACAAAGGGTAGAACTTTACTTTTGAAGCAGTGTCCTGGTAGATGAAGCAAACATATCAAAGAAACAAATATCCCCCCAAGGCAGTATAGATGCGGACTGTTGCTCTGCTCCCTAAAGGTTTGTGCTGTATTTCTGGGTCTCGGGACGTCCACCTAATTGCCATCTACTGCACAAAATGCTCAGCAAAAGAGCAAGACTGCAATTAGTCGTGGCTCACTGCCAGCTCGGCATAAATCTGCCAAATTGTTTCTCTTAAGAAAGTTGAGCAGTTGTGGTCTTCTTTCCTCTACTTTTGAAATGTAGGCCTGTCACTGGGCTATCATATAATTAGGCACACCAGCAGCAGCACAGAGCGTGCTGTAAGGCTAAAAGCTGGGGCATTGTGGTGGTGTGCTGAGGCATACAGAGGTGGGGTGTTATTTATGTGTTTCTCCCTTTATCTCCTGGCCTGCTTCAGTGGATATCACTTGGTCCTGTCCTGGGCCGCAGCAGTATCTGTCATGCAAGGCTCCTAACACCTACCAACATTGCATTGTTCAACAGAGCAGCAAATAAATTCCCTTTTTGCTATTTCACCTTTTTTCCTTCTCCCTCCATCACACATTTTCATGTTTATCTTTTCTCGTGCAGCTCATTATCCTTGAAGACTACGCAGACCCTTTCGATGCTGAGCAGGCTGGTGGCACTCAAACCAGCACGGAAAAAGTGACGACCGAAAATGACGGCTACATGGAGCCATATGAGGCCCAGAAGATGATGGCAGGTAAATCATTTTTTTCTTTCCCAGCCACCTCTGTCCACCTTCACACCTTCAGGTTTAGTAACAAGTAATTGATTTGTGTCTCTATCTGTCTATCTGTGCTATGATTCCATATTGTATGTCCAGTGGAGCATTAATTAGTATGCAGTATGATTTTAGCCATATGCTTCCAAACTGGGAATTAATGAAGAGGCTCTGATGGCCCAAAGCCACTTTACATGACAGGTGCAGCAGAGCAAAAATGACCTGTGCGCCTTGAAAGATGCCAAAACATTTTAAAGCAGCGACTTTGCCCCCAGAAATCATACAAGCCCATAAGTGATTTTAAAAGCACACCTTAGAAGTGCAGTTTTTTTAATGTTGTGTTTTCCCTGCTGAACTGTGTTCACGTGGAGACAGCCACTTGCTAGGATTTCCAGGAAGGGACAACAATAGCTATGTGCTAACATAAGAATTCAGCCGAACCACATTCTCCACACGGCTTTGTCACAGCGCACATTCATTCTGTGGCTAAGTGAGCGCAGCAATGACAAAGAACAAAGAATGTGTGCAGAGAGAGGAGAAATGATGAAAAATGTGGAGAAAACAAAACATGTGGCAGCTGTTTTCCTCTCTGAAACAGACCTGAGTGCCTAAGAAAGGAATGTCACAAAAAAAATTGTATGACCTCAAATGGATGTTTCTGGAACTACCAGATATCAGCACCTGTGCCTTGATGCACTGAAACAGACATATCATGTACAATATTCGGGGTTCCTCTCACTCTCCCCCACATATTGTACTTTTATAAACACACATACACACACACTTGCTCCCATTGCTCCCGCAAAGGCAAGACATGAATGTCTCTGTCCCTCCTCAGCAATTTTCTTTTAATGGGCCTCCAGACAATCTCTTGTTTTCATCTGTCTTACTGGTTTGACCTCTGGCCCAGTCATTGCCTCAGCTGAGTACAAAAACTCAAGATTTATCGCCTCTCTCAGGTGGAGGAAGCTGTAAAGAAAAAGAATCTGAGTGAGGCGTCTGCGGCATCACTTGAATCTTGAACTGATTCCAGGTTTTTCTGTGCCTTTTTAAATTCAACTCGACACAGTTCTGCATTTGGCTGTATTGACAAACTAAACTCTGCTGGCAGCAATTGTCTGTTTGATCTGATGAAGTCTTCAGCTGTTGTTTCTGGTTGCTTCTGTCTTTGAAACCTGAAGTGGTGTTGTTTTCAGGCTCCTCAGCTTTTTATCCATCATATCTATTGATTGCCGCTTTTTGTTTTTTTGGTCTGCTGTTTTGACTGAGTTGGCAGGGCGTTGGTTGGAATAGAGCTGTTAGTGGATTTCTTTGGCATTGCTGTCATCCTTTTAATATTCATAATGATTCATGGATTTATTCCATGGATGGCTGGTTTCACAAGTGCTAAATAATGCATTTAATTCAAACATGCAGGCACATGGATAAAAATGGCATTATTTGAGGAGGGGAAATTCAACAATGTTTGATATATCCATCTGCAAACAGGGGGATTATGTGTAATGTCCACAGAATAATTCCATCAAATGTCTGAAAGAAGTAGGGGAGAATGGGGTCCATTGTAACTCTTTTTACTTTCATTTGAATCCGATTCCCTTTAAATGTGTAATGGAAGCCTAAAGTGTAGAAATAGTAGAGATGGAGTGACTTAAGTCTTAGATATGGACTCTCAAAAATGTCTTGGGTACATGTGATTAGCATCCCCAAATGGTAGTCAAAATGTTATTTTAATAGGGGAAAATAAATAAATACATTTAAAAAGTTCAATTTTGTTGAACATTTTCATTGAAATTCAATGACCTAACACATCTCCTGCCCCAGAGAATGTAGACAGGAAAAATCTTTCCTATAAGCACGTTTTCAATCCCAATCGAACAATATAAAGAACAAGACGTGACATTCAACCCCCAAAAGAATGTGACAGGCATGCCAAAATGTATTTTTTTGCTAGCGACAATGCTGACAACCACATTTCATAGCCTAGCTAAGAAAAAAACTATATATATCTAAACTATACCTCTACTTTTGTTATTTTTAATAATGATAATTGTTTTATTATAAACCCATTGTGTAAAAGTCTGCAAGAGAAGTACAGAAGAGCTGGATACTGAAATTTTGAAATGAAAAACACTAAAAGTCCTCTCACATCATTGTCAAGTTCTTACTCCTGAAATGACTCATTAGGTGACCTCTGACCCATATCCAGGAAATTTCAATAGCAACATTTTTAATAACGCCCTCTAATTAGCAAGATCTAATGAATGTGACCACCAACTAACATTCAGGAGTTGGAAACTAGCAATAGCTTTAATCTTTATATGTAAAACATCAGCTACTCCAGCCTGTTTGTAACAGATGGAGGTTTTACTGTGTTAATTCGCATTGTCCCTAAAAAAACTATATAAATAAATAAATTCTCCCCCTAAAGGCCCTGACACAACAAGCCAACTGTTGACTGCGTTTTAATAATGGGCTGTCGTTCAGCGTCTTGCCCTAGTCATTGCAGTGTGTCCCACACTGTTGGCCCTTGAGGGCCCTTGTCATCCCCTCTCAGCTCGTCTGTTTTTTGTTTTTTTTTTCAGCTGATTCAGCATGTTGAATTGGCTTAAAAAAAAGAGAAAGCTGTTGGTAAATAAAATCACTCTCATGGAAACGGAATTAAAGACTGTAAGCAAAGGGCTATAGTCGGAAGGGGTTGAGATCAAAACAAATTTGTCATATGAGGTAAGATTTTTTCTTTTTATCCAGAAACATTTCCTAATGGTTTATGTTATTGCTCACTGTTGCACGGTAAATATAATTTGTTCTGTCGCTATTGGATAGTGTTGTTAATGTGCTAACCAGCTAACTAGCATCATGACGGTTTTCCTATTTCCCTATGTCAATGACTATTACAGATGGCCCCTGGCTGTTTGTATGGAGAGTTATTTGCGCTCATGCAGGCGCAGAGCGTTTGTGCTATTTGGAGGTGGTGAGTCTTTGTGGAGTGTGCAATTTTTTGGCTGCGACACAGGCGACGTGATGAACGCATCAGTCTGCTTTCTTCACCGCTAGTTATTTGATGTCGGTTTGGTGAGTCTCGGCCTTAACTCAGATGGGCCATATTGATGACTGTGGGTTAGAATGTAATATTAATCATGCTTAAAACACCCATAATACATAATAACTGAAAGTCTAGTCATGTGTAACTGCACCAAAAACCCAAATATTATGTTTTACTGGTTCATTATTGGTAGCACATGTAGTGTGACTGACTTTCTTTTAACGTTTATGTATCCAGGCCAGAAACACAGAGCATAATTGCTCATTTTTTAGCAACACTGTCATCCAAATTTACACAGTTGCACACATTCACGCTTTGGATGCTGCCCAGTTCAGCCCCACTGGTGCAGTTTGGGGGTTAATAAGTGCCTTGCCCAAGGGTACCTCAATGATATAATAAGGATCAGGCGCTGCTCCTTCACATTCTCTCACTGTGCAGGGCCGAGTGCATGCACCAATACATCAGTATACTGACCGTGGATATAGAGTAATTGCTGCATCTCTCATTCTGACAGCATATTGGTCAGGCAGAACTGCACACTCAGAATGTAGCTGGCTAAAAAGGAGAGAGAGGGGCTATAGCATGGGCTGCTGCACCGAAGCAAAGAAAGGACCAAACTGCTCATGTGAAGCAAAGAGGCTTGCATCTCTCTGTCTCCTTCTGTCACTATCACTCTCTCTCATCTCTTTACTCTTTCACTCTCAAGGCAAGACAGTTTTTTTTGTACGCTGTGACAACCTGCACTGTTAGCAATACGTGAGTTTCCTTCAGCTCTCAGACTGTTGGCTGCAGATAGCTGGAGCTCCAACAGCCTCCCTCTTCATTCTCTTCTCGGCTTTTGCTTTCACAGATGGGTGCAGATGGACAGAAAACCCCAAACATGCCAAAACAACGGAAACTTTTCTATTTATGGTTGTCAGAGCAAGTTTTTAATTTACCACCAGCCAAATTCATATAATCTATAAAACGGTTAGTCTACCTCCTCATAAAATGGGCTGTAGCTGTCTCAACTTGTAAAATTCAAAGGTGTGTAACCGATAGTTTCTCATAAAAAGTGTTTCCAATTAATTCTATGACGTAGACTTAAAATAAATCAGACTGCCTGACATTTTACGGACAATCCTTCCGTTTCAAGTTTCAAAAAGATTTACATTGAGCTGCTGTCTGCTTGAATATCACTTAACACACACACACACGAACACACACACACACACACACACACACACACACACACACACACACACACACACTGCACACTGCTGTGCAAATTAAGTTTATTTTAATTGCTAGATCAATCTTAGTAATTTAATACTCTACTACTACTACAGATGTTCTTAATTTCTTACATAAGAGGCCTTAATATCGGTCTTGCAAATCATATTGGGAAATCCCATTTTCATATCCATTTTTTCTAACACATCAGCACATCATAACCTCTGGGAACTGGACACCTCAGATTAGTGTCTTTAATGTTGAGTCATTGTGGTTTTGCATTGCACTTAGCAGTGATTAGGGGATGATCAGGCAGTTGGTAAAGCAATAGTGTGACTAAGCTTTTCCATAAATGATGCCACGGGCTAAAAAGGCTCCATAACACTGTCATTTACGTGGAGTACGTATGGTAATTTGCCAGAGAAAATTGTGGGAATTTTGCTTCTAAAAAACAGAGTTTAATTTGGAAAGTTGTAGTGATGCATTATGGTTGAGAGCCTTAATATTTAGATGGTATTGCAGCTGTTGGTTGCCACAAATCTTTTGAATGTTAATATGTTCTTTCAAACGTAAAGGTTAATTAGCTCAATTTGTATGATGATGAAGCAGTTGGTGCAGGTGTTTTCTGTAAATAGCAGGTATGAGGTCAGTATGTACTCAGATGCTGATTAGAAAAGACTCTTCACACTGCATTTTATGAGCCATTGCAGCCACAGCAGTGACTTCAACAACCCGGTTGATTATATGCTTTACCATGTTTTCACTGCAAGAAATGTGGTCTACCAGCTACAGGAAGAACATTCATTTTCTAAGAGATGTAAGAAAACACTGGCCAAAAACAGCCAATCAGATGTCTGCTTGTCCTATTTTTCCTGCTGGTGTGATTCCATTGAATGACCTGTGAAATATGTAAGAAGCTCCTTACAGTCTTCCAAGGATACTCATCATCTACGACTTCATTGTCTACAAAAGTAAATTAATTTCAAGGCACACAACATTGTTGATGTAAACCTGCTTTGTGCTCTAAGTCGCGTGTCCTCCTTATTTTTTTCATTGCCAGAACTTCAATATGAAAGTCTACAGACGAAATGATGAGATGGCTGCAATGATGCAACAAGCCTGAAGCTTCACCTTAAAAGGATTGGAACAAAGTGATTGCATT
The DNA here is from genome assembly GCF_026936395.1 of Plectropomus leopardus. Taxonomy (NCBI): domain Eukaryota; kingdom Metazoa; phylum Chordata; class Actinopteri; order Perciformes; family Serranidae; genus Plectropomus; species Plectropomus leopardus. The sequence goes on along the minus strand of NC_142176.1, from coordinate 31,386,187 downwards.
AACCGCATTGCTTTATAATCACATTACAAAACATCACGTTTTTAAAGACATGCAGAGTTAAATTCTGTGGAAACCGGATGTAGCTATTTTGAATACACAATTATAATTCCTTAATTACACAACATTCACACCTTAAACACACAAACACACACACACTCGACCACATAGTGGGAGGTGTGGCATGTAGGGCCTGAGGCGAAAAGTGCCACAGCCGTTTACATAACAGAGTTTGCGCTCCTGCTGTCTCTGTGTGTGTTTGTTGGCACTCATACCATTGTGTGTGTGTATATGTGACTTTATGTGTGTGAACTGAACTGGCTGGTGCATGAGCCTGTGTTGTGTGTGTGTGTGTGTGCGCACTCCATGTCTTTCTCTCTCCCAAGAGTCATCCTTAGTGAGGCTGAGCCGACTGATTTATGGGCCCGCTGGAGGGGCATGTCACGACTTCCTTAACCTGAAAAGCCAGCCCCACCCCGTGTAAACTGCTCCACACTGGCTGCCGGCAGGAGCTCCACCTGCAGTTATGTGAAGACATGTGCACAGCCACTCTATCTTTACAACGTTCCCTGCGTGTGTGTTTCATGAGTGCCTAGAATGTTTGTCATGTCTACACGCGTCAGCTACTGCTTGTGCTATCTTTGTACCCGTGTAAGTCTGTTAAACGTGTGTGAGTGTGAGCATGAGGGAGGACGTTTTTCACCCCTCATTATCAGCTGGTGTTCTTGCATGTTGGGCTATTGTATTGAAGGTGTATATCATGTGTGCAGGTGTACATATTTCGAGTGTGTGCAAGGTCACAGATGATTTCACACTCGAACATGATCTTCTTTCTTTACCTCGTCATCTCTTCCACAAATGTAAAATACACACAGATATGTTTAGCGACCCCTACACACACACACACACACACACACACACACACCTACACCTCTTCAGCTGTCACCATGGCCATTCCATGCATACCTCAACACAAGCAGAAGCACCTAATCACAAGAGGAGCTGTCAGAAGAAAAGCTAGAATCAACTTTTGCGATGTTACTTTATCTGCTCCACTTGACTCTGTTCCCTCATACATTGTTGTAGCTGTTGAGACTTGTTACACTGACGAGAATAAGGCGCTGAGCTTGCACTGCAGGGCAGTCTGCGTCAAGGTATTTCTCAATGAACACGCTCTTGTCGTCATACTCCTCAGGCAAGAAGGCAGACGACCATGTGAGAGTTTTCCCACAGCACAGAGGAGGCCTGTTGTGCAAAAAGGTCACATGGCTGAGCTCCCCCGAACAAGCACCCTCCAGTCCAATCCACTTGGTTGTCTTCAAGCCGTAGCCATGCCGCTGCACCCAATGTGAGGTGTGTGAATGTGCGTTGGGTATCGGACAGAAAAAAGCCCACCAGTGTGAAATACTTTACACCAGTGGTGAATTTATTACACACAGTGTCAAAGTTGTAACCTCAATTTGTCCTCAGCCTATCTTTCAGGTCATGCTTAGTCATTTAGCGGCAGGAGGGTTGTGTAACGGGGCCAGAAAGCCCAGGGGGGAAAAACCTTGATGTTTTCCATAATGGTTGACTCACGGTAGATGGGTGTTCGCTATTTCTTTCTCCCTCTCTCTTTCTGAGAAATGTGCTGGGAAATGTCTCCAGGCACTGGCACCTCCTGCACCGCACTCCCAATGATGTGGAGACTAGCATTTCAGTGCCAAGGAGATGAGTCATTAGCAGTGGAGTTGATTATTTCAATTACTCATGATAGTGTGGTGCTAAGCCCCCTGTTGGCTCCAAAGTAAAAATGCCAGAAACATTACCAGTTTGGCAACGGCCTGAGTGGGTGAGAGAACACGTTTAGAGGCGGGGACACTGAAACGGGAAAGAGAAAGGGAAAGTAGTTCCATTAAACTAAAAGAGAGTGGAAAATAGAACCATGAGGAAGACTGGCGGAGGCAGAGACCTCGAGGTAGAGACAGTGGGAACAAATTCATGTTACAGCACCCGTGGGTTAGTTTATGGGGACAATTTAAGAGAAAAGAATGGAGGCATGGTGTGCTGAATGGTTTCCATCTTCTCCTCACTCACACGAGTGAAAACTCACCCCAGGCCATGTCAGGTACATGTGGCGGCACATTTCTTGGCCTGTAACCCTGCTTTTATTGCCCAGAGCTGTGACTTGAGGTATATCCGGAGCATGCACCCACAATGGCATTTCTTAAAGCTGGATTTCTTTCTGTCCTGTGGAAGTCTGTGCCATTAGCATGTGGATTTTTGGTTGAATTCGTTGAATTTTGGTGTTTTGAGTACAGTTTACAGTTATTCTGCAGTTGTCCTCTCATCTCTGGATTTGTTTTCTTTTCCATCACATCTGCCTCTCTGCATTTAAAGGATTGCTTAAGAATTACCTCAGCAACACATTTTTGCATTACCCCAGTTGATTATAGGCAGCTATAAATAAGCCTGGACTGCATGGCCAGTAGCTGAAAAATGGACGGGGAAGTGAATAATTAACACCCTCCTCCTTCCTCTCCACACCTCACAACTACTGTTTAAGGGTATCTGGGCCTGCAATCAACTCACTGCTGCTTTCCAGCTCAAATGATTATATTGTTTTTTTGTCATTAACCATGTACAGACAAGGTTGGAGACTTCATGACATTTATGTAGTTTCTCTCATGATGTAAATGTTAAAGACATGCAGTGGCACTCTCAACGCTCATTATTTAGGAAATCACATAATAAATATGACGTTGTAATGAAAAAAATGTCAATAAGGTTTCCCTTTTCAAACCCCAGAATAGTGATGAACAAAACAAAATCAATAGAATGCAATAAATAAATAGAACACGTTAAGTTTTCTTGTGCCATTAGACATGATGTGGCAGACATGACTGTGTTTAGCGTTAAGTGTGTTTTAAGGTCATCAAGAACACTGACACATAGAGCATCTGAATGGTTCATAGCATCCTCCAAACTAACAAACTCAACCAGGCATCCAAAACTTGAAACTTGAATCTGAAAACTGAAATGGTAAGAAAGTTTGTTGTCTGATATATACTTTGCCCTCCTTTTAAGTGCAAAAATATGGCCTCAGTTTCCCAGCATAGCAACAATAACCATTTTTAAAAGGTTTTTTTATTCACTTATTTAACAGAAAACAGTACACTGTTCCAACCCAGCTCCCTGACTAGTCATTACGTCTACGCCCCATTCAGTGGTTGCCAGATTTTGTCAGACGCAAGCTACCCACTTGTCACATCTACGTGATCCCATGAGGAAAGACTGACAGTTATTACACAGTGATCTGACAGGGTGGTACTCCGTAATGCAAAACCAGTGCTCCACTGTGCCAGAGCTGGTGTCAGGTGATCTTTTTTTGGCTCGAACCTATTGTTGGAGTGTAATATTATTCTAATGTTTAAAAATGGTCTTGTCAACAAAATGTGATGAGATTGCCCTGGAGTGGACCACAGCTTATAGTGTGATACTGCAGTTTCATTAAGCTTGTTTGGCAGAAAACTGAGTTGGTCTCTTCACCAACCCAGTGTGATTTGCTGAACCTGGAACAAACATGAGGAAAAATGACACGAAAGCTCCAGCAAACCCTACACAGAAGACATATAACATGAAAACAGCGAAGCAGTGTCTCAGCTTAATAACACTCACTTTGTAAATGAGCCTGGTTTTCCTGTTGTCTTGGTTGAAACCAGTGGCTCAGCAGTACATCTCACCTCGTTAACTGTTTTTGTGGGAGGAACTGGAAACCAGTAAAGAACCATGTGGAGACTGTGTGTAATTGTTGTACTATGTAGCACCAACATCCACTTCAAAGTAAAGAGCTGTAATTTTTATGTGACGCTCAGTGGCCAGAACAAGAAGAATGAGGACGTATTGAGCTGTGTAACTGTGTCACGCTGAAACACATTTCCTGGCTAAACTGACAGTTTAAAAATAGTTTATCACTGACATACAATCCAAAGGGTTATGGCTATGTGTGTTTGTGTGACTGGATAATGGCCAGCACTCTCTGTGGCATGGAGGGTTATTTGGCGAGGCTGCAGAGCAGAAGGTATAGGAGGTGGGAGGAGAGGGGAAGTGCAGGAGACTGACGACTTATTGATGAAATGAGAAATCTCCAGCTCTAGCCTGATAACCTCCCTCCCCCTCACTTAGTGATGAATGCCAGCCAGCACTGTAGCTCAGACCACTCACACACGGCCTTGTGTGTAGCTTCAGTGCTGGACAGCTGTCGATATATCAGACATTTCCATTACATATTGACACATACAGTTCTGGTTTGGGCACAGCCGTAAATGAGCTGTTTATGTTTAGTAAAATGTTCAAGGATTCTAGGACTTTTAAAGGTATACAACACAATCATGCAAAGTTTTTGTATACCTGTAGGGTTGCCGTGATATACCAGTTTTAAGGTATACTGTGATATGAAAGTTGAAGATTATCATACCGTGTGCATTTGCTTATCTATAATATTAAAAGAAAAAAAAGATGCAACTGGACGGAGAATCTCACCTTTATTTTAGTTATTTTCACGTTTTTACACATACTTCCATTAAAAGATGGCATAAAGTCTTAAATATTGTGATAAGACATTTGTTCAACTGAAACTAACCCCTCTGTTTTTATTTCTTTAAGGGTCATACTGATTGATAGTAAAAATAATTCTGTAATACTGTGATACCGTGAAACCACAATATATTCTGAGACATTCATAGTACTGTAAAAAATCTCATTGCAACACTATATACCTGCTACATAACTTGTGATTTGTTCAGTGATTTTTGTTTAAGGCTATCTCCAGTTAGGTTTGCAAAAGATGATTGATGAATGATGAAGATGATGGAGATGACATCATGACAATGGCAGCATTGCGGCAGAGTTCACACATTTGGCATCTATTGGCTTAAAGTTAGTCAAACAAATTGTTATTTGTCTTTTGATCATAGTCCAAAAGTTTTCACAGTGTGCTTCAGAGTGGCGAGCGTTTTTGCAACTACTATATGCTTTCTCTAAGGCTGGCAGTTGACCCAAATTCACTGCATTTGGTTTGTGCAGGTTACAACTTATACAAGTTGTTTTCTTCCCTATTTTACCTGCATTTGATCTGCACTGAATTACTTATTTCTTGTGCTTTCCTTCTAGCTAAATCCCACATTTGTGGTGAAAATCATTAAACAGAGAGACCAGGAGCTGCAGTGAGCATAGTTGCATTCGGTTATAACACATTTGTCAGCAGTTAGCCAACCTTTCCATGAAACTTTTCAGTAAACCCGCTATTTTGCAGATGCTTTCGCATTTTCCCATCAAACTAGCTGAGTGCACACAGACACACACAAGACACCGAACGAGAAGCTAGACTGGCTGAGGAAGTGGTGTCTACTGGCAAGAGCGTTCCTGCCGGCCTCTGATATCCCGCTGTGCCAGCCTGTGCCAAGCCAAGGATGGATAGGATGGCAGACCCACTATCCATCCGTTACAGCTGAATGAGTAGGGAGGAGTTGGAGCGCAGGGCGGAGGGACTGGGCAGCCACTCTGGCGCAGGTTGAAGGTGCTGAAGTCATTCATTTTAAAGGTAAGATTAATGACACCATTAATCCATGTCTTGGCCACTGCAGAAGAGGACAGGGCAGAATTCATACCCACTGCTGGCTGCCCCGGCCCTGCGGCACACGCGTGAGATCTGTAATACGCAGAGACATACATAGCTGTTGTACACACAGACACACTTTGGGGTCATTCGATATGTCAACTATCCATTTGGCCTAAAGTGGTGATAGAACTTAAGGCTGTAGCTTGTATCTTTGTTGCCGGCAGTTACTTGATGGAGGTTATTGGTCCGATTTTACTGGCTGGTGAGAGAGAGAGAGAGAGAGAGAGAGAGGGAGAGAGAGAGAGAGAGAGAGCGGCTGAGCAAAAAAGATGACAGACTTGGTGAATTAGTAATAGACAGGGACATGGCTGGCACCAATATGATTGCAGGCCTGTGTTTTTTTTTTTGTTTTGTTTTTTGTGCTGGTTACAGTCAAGCTGGAGAGGAAATCTGGCCTGTTGATACTCTGGTGCGACAGAGAGCTTTTAGGTGTGAGTGTGTGTGAGTGGGCGGCTAGCACTCTGCAGCTGTTGAAGGACACGACAGGAACAGATGGGCACAAAAAAAAAGAAGACAGACACAGGAACACTAGATAAACACTCACAGGGACACCATACAATCCACTAAAACCAGTACAAAGCACATCAGCTTGTGCTGGGCTGTGTTAGAGTGTGTCACAAAAAGGCTTTATTAAATGTATCTAAATTGCCAAGGCAGTGTTCTTTGCAGTTCCATTTTTGAGGCTGCACACCAGTAAACTGTATTTTTCTCAAAATTATAAATTAAATAAAAGGAAAAATAAATAAATATATCCATTGTACCTTCCTGAGTAAATGCTGCACAAACAGTCAAATTGGGTTGAAGTCCAGGCTCAGAGCCCGTGTTGGAGTAGACCTCCTCTGCAACTTCACATTTTGGGACATGCTCATCTGTAGTCTATGTGCATGAGGATCAATACCACTGGATTCACCTTGTCCTTGCGCTGTTTGACGAGGCTTTGCAATCATTATTGGACTCATTGTTTGTAGCATGAAAGAGAGATTGAAGGAAAGAAAGACAGGGGAAGACAAGCAGTTTGTTTACAATACACACAAGAATCCAGCTCTCTCAGTGAAACCGGGCAAATGGAGAACGCGCTAACATGCAGTAGTTGGTCAGTAGTCCTGATTCACCCCCACCCTGGAGCTTATTTTGGAGGCATGGCCTACTCATTTTAACTAGCAGTGATAAAAGATGCTACTTCCTGTCTTGGTCAGTGGTGGACTTGATCATATTTTGACTTGTAGAGGCTATTTAGTTCGTTTCAGTTTCAGTCGGATATAATGCGGAATTATTTAGAGTACAAGAACGTATTGCCATGTTATGATCTCGTCTTTAATCCTGCCGCTCTGCTACCTAGTTACCCGCATACGTGACCAAGAAATGAGTTATCCAGGAAAAAAGTAGCTGAGGAAATCTGGTTTCTTAAATCCCCTACCCTGATGACTGAAACTAGGTTTCTTTTTTTAAAAAAATTTTTTTTTTTGGGTGGGGCTTTCATAGCCTTTAATTGACAGGACAGTGTGAGTGTGAAAAGGGGGAGAGAGACAGGGGGAGACATGCAGCAAAGGGCTCAGGTTGGAACCCGCGGCTGCCGTGACAAGGACACAGCCTCTGCACACGGGGCGCCGCTCTACCCACTGAGCCACCAGGTGCCCCCAGGTTTCTTTTTTACATGATATTCAAGAAATTGCTTTACTGGAGAATGTCAGCTGTAATCTGATTACTTAAGTGCATAAAAAAACACTGACTGTGATACGGACAGAGGGGCAGACAGAGGAAGAATAGTGATTTATATGAGTGTGTGCATGCAAGCACTCCAAAGATGGTCTACATTGTGGTGTATATGACACCTGTTGGCATGCATGTTTGTAAAACACCTCAGAATAGAAATTGTGAAATGATGCAGCAAGTTTCAACAAATGATCCTCAATATTACAGACTGATTTGTAGAAGATGTTAAGTAATAATGCACTGAATGCAAGTCAAAGTTTGTCATGATTCACAATCAATGTGTAGCTGTAGCTTCAGCTGGAGGAGGAATGGAAACAGGTAATGTCTGTGTCTGTGAGCAGTCTGAGGAGAGCAGCCTGTAACTACTGTTGCACTATGAGTAATGTACGTGGGGAAGCCTGTTGACAACAGGGTTGGATGAGGAGGGTTTGAAGAGCCAGCACACAGTGATGAAGCCGTCATCTCGAACCAGCACTGCATCTCTCCACAGAGCTTGTCTGTATTCTCCTCTCTGCTCTTGTATGGAGCCTGCTAACATTTTCTCTTGTCTATTGCTGTATGTTTTGTTCTCTCTCTCCATTTCTTTTCTTTGTCTTTATAATATCTCCATTTTGCTTTTTTTTTGTCTCCCTCTTATCTGCCTACTTTCTCTTGTCTTTATCTATTTCATATACTGAATCTCCTTTTCTCTCTCGGTCTGCATCTGTCTTTCTCTCACTGGGTTTCTGGTCCTCTCTATCAGCCTAGCCAGGAGGCAATAGTCTGGGACATTCCTGTTTTCACTGTGATAGACTATGGTCCAAGCTCTTTTATAGGAGCCTTGTTGTCTTGTAAAATAACCCTGGGGTCTTTTTTTCTCTCTGGGAGCCAATTTATTGGTGACATTTATTCAGGAATGACCTTCTCTGGGTTTGTCTTCCAGAAACACAGAGCGTTATCTCCGCTCGCAGGGTAATCCAACCATTATTGTAGCCTGATTTAAACATTTACTCTTCCCTTTTTTTAAACAGCTGTATACATCTCTGTGCTACAATAATCACACATGTACTATATCAATTAATGCTATATCACCTAACTGTAATTTTCACTCCAGTGCATCCGCGTGCACACGCTGTCTGAGGTCCCTCCCTCTTCACAGCTTTAAAGGGATCCCATGCTTAAACTTTAGGTGACTAATTAATTAAAATAGTGAACTAGCACCATAAAGGCACGAGGGAGATTATAACCTTATCAGAGCATGTCAAGTGTGTGTTCCAAGATTCAAGATCCAATTAGCCAGATGGATGGTTACAGCATAACACACTCTCCTGTGCATACTTTCCCTTCCAAGTAGCGTATTTTAAGCCTGATGGTGAACCAATCAAGACATTTTTGAATGTTTTTGCTGGCAGGATGCAAAAAAACATTATAATGAATAACTTTGCAGCAGGCATTTAAAGAGAATGCAAACAAGTTTGCAAATGACCTGTGCGTATTATTAGTCAAACACTTTAGCACTTTAGAGAGGCCTTGAGAGTCTTTGGCAGTAATCACTGTTGCTTCGTCGAATATAAAACGGATATTCTTCACTCAGGCAATCTGTGACCTTTTCCCCTCATTACTTATTCCATCAAGAGGATAATTACTCATTGGAAAGGCTGATATTTTTCTTTGCAGAAAAAATACAGATGTGTATATCTTTAATTTGGCTACCTCTGTCTCTATCGCTCCATCTCTCCCTCTGTCTCCAGCCCCTTCTGTCTTTGTTTGCACCACATCTTATCAATCACAAAGTGCGATCGCCGGTGCGATGAGGTGAGGCGATGGGCCTGCCGGGGGCCCGGCTGGTGGGTTTGGGTTGTAATGGGTTGGTGCAGCCTGTTAATTTGATACGGTGTGTGGCTGAGGAGCCTCATTAGGGACAGCAGCTCACAGAGGGATATAGGCTTTCCATCACCACCAGGATACCACTGGCAAGAGCGAAATGGGATGGGGGCAAGGGGAGAGGGAGGAGATGGAGGAGGGAGACACATAATTTGGAGAGAGGATGAAAGTAAAGGAGAAATGGCTAAAGCTCTGTCAGCATCAGAGGGGCATGGGTCAGTGGAGAAGGGAATGAGGACAGGCGGGAAGTGGGCATTAGGAAACTATCTACAGTAGACCAACGTTAGGCATATAACCTTTATTTCACAGAGACACCTTTTAAGTTTTTCTTATGCATCTGTACCGGCGATATCTGAAGCCGGAGGCATAGTGTTCTCGGGTTGTCCATCCGCCCATCTGTCCGTGTATCCGTCTGTCCATTTGTGCTGCACATTCTTGTGAATGCAGGATCTCAAGAACGCCTCAGGGGACTTTCTTACAATTTGACACAAACATTCTTGTGGACTTGGACTCAAGGATGAACTGATTAGATTTCTGTGGTCAAAGGTCAAAGCTCAAGGTTACTGTGACCTTGACAGTCTGATTCTTGTGAATGCGATATCTCAAGAACACCTTGAGGGGACTTCTTCAAATTTGGCACAAACGTCCAACTGGACTCAAGGATGAACTACATTACATTGGATTAAATTTTAGTGCTCAAAGATCAAAGTCACTGTGACCTTGCATCCATCTCGCTTTCCTTAATGCAATATCTGGAAATGGCCTTGATAGAATTTCCTCAAATTTGGCACAAATGTCCACTTGGACTCAAGAATGAACTCATTAGAATCTGGTGGTTGAAGGTCAATGGTCAAGGTCACGGTAAACTTATAAAATATGTTTCTGGTCATAACTTGCAGTTCGCGTGCAGTTTGCAGAGGCATACAACCATGCGACAGTATATCTAGTTTAAAATAGTTTACCTACCATTTCAGACTGGTATAAATCTTTTCTGATATTAATGTCACAAAGAATAGTCAAGGCCATCATTTATCCGCTGTTTGTTTTCGACTGCCGTGGACAGAAAGTGTGAATGTGGGAGATTAAGAATTTGAGACAGCGAAAGAAACAGCACAGGAATGCTATCAGCGGTCGACCAGAATGGGTAAGAAGACAGAGGTGGAGAGAGGGAAAAAAAAAGAGAAACAAATAAGGGGACTGAGGGTGCAAAGAAGCAGAGAATGAGATAGTTCAGCGGGAGAGGTTCATTTCCATCCCAGCTTTGCATTTTCTTGCCTGCTGTGTGAATCGGTGTGGTCTCGCTCTCAGAGGGAGATGAGATGCAGCCATGGACAGAGTGAATTATTAATGTAAAGATCTCCTTCTCCAGCGAATCCAATAAGTTGCCTATGATTTGGCTGTCAGAAAGATTGGTAGCCTGGATAAGGGAAACTCCTGGATCACACGGCGCCATAAGTTCTCCTCTCTGGGTAATTGACTCGTGCACACTATTGACTTTCTGGTCATGGTGATTAAGGGAACCCAGGCCAGACTGGAGCCCAGAGTCTGGCTCCATGGGGTGGGTCACTGGACCTCACAGCAAGCCTATCCTGGGTGACCTTTGTCCAGAGCAGAGAGCAGCGGTTAACCCCTCAGCTTAGTGATCTGGAAATACTGATTGCTGTATTGATGTGAAACAGTGCAATACTGAGAGCTACTGAACAGCCACCTGGACTGTTTTTTTTTTATGCTTTTCTGTTGTTTTCTTTCGTGTCTTTTGCTTTCTGTCTCTCACTCTGTCTTTTACAGGGAATCCAGCCTTCAAAAATAATTGGCTGATTTAGGGGAAAAAAAGACACATCTCTTGAGTTTGGGTAGCTTGATCTTTTGCTGCTCACAAACTTTTTTCGCCGCTTGATTGATTTCCCTCTTACCCCCTCTTCATTGGCCATTTCATACTTTTATTCCCTTGTATTGTGTGTGTCCATTCAGCTGTGGAGGGATGATTTTATTCGAACACATTCGTCTCCCAGTGGATGTACAGCAAGCAATGAATTGCAAACTGTTACTTTCTATTTAACTTTCTGTCTAAGTACGTGTTCTGCCATCATGTTTGATGCACAATTTGGATGTGGAAGTTTCATACTTGGCTCACTTCCACGTGTTGGTTTAATAATAAAGAGAAGATGTTATAAAGGCCAATGGAAACAGCTTTTTTTCTGAAACAACAATGATGTTGTGGGAACATAAATATACGCTTAGGTGTGAAACAGTGTTAATCCAATCTGGTCATACCTTCTTGATGTTTTATTCAGATAGCACTTGTTTGTGTAAATTGTTGCATATTTTGAGTAGATATATGGCCTCTCTTTTTGGTATTTATATCTGTCTCTTCCTCTTTCTTTCTACATCCATATTCCTATTGTCAAACACAGTGTATCAGGGGTGGTGACAGAAGACTGAAAAGAGAAGAGACAGAAAACTAGAATAGGAGATGAGAGTCAGTGAGTACAATTGAAGAAAAGAAGAGACTTGTTATTTTTATTGGAGTGTGAATGTACCTAGGAGAAATCCAGCTGTAAGGTGACCTCTGTTCATATGGGACTTGAAGGGATCACCACAGGGGATGAAGCTCAGGCTGCCTGACCAGAGCCCGGAGCCTCTGTGGAGGACAGTTAGGCTTTTTGATAGCACTTCATGCAGTTCATGCCGTCTGAATACAGAACCTATATTGATTTTTACAGGGATAGACAACCGAGAAGGACAGATTTGTTGGTGTGTGGTGGGCTTCCTTTTTGTCATGATATGTCACAATAGGGGTTGGATAGTCATCTTGATCATTTTGTTGAAAAGAACCAAAGAGATTTGTTTTGCAGCCCCTATTTCCCACCGTTGAGTAATGCTGTCTATGTGTGACTGTTTATATTCACATATATTCACAGTTTTTAAGTTAACCAATTATGATAATAACACTGTATCGAAAAGTATAGCAATATATATATTGCTATACTTATCTATTTTTTTACCACTTTACTTTTTTTAGTATGGTAACTTTGGCTGAAAAAAAAAGTTTATAGTTTGTTTATAGTAGTGAAGCATCAAAAGGTCATTCTTGACCTTGAACCAGTTTGACAAAACAATTCCATGTCAAGGTCCACTGAATAGTTTTTGTTTTTCAAGAGCCCGCCAGCTTTAACAGCAAATGGACTCAGATGGAGATTTGTTGACCTGGGAGCTCAGCGGCTGTTATCATTTCATCCATAGCACTTTTTTGGACTTCTCACCAGTGTTGGCTTACAAGTTAAGCATCATCAAACATTTTTAGCTAACCTGACCTTATAAATAGTAATTCCACAAACTTTCCCAAAAGAAAATAGGCCTTCGAACAAGAACTGAGATTACACTTGGCAGCTGTTGTGTCTCCAAATGGCAGAGAAACAATTTAATTTATTAATTAATTATTATGTCAGTCTGAGCGGCATGTTATGCTTACTACTGGTGGAGCTTGTACAGACAAGAAACCTTAACATTTATACAGTTACACCAGTCCACAAGTATACCAACCTGGTCTGGGGAGTTAACAATTAGAAAACCCTGAATACTTCAGCTGAAGCTCTTAAGTTGGAGTCATCACTCATTTATTTTTCCTACCCAGATTACAATTGTGTCCTAAACAAACATAAGATTTAACAGCCAAATTGCCTTTCTCCATAAGTGTGCACAATTCTGCAGTTTGGATGTAAATGACATCAGTCTGACATCTGACAAGCATGTGTCCTTGTTTAACCAGCAAGACATATCATCTGTGGTGTGACTCATCCTCTGAATGAACACCCTGTCACTTTACTGTAGGCTAGCCGCTGAGCAAGCGAGGCTGAACACACTCACACACACTCAACACCCAACATTTCTTTTAACCTTCTTGGCCTCACTTGCTGTGAATTACTGACACTGGCTGCTGAGTAATTACACACACACACACACACACACACACACACACACACACAGCTCACAGAAGATCTGAGTCACAGAAATAATTCCATTTGTTTACATTTTCTGAAACACTAATACCTTCCCTAATCTGTCACACTGGACTGCTTCCAGGAGATGAGAGTGTTTGCTGTAAGTGAGGGAAATTTGACTCATTGACTCAAAATTTGGGATCTCTTAGGTCTATCTGATAGTGTTCAGTGTTTAAGCCTTATAGCATCTTACTTTCTGAGAACATCATAATGATGTGCAAGACCATGACAGCTCTTTGAACATTAACCCGCTGTCGACCATGTTATTGTTGGCTTCCTGCTTTGCAATGTCAACCCAACACCAGTAAGCCCAGGAAATAGCTCAAAAGTTTCTAAAACTAAAGTTAGCATTTGAATGTCTTCCAATCTGCTGTTACCTAAAATGGGCTTATATGGACAAAGAGGGGAAATTCGATACTAGATTGATGTAGCAAGCATACAGACACATGCTAATGTTGCCCTAGTTATGCGCCACTGAATACTCTTTGTCTAAAATGTTTAAATTCAGAATGAAGAAGTCTAGTTTGCCAAAAGGAGAAAAAAAAGTTCGATGTATCAGGCCTCTCTGCAACATTTACCACAGGCCTACACAAAATATCAAACAAAGAATACATCGTGTCCTGCATTAACGCCTAAGCACATTTGTATTGAGCACTGTCAGCCTGTAAGACTCAGATGCCGGTTACCTTGACAAGTGTCTGGAGCTGCAGGGGTGGAGGAGTACAAGTGAGGAGATTGGCAATGAATATCATAAAATCTCAACTGGTAACATTTCCGCTTCTCAAGCTTCTCACTGACAGCCACAGGAGATCTTCCATCCTGTTAAGAGCGGCTTTACGGGAAGCCAGTCACCCCACCGGTCAGCTAGAACCAAACACACACATCAAGTGCAGCAATGGGTGCGGTGAAAATGACATCCAGTGCGTGTGCAACAATTTGCATTTTACACACGTCAGTGTATTTTGGATAATGACTGCAGACAAGATGGCTGACAACATGTCTGCATGTCCATATACATATCGTCTTTTTTTCCTACGTATGCGAGCACATCAGCGCTGCGGTCTTGGTAATGACTACTGACAGCGTATGAACGTCTGTTTTTGGTTTGTCCCCTATGCGCACAGAGGAAGGAAAGCTCTTCTCTGCAGGCAGTAATATCATTATCAGGCCTCAGAACTCATTAAGCCCGAGCAGATGTGGCAGACAAAGGGATGTGTTGCTTACACAAGGCAGCAGGTGAATTACAGAGGCGAGGGCTTTACGTTTGAGTGGTGGTTATGATAGCACTGGTTTGTATGTAGCAAATTTTGTGCATAATTGTGGATGATGATGGTAGCCTACTCTCTAAGGTTACAACTATGATATGAAAAGTGGAAAACAGGCCTCAAACTCAGGTTTGAATGTCCATTTTAACAGCTTTGTATAATGCTGTGTCATTTATGTCCGAACACACCTCGTGAAAATTCAACACTTGAGACATTTAACACACCTGTTTTAAATATTGAACTCAGAAATTTAAATCTCCCATTTTAGATTTGCAAGATGGGACTTCTGGCACAGATTCAACAAGGGAAGCTGTGTCAGAGCAGGAGCTGCGTTAACAGACAAAGAACAAAATATTTATTGGTCTAGTGCAGATATTGTATGCGTTTTTCTATACTCTGTTCTTTTAAGGACAAATGTGGAGAAAATCAAATCCCGAAAAAAGGCCAGCATAAGTGCTCATTTAAATGCCGTTGACGTACAAAAATAGATGCGTCCCTTTCAAACATTTTAAATGTCACTGCCCTCATACTTCTATACCATCCTTTGTGTTGGCATAAATACAGACAATGGATGGAATTAGAGGGCAGAATCAAAAGTTTCTGACAACAATTTGACAGTGGAAGAGGTCATATTCATGTACCTTTTAATGGAAGCAGTGTTGTGGCGGTCTCTGAGGCCATTAAATACATCACAACATGTTGACAGAGAATTTCTTTTTGCTATATTATTGATTCGCTTTTACGCCATTTCAAATGTCTTTGTTGTCTCCAAGGGTCGTACCTTGCTTGAACTACTGCTACACTGCCCTTATGATCTCCGGTGGCAATGCTCCGTCTTATCCGATTCTATAAGCTTTCAGAAAAACATGCTCAAATAGAGACAAAGTAAACACAGAGCAAGGTCAAAAGGCTCCATCTTTGTCTTTAAACATATATTATGTTGAGCATAAATTAGCTCTAAAAGTACTTTAGCAAATCTGGTATCAATGCCAAAATGACAAGACAATGTTAATGTATGTAGTACACTGTCTTATATGTAGTCTGGAAAATGTTAGTATATTTCTGTGCATATAAAAATGTTATTTAAGCCTCTCAAGTACATCTTATAAAACTGCATGAGGAGTATGTAATTTCTTTCTAATGAAAAATGGATTGTGCCATGGAGTTCATTGGAAGTTAGATTAAAGAGTAATTACATTGTGACGTCCAATGATTATTGCCTTGCGAATATAATCAATCACTTTGTTTACTCAGGACAATTCTCGTGCCTATTTTGCTTCTTGCACTGATTGTGTTGGGTGATTGGGACCGCATTATTATTCATGATGATACCAGAGTATCTTCGTGATCAAAGCATATATGATTTTTATCACACTCATCATTTCAGTGAGATAAGCAACCAAGGTTAATTTGAAAACCGTCACACTTTCCTTCAGAGCTTCGAAAAGGTGATGCTGCTCTTGAACCACCTGACTTTTTGTTTTCAGCCAGTTGATGTATTCCCAGCAGATTGAAAACATTCAAGGTCTGCCACTCTCAGGAACTGAGACAGTCTCTTGAAGTGAATGATTAACTGACTGCACTCAATTGCTCCATTATATCTTTATGCTCTGTCTGTATGCACCTGTTTTTTCACTCGCTGACAAACAAAGTAGAGGCATCCATTACTCTCCACCCCACCGCCTTGGGGTTGACCCTCTGCTGCCCCGCTCAAGTCCACAGATGTCTGGCTACATTGCTTCACACACCGTGCTCCCCTTCAGTGCTCCGTCAGCAGGCCCACATGTCACTGTCAGCAGGCCACTCGCAGGGCAACCAGGCTGGGACACCAAGCCCATCAACACCTCCCTGGGGGCCCCGAGGTCAGCCACAGGCATAGCCGTGCCGGGTCAGGCAGGGCCAGTTGTGGGGTTGAATGGAGGTGGATTATGTCCTGAGGAAAAAGACTGACGAAGTGGCAGAAGCTCTGCCCTGATTAGAGCATATGCTCTCCCCAGTTATCCTGGAGCCTGTTGGTCACCTCTGAATGGAACCCCTCGTAAAAGCCGGCATTGTCACTGTGTGCAGTGTAGTGAGTCTGTCCTTCTTTTTGGCAGAGCCCGGCTGCTCAGCAGGCACTGGGACACCAGAATGAGCAGAGAGCAGCTGGCCCATTCAGAGCAGACTGCTACCCCGCAGGAAACCCTCTCTATATCCTCTCAGCCTAGCTCATCAGCACCCACAAACACACAGAGGAGACTTGGCTCGGTGTCTTCCTCTTCTCTCTCCCATCTTTTTTGTTGCCTTCGTGTCCCCTGGCTGCCTTCTCGGTTTGGATTTGGTAAACAGAATAAATGGGATGGATAAAGCACACTGGAGTGAATAACATCAGTCAAAGCGATTCTCCACACTCATCAACTAAAAACTATATGGTCCATAGTAATTGTCATTCAAGCGCAAATGCAACATTTTATGTGTGTGATTTTTGCCTATGGGCATGGTCTCTGCTTTCATCAGAGCTTCTGAAATCGCTGAATTAGAGGGTGAAGTTGCGGACAATGCTTCTTGTATGTGTTGTTGTTAATTAGTCAGGCAGTGTGTTAGCTCAGATTCTCTTCACAATGTGTGAAGGAATGAAACAGGCTAATGTGATTACACTGATCAAACAAGAAGAGAGACTGACAGCAAACTCCTTCTCATGTGGTTCTTGGAAACACAATTAAAGCATTTGGCCAAAGCAGTCTGAATTCTAGCCAATACTGCTTTCCCTCAGGTTGCTGGTGTGCTCATGCAATCGTGAGGATATGCATGCATAGAACGCATGTGGTGTATTCACTACTATTTTCTGCTTTCATTTTCTTTTTTTTTTTCACCCTTAGATGGCTTTTCACAGTACCCTCATATGCTCCCACAGCTGTGCCGGTGCACTGATGTATAATGCTGTGATGAATTTCTAAGAAAGGAAATGTACCAAGACTCCTCAGGGGCTACCTGAAGAGACCCTTACCCTCTTCAGCCTCTGCTTAGTAGCTAATGCTCCCCCCTGTGTTAAAAGGCAGTATTCAGCACAACATAACACTTGAGCAGTAAAGCCTCTGTGCTGGGATTGCACCAGGTGGGTCATTTCCTGACCAGAGAAAGGCAGAGTGTGGAGTCTTCAGAATAACAATGGGCTCTTCTCATCCTGTATTAGTCTTTCACCCAGAGCAAACTGCAAGTGATTACAATACCAAAGCCATCTTGAAGGGCATCAAATAAACATGACGGTGCCGGTCAGCGTTATTGAGGGGAGTTAACACTGAGAAAGATTAGATTTCAGAGATTCTGACTGCTTTTAAGAAAATGGTGAGAAGATAATGTGGAGGTCAAGTGGAGAAGCCAGAAATGTAACTTTTTTTAAAACACAAAGATATGATTTTCTCATTTTAGTGTTTTAAAAAATGGCTCCATTGACCTTTGGCCTCTGGCATGCTGTAGAGCAATTTTCAGCCTAGCATTTGCAGCCGGCATCTCTGAAAACGTGTTCACTGGGGATAAAATAAAGAACTCTGACCTCTGAAGAGAACCAGGAAAAAAGTATACAGTAGAGGTGGTTTGAGTATTTGAATAGGAAGGATGCCTCCGTTTCAAGGAGTGTACATCTGGGAGGAGGCCCTAGGGCAGACCCAGAATACAGTGGAGGGATTATATATTCCATTTTGGGCCATTTAATACCTTACGTTCTCCCAGGTTGGAGCTGGAGTAAATAGCCAGAGTGAGGAGCATCTGGGGTTCCTCTGCTTAGATTGCTCTATACATAACATTTTGAAGTTAATGTCTTTTTTTATTTAAGTTACTCCAGTTCTCCAAAGTTTCTAATGCTACAGTTACGTATGCTAGAAAGTGGAAGGCATATGTTATGCCTTTGGTCCCTCATTTCCTTGTAGCAGAGCTGCTCCGCCCCATTCGCATACATCCCCAGGCAAAATATAGCATGCTTTTTCCTCATTACTTGAAAGATGCATTGAATTTTCAGAGGCCTCTTCTCCTCTGAGCCTTTCCTCATCTTTAACTGGAGGTCCATGGGGATTGTTTGCTGTGAATGTTACATTTATGCATGCAGGTAGTGATTATGCAGGCTGCTGCAGGCAAACAGTATTGCAAATCTTTGTGTGCACTTCTTTAGGTGTGTGAACACAGCGAATAGACTGCCAGAATAGCTTGTGACATTGGCGTGTTTATGTCTGTAAAAGATTGCTTCATAAAAGTTTAGTCATGTCTCCTTATTTCCCATAATGTGTGCTTGTTCTGAGATAAAGTATCACAGACATGCTTGAACTTTTTACACATAAATCTAATCTGTGATGTCACTTCAGTGTGGACAGTGCTCCTATAATGCTGATCAGCATACTAAAGCATAATTGCAGTTTCATCTTGAGTAATTGGACAAGCTTTCTTGGAGCTGTGAATCGCCCTGCAGAAAATCCCAGCAGGAGCAGTCCACAGCCTTTCTCAGACAAGTCTGACCTAGTATTTCCAGCAGAGGCTGTGCACTGTGAAGCTACAGGCAGGGGCTGTTGGGGGGTTTGGAAGAAGAGGAGGGGGTTCATGCACAGCCACCACAGCACTTTTACTTTTCAGAAACCTTGTGGCTTGCCTTTGTTTCCCATTTCTCATTCTAACCTCTCTCTTGCTCCCTGAGGAGTTTTGTTATCACGCCCTATATTTATCAAAGTTTCTCTGCTGTTCCAGCCAGGCCCCCTTTTTTCCCATCTCCACCAGCTCCACACCCCTCTCAGTGGAAACGGCAACTTGTGTAATGGATATGTTCGGGCCTTGGTGAGAGGCAGGGGCCGGTGACGTCAGGTGGGCTGACTGTGTGTTTACCTGCTGCCTGGCACGTTTACATGAGCCGTGTGGAGGCGTGTGGCGACAGAGTGGTCATGTCTGTGAAGTAAGTGTGTGAATGGAGACGGAAGCACCCTGCTTCCCTCCCACCCACACTCTCCATATCCTGACAAAGGAAAGCCACTCACTGGGTCAGACGGTGCCAGACACTTGTGAGGATCGCCCCTCCTGCGCTCCTTTCATTCCTCCCTGTCTCTCTTCCCTCCTTTCACTCTCTGTCTCTCGCTTCCCTCTGCCACTTAGCCTCAGTGTTTGGAGGAAGATTGCATAAGAGCTGGACTGCTTTTCCTCCTGGCAAGTGAGGCATTTTAATTGAAAAGGAGATCCGGAATGAAAACTCCCATTTCTTTTCAGGCCTCTGTTCTGTGAAAGCGCGGAAATGTACCAGGGGAAAGAAGACGAAATGTACAGGGGCGTCGGTGAAAGAAATAGGTCATGTTCTTAAAACAAAATGAAAGAGAGGGAGTTTGACATCCTGCCTGTCTCTGCACTACCTATAATGATCCTGGTTTCTTTTTTCCCTCCTAGTTGAGTCTAACAAACTGGTCACGTGCAGCATACTTTTCTGTCCAGAGAAAATGTAGGCGGTTTCTGCAATAAAGAGTAACAACACAGTTAGTCTCTTGTGTACAGAATAATATAACAGCAGTACCGAAACCATTATTTTTTTGTAATAAAATGATATTGCGTGAAACCTTATGGGATGTAGGCTCTGAATTATGTGTTTTTGCATCAAGTTTATGTACACTTTAAGCAAATCTTAAAGTGATAGGTACAAAGACAAAGTAGAGTTACAGATGATGTAGCTGTTGTATGATGTTTAAAACTACACTAAAGGTTGTCTTCTTGTTAGCAACTGTTGTTGAGTGGCCTGCAGTCTGACACGTTGAACTTCCACTTGCCTCAGTGGAGCTGCTCTTTATCCTGCAGTTAAATACTGGCTGTAGCAGGCAGGTCAGGTGTGTATGTGAATGTGGAGCAAGGTCACACTGACAAAGGGCATGTGTGCTTTCTTGCACAAATAAACAGAGCATGTGTTTTTCCAGCTGTCTCTCCTCTGAGAATACTAACCTGCTTCTCGTGTCCAAATCACGCTCGCCATTGTTGAGCCCCAACACCTGCGTCAGCATACTGATGATGTTTACTAATGGGATTGGTTGTCCAGTGATGGAGGTGGGACTGGATCAGCTGATGGTTATCAGCACTGAGGCATTGCCAAGGCTGCAGATGTACTAAATCTTGCAGATTTACCCAAGAGACCTGAGTAAGTCTAAAACAATAAGTGTGCGCTGCTATCCACATGGCAGACCTTTCAATCTGCAAACGACACTATGCAAACACAAGATCTCTTCGGCTGATAATTTATTCAACAGAACTGAAGGCCTTACAAGGTTAAGAGCCACAGAGTCAAAAGGCTTCTCTGCCTATTAATTGCCTTTGATCAGTACTTGATGCATAATTAAAATAGCCTAAGTGAGCTAAGGCGGGCCTTGGAAAGTGTTGAATCAGAGAGGGTTGCAAAGAGCAGCGTCTGAATGCTTGCCTTGCTGAAATGCTGCCGGTGCACTAGGAGAGTTGAGATGAGAAACTGGCAGGTATCCGAAGGCTTTTATTCCTTATTTTTAACGTGATCTCTGTCTTAAAGAACAGTGCTCCCTATTGGACAGATGTCCTGCTGTCTAAAAGACACACACTTACATATAACATAACTCTGACTCTACTGCTACTGGTGTTACTGTGTGCATTCAATGTGTGAATCTATAATGAGCCTTCAGATTGATTTATCCCTCTCTCGAAACAGGCTTCAGGCATGTACTGGGCTTCAGACTGGCCCTGAGGATATGGGGCAGAGAGTCCATTTGGCAAAGTCACTCTCTAAACAACTGTGCAAATATGCCTCCCACCTTTGCTGCAATAGGCCGCTGAAAATGTGCTCATAGAGATATGGATTACAATCGAGCATTCAGAGAGGTAATGGTGTGAAAAAAAAGCTCTCTGTGAGAAAATAGAAAGTTTCTAAATCTCACATTGTAGATTAAAAACATAGATTTCTATGGATAGAATGAAGAAAGTAATGGCATATTATAGGCAGACAGGTCTGTATTTCAAGCCAGGATGGCACTGCTTGAATTGTATAAATACATTTTTGTCCAACGTGTGTAAACTAAAGACTGTTATAGTAGTAGAGACTAAGGTTATTCAAGGATAATTTGTTATAAATCCGATCTCTGTCTAGGCTGCACATTGAGCATTTTTACGTGGTTTTCTTGCAGGTGGTGTGGATTTTTTTGCTGTGGAAAACAGTTACTTAGTGTTGATTGTTGCTGTGTAGAAGCTCATTAACTGGAGTGGATTCGCCTGCGCCTTAGTCAGCATCATACATAGACCTGTCAGATATGTACATATAAAAAGCTGTGTAATATTGTCAATGAATCGACTGTTGTTGAAAGAGAGCTATTGTTACTGTTCCTATTTTGCCAGATTTGCAAACTGTATCTCTAACTGAATGGTAATTAAAAATCATTTACTGTCAAAACAACACACCTGACATGAGAAGGCAAAGACAACAGCTCAAGGTTTTCTAAATAAAGCCAATATTTGCTGTGATGCAGGTACACAAGCTTTATATTATAATATCGTAGATAGTCAACAGTTGGATTGTTTGTTTTTTCACAGACGCCGCCACAATGACGTTGTTGCAGCAGCAGTTGTGTTAAGGCCACTCAATCTGTTTTTCAGTTTGGCACAACACACAAAGAGTGAGTTATAGCAAGAAATCAATCACCCTGTAGAACATCTTCTGCTGCGTTGCCATTTTAACATTGCTTTTCTTTCCCTGTGTATTCAGATTGAGGTCATTTAAAAACTCTATATTTTAGCCAAAATAACCTGAATAAATAGGGGAAAAATACTATATTACTATTGTATTTATATCCAGACAAAGTGAATTTTCTGTGTATATGAGTTGATTTGCTGCAACACATCAGGCAACATGGAGAAATAAATATGTAAATTCCCCAAGGTCTATAAAATATGCATAGTTGGAAGTTAATTCACAAACACATGCATGTTTTACGATGTAAAGATGCTAATTTAACATTGTCTCTGTTTGCACCATTTGTACGTGTCTGCTTTTTATAACAGATGACTCAGTATCCTCTTGAAGCATCATAGTCATTATGTCACATCATGGCAAACATCACGGACATGTGAAGATGTATTTTTATGAGCAGACACAGAGAAAAAGCTTGCCGTGTAGGCTTCATATGCACCTGAGGTAATGGATGTATTGGTGAGTTATGATGGTGGATGTAGCACTCACCCACCAAAAACACTAAAATCATGTAATTTACTGCCTTACATTGCTAAAAAAAAAAAAAGGAAAAAAAGTAATTGTCACCCTTGTGTTTTGCTCTTGTTATCTATTTTGGTAACATTTGATGGATGAAGGGCAACTTTAATGAGCAATATTGTCAACATCATGGATGGGTAAATGATATTGATATTATTGGTCAGAATACAATACATTGAGGATCCAGTCCCTCAGATATTCTAGTAAAATGCGGCCTCATCTTATGTAGAAAATGGGGAAGCATTTTAATAAGGTTAAATATGATCCTTCTTTGTCAATTTCTGTTCTTGTGTAAGGACCTTAAACCAGAGGTCAGTATAGTTCAGGGAGAAGTGCTGTCGTGCTATTATTAGACGCTTCTGACACATAGAGTTGGTGTATCCCTCACCCATCTGGCTTAGTGTGTAGCAGCCAAATCTCTGCTTCTGGATTGGCAGCTCTCCTTCTTAGCTAGTTTATATTCATAGAGTTTGTCCTGCACGGCCCTGACCTGACCTTACATTTTCATGTTTGACGCATCGGCTGTGTCCCTGTTGTGAGGAAGCAGCCTGCTGATCTCTGTGCTTTATAAACACAGTTAGGACCGTGCTCCTACATGGACATTGAGCAATCATATTAATAAAGAATAAGTACTGCAGATGTTCTAAATAAAGCACAGCGGTGGTGTGTGTTTTCTTATGCTAATTATTCCCCCTAACTCTGCACTGCACTGTGTTTATATGCAGCATAACACTGACAGAATTAATTTCTTTCTATTACTCAAGTAAAATAATTTCATAGGAACAAAGCAACCTGCAAGCATTGACCCCCAGCCTCATTTGAGTTTTCTCCCAGTTGAAAGTAAACTGGTCAGGATAATTAAAAAAAAAAAAAAAAAAACGTTTGCAGCTTTTATACTTCTGCTCTTAACACTGTTATCAGCTACAGTTCAGTATTTTGCTGAAGGACACAGACTAGATATTTTAATGAAAACACATCAGTTGTAAGGATGAAGACTTACCTCCCACGTTAGGGTTAGAACCCTGCTGGTGCATAGCCGCTCTCAAATCACCAATAATGAAATGAAATCTGACATTTCCTGAGTAAAAGACCTTGGTAACCCATAAATCAGACTTCACGCTTAATAGCTATGTGAAAGCATTTTGGATTTGACATCTGACTGCACTCTGTCAGAGATTTAGAGGTTGAGACTCTGTCTGAACTGACACTACAAGAGAAATCTTCATCAGTCTTCCGTGGAAATACAGGAAGGAGAACGCCTCCCTTCCTAACATGGTATTTCAGGGAACTGGTTTCGCCCTATCTTGCAGAGTTTCTCTGCATTGCTTAAGTGCTTGTAAAATAAACAGATAGACCACAGGACATTATCGGTTCTGCCTGGCTTGGTAATATGATAAGGAAACAGCCCTGTAGTCGAGTGTAGTGGAGATCAGCCTGTAGACTAACTGACTTTTTTAATACGTTTACCCCAGATTAAACATGACACACTTTCAGTCAGAGCTGACACATTCAAATCTGTATAGATCAGTATTTGTGCACGTGTGGATAACTTTTATGCCAATCCACAAAAAAGCATTTTAATTTACTTTTCGCTTAGTTTCATGTCCTTTTGTATCAGCTTCCCCAAATACAATAAGGAGCAGTACATAGCAGCAAACATTGTGTATGCAGTCTCAAGCAGTAGGTGAATACCACAAAGTGACTATTTTCAGGAATACTTTAACCCTGCAAATGACCATTTGTATATCAGTTACTTATCCTGCGTTAAGCTGAATTTGTGAAGAAAACTTCATTTTTCCGGCATGCTGCCACAGTGAATGAAGAATCCATAAACATCCATGTTTAACGAAAGCAAAAGTATATCAAAATACCCATTTAGACCCATTTTGTTCAGTGAGGTAATTCATTTTTTTTGTCAGTTGCTTTGAAGAGACAATAGATTAGTTTCCCTTTAGTTTTCAGTTCTCTGTTATAAATGGCTGACTGTTTGGGAAGTATTGAGCATATGACTGGAACCAATGATTCGCTCCTTGACCTTGTAAATAACATAACTATAGCATCACTGCAGTTGGTGGTAAGCTAGCTCATGCACACTGTTTCAACATGTGGAGAAACTAAAAGCCTGAAGATGCCACATACAATTTCTCTATTTATTGCACACATTGCATTTCCTCAGAGTTTCCTACCTTGCAGCATCCCAAATGCAGTTTAAGGTTTAGTGGCACCCTCCACTTACCATTTCGCAGCAGGAACACACCCTCCTGTTGCTGCTAAGAATCCAACTAGCCACCTTTCAATTACTGGTCATTCTCTCCACCTCCTTATTTGTCCACCTCCTGCCAGCACCATCTCTGGTACAGTTATACAGCAATTATACCAACTGACAGACCCCGAAGCCCCTGCTGTAACTTAGATTCGAACAGCACACACCTATTCAGTCAAGAGACATTCAATTTAAATATGCTCAATTTTACAACTGTATAAAGATATTTTAATGTGGTGGCAATACGACGACTAATAGAAAGCTAAACAAATGGAGGAAGCCGTAATGAGATTGTTCTGCTTTCTTGAACTTGAATTCATGTGTGATGAGATGATTGCCTGTGACATCTAATGGTATTATGAGGAATTAAGGGTATTAACATCATCTGGGTGAGAGCAGGTGTAATTGAGACATGGCACACAGTCAGCAATCTGATGGTAAGCTGTGTTTAAACGGCAGGAAAATGAGAGATCGGGCAAGCTCGGTTACTGCTGATTGTGTTAATCTGATAACTGTTCGGACCTGAGAAGGATGTGTTGTGGATTAAACCCATCTAGATCCCTCCATTAAGAGGGCTATAAGGAGGCATATTTAGAGTTTGCATTATTTGGCTCGTCATAGCATGAGAAACAGCACGTCGCAGGTGCAAAGAAACAAACTCTCGTAGAAACAGCATACGGTGCAGGTTGTCTGCATTCCTCTGAGCCCACTGGATATTTGCAACCATTAGCTCCGATGCATTCTGTACATTTGTTTGAAAAGCATAACGCTAATGAAGTGACTATGCTTATGTCAGAGCCATTCACATATCATGGGGTTTGAAATGAGATGCACGTATGCTAATTGCTGGAGTAAGTGTGCAGCTTTACTGTAGATTTTAAATATTTTAATTTTATTTCCTACTGGGTAATTCTGGATTATCGGTGAACCCACCCCATGACGTGCGGCTCATTTAGCGATAATGTTCATTAGAGCTGCAACAGGAGGATAAGACGCAGAGGGCTGAGTGGCAAGCAGCACGCTGCTGTTTGGCTGAATATCAAGCCCCCATCAACGGTGACAAGGTTGACAGCAAAACTGAGACCAGCTGCCCACCAGCCCATTACAGCAACCAACAGTGCTGGGAACGTGTGTGCTCTCTCTCTCTCTCTCTCTCTCACACACACACACACACATACATACACACTTTTTTTATTTTTTATTCTCTGACACATTTAGCTGTCTGGCCCTTTTTTGTAATGGGAGAACTGGCTTGGCTTTTAAAAGCGGTCGATTAATTCCAATTGAAGGAAGGAGGGAAATCAGCATGTTGCTTAATGAATGTCAGGAGACAAGTAATTATGACATGTCTGGAGAATGTGACTCTGGCATGAAAATGAGCCGATCCAGAGACTGACGCATTAGTGGGAATAGCGATTTATGTGATGGGGATGTATTCGTCTTAAGCATGTACCCATCTGTGGAGCATGACTTGTGAATGGAAATGAGCTGATTTATACAGTCTTTGTAACGACAGATTAGGGCGGTTATTAGAGATGTCACCTTTAAAGCAGAAAGTCACAGGTGACCGCTGCAGACATGGACTCTTTTTGCTGTATGATTGAATATGATAATAGAACAGTAAAGGTTCTTCTTATATTTACAAGATGCTTTTACACTGTTATTTGCATCATATTAGAACATTTAAATGACCTTTAGTGTTAAATGTGTAGCATTATGTGTCCTCATCATGAGGTGGATTCTGTGTTGTCAAACTGCAGCTGCCGCAGTTTTCGTTTTAAAAAGACTATTGATTCTTCTTTTGGAGATCCTTCTTTATTTCATAGGAGAGTAGTTCATGATACCTACACTGTGAATTTCCAGTCTGAAGTCTTATATAAAAAGGGGAGAGCTGGCATTCATAAGACATGTTTTTGTATTTATCTATAGTTTCTTTGGTGTCCTTCAAGCACTCAGTCTGAGAATGAAAATAGCTAAGCATTTTTCTTGTCCAAGAGCACATTAAGCCTTTTGAATCTAAAGAAGAGTCTTTGACAGAGTTAATACAAATGCCCTGCAATGCAGACTTGTGACATCAGTGAGCATAATTGCATTCACAGCCGATGGATTAGAACTTTCTTTCATTCTCTTATTCAGTCCTTTTCTTCTGGCTGTCTGTAAAACATGCTGAAATTGCCCCAGGCCTATTTTCGGCTTCCTGTATACTCCCTGAAATCAGCACAAGTGGGCTTTTTTTCCACTGTGTTCTTTAGCTTTACCTCGTATATTGTCATCTCAAACTTTTCAGCATGAGGACAGTGAAGAAAACATTTTTTTCTTCATTTATTTTCTGTATTATCAAAGGACATCAGCTGGAAAGTAGCTTCTTCCTCCGTTCTTTGTCAGTCTTATCCATATCTATGAAATGTCTGTGGTTTCTCTCTTTATGTTTGTAATACTTTGTGATTGAATAATTTTAGTCATAAGGAAATGTGATGGAGAATGGAGAGAGGCTAATTTAGTTACTTTAAGTTAATTTCCTCATATTACTTGATAGAGTAAGTGCATATTAATGTTGACGCTTTCCAAAATCAGTCATGAACTTGCAGTAAAGATGGCACTTAGCTGAAACTTAATGACCTACGGTATGGAGTCCCTCTCCTCAACTTTCATCAGCCTCCCCTGCTGTTCATTAGTTTTGTTTGTAGATCACTGGAAGTTGGATATGACTGTTGTTCCACTTAGCTAGAAGTCATCTCTGTCCTCCTGCCAGCCATCAGTGTTGTAAACACAGCAGCACTCCTTGCCAAAGTACTTCCACAGATGGCTCAATGAAGCACTCTGCCTTGTTGTTCCTGTTTATTCAGCACTGCTCATCCCCATAATGAAATAGCTTCATTACTGCAATTTGCACTCATTCAGCATTCTGGGAGAGCGTGCAGATGCTCAAGTTGCACCGGTAAGCGTCGAGAAAATGAACCAGTCCCACCCTTCAGAAAACAAGTCATTCAAATGACACTGAAAACTTTGCCTAATGAGTTTGTTAAATCACATATTTAGGCAGCCGGTGCGGATCATCCTCTGTGACACATTCTCAGATAAACATGTGTCCTCTCTGTTAGATGCTTATGGCCCCACTGAGACAAAAGCCCTGAGGGTGCTTGGGGTGTCACAAGAGAGGTACAATGAGATGAAAAATAGCTGCAGATGAGTTTTCTCCCGGTCCTGTTACTTATCGGTTGTTTGTTGCAGTGTGGCAGTCATTTGCGCAATGTGTCCTCAGAACTAAAACTGTTTCCAGCATTTTTAATCTGATATTTTCACGTCGCAGTGCTCACGGTACCATCCTTCCTTTGAAGTGCATAGTTTTCTAAAGGTCTGCTTTCAGACGAGATTCTCTATTCTCTTACCTATCACAACAACATGCCAACCCCTAATCTTTGCTCTAACATTTAAGGAATATTGCAGATAAAAATGCTAAATGTTCAAATCAGGTTTACCAAGGCCCTTTCTGCACCGTGTGAATTGTGGTGTGTGTTCATCAAATAAATTTGAGCTTTATCATTAATGTGCTGTAAAATCACCACAGGCCGCAACTAAACTTTAGTTATTTGGTTAAGACATTGGACTCTTTTTTATTACACTATATTGATTTAGCTGCCATTTTTATCCATAGCAACTTACAATAACTGCATTCCAAAAACTGCAAGAATTAGGCAGGGACATGGACTTAAATAAATATGCTCAAGTACTCTAAATAGTACATTTAGAGCATTTAGAAATAATAGAGATAAAGAAAATGCCTCTCTCTTGTTGCGATGCAGTGTGTACCTTGTGTACATTTTGTGTCTTGTTGATTTGCCACTTAATCACTGAATCTCCTCTTTTTTACCATGGTGGTTTAATTGACCTTTTCCCAAATATTGTCGAGCAGGAAATCTTCAGGGCACACAGCACACCAGAGTGCACTATGCAGTATTTGTTTAATCGTCTAACAGGTGGTAGAGAGCCATCGTAAATTACCAAGTGATTAAACAGATATTCAGTGGTCTGTCCTCCAGGGAATGTCAGTGTAAAGCAGCAGGTGTTAATGGCTCAAAGGAAAACACCAGCTTTGATTACAATGATCGTCATTTGTTTCAAGTGACCATTAATCACAGTCTGTTAGATTAAAATAGCCGCACACCTTTGTAGCGCTCTGCCACGCTGCCAGGCCAAGGACCAGGAAGCAGAACCCCTTTCACCTCACAGTCTCAGTAATCATCTCCAAGCCCTGTCACACCACTGGCCGGTGACTCAATACATCCTCTTATGAAAGTCCTGCGTGTGTCATTTCACTTCAAAGCATTGTGTGCCGGTGCAGCAATACGCTGCTGTCAAAGGGAATACAATAGAAGAATAGTTTGAGGTGCAATCTTCGGTGCACAACAAAGTGAGTCATTCTCTGAATTTCTCTCTGCCAAGTCTCACTCATTGCTCCATCCATCTCCTATCATTCCACCTGTTCATTTTCCTTTGCTTTTCAGAGGTACAATAACTGAGCTGTGTTAGGATGAAGATGGGAAAAGCATGAAATCCCCACAAATTTTCAGCAGGTGATGTCCAATGTCTTTTCTTTTTCACACTGAGGTTCTACCACAGTTTTGATAGCACATACAGTGTAGACTCAACCACAACAGAGAGACTAGCATGTTTTTGAGGGTTTTTTTTAACCCCTTTCATATATTTATTGTCAGTTCTGGCATCCAGCAATTGCTTGGATTATCACCATCCCAACCGTGCATTATTTGCCCCGATCCTGCTCTCACCCTGAAAGGATGTGCAAAGTAATTTCCCTTTTTCTTTAAGGTCATTCGAGAGCCCAGTCATGTAAAAGAAAAAGCTTCACATGTGTCTCTGTTTCCTGTCTCTATAAACAAGCAGGAAATTGAAAGTAATAATTCTCGACAGGTAGGCAAACCTGTCTGAGATGGGTTTTCCATGACATTTGAGAATCCTTCGCCATCCTTCTCTGCTTCTTCCACTTCTGCAAATATCATTTCTGTTGTGCACGCACAGGGGGTGCAGACTACAATCTGTATTTGAATTTCATTCATTCATTCTCAAGTGCACTTTATTTCTCATCAAAGAAAGTAAACCATGAGGCTGTTTTACAACATCAGAGGATCAGCGTGGTGTTTGATCCAATAGAGTGCAGTGAAGATGTGTCCACTGGTGGGGAAACTGTCACTTTTGTTGAAAAAGTTTTTTTTTTATAATAGGATGCACAGTATTGCTATGTTTTTCAGAAAGCTTGATTTTTTCACATTTATCTGCCTGTTTTCCACTAGTGAAGTTTGCCTGCTACACTTTAACTGTGATATTTGCTGCAGATGGAGATGTCTAATAAACTCTGCTTAGAGCTTGGCTTATTGCATGCCAATAAACATTTGTCTAGGCATAATATTTCCAAACACCACTCTTGGACAGCAGGCAGATCCTTGAAAGCAGCCCTGTGAAATGCTGACTCTCACGCTGTAACCTCAAGTGAAAACAGTTTTTTGTAAATATAAAAAGAAGGAAATCTGCTGCTTTCAATCATTACAAAACATATCCTGCTGCTAAAATGGCTGTTATATTGTGCACGATTATTCTAATCCTAATCTCACCATCTATCACACCTAAA